>NW_020837960.1:815393-815711 GCF_003676395.1 Aethalodelphis obliquidens
ATAACAAAATGTAAAAAAGGTGTCTGTCAAAGACCAATCAGGCAGCTAGGGACAAGTTCCCTCTCTGGTCCGAGCCTAAGCCGGGACCAATCAGCAGGAGAACACAACCAAATCTATAATTTACATACGGGGAAGTGGGAACCTATAAAACTGACATATTCGCGCCCAAAAGGGTTCCTTCTTCGACCTCCTGCGTGAGGACCAAGGAACCCCGGTGCACCGGCCTTCAATAAACCTCTTGCGTTTTGCATCGGCTTCCGACTCTTGTTGTTTCCTGGGCGAGTCGAAACTCCTAGGAGACCGCGAAGGTCTAACATT
>NW_020837960.1:830711-831024 GCF_003676395.1 Aethalodelphis obliquidens
TTCCTGGGCGAGTCGAAACTCCTAGGAGACCGCGAAGGTCTAACATTTGGGGGCTCGTCCGGGATTCCACTCGCCCCGGAGCACAAGAACATCGGGAGTTGGAGGTACCAGGTAAGCTCGAGCTTGATTGTCTGTTTGTCCCTTGTTCTTTGTGGGCCATTATCGGAGGAAAGCCGTAAGAATCGGCTTATTATGGAATCTGTATCGGACCTCTGGCTAGGCAGACGTGCTAATAGCCGGCGTCCATGAGCCCTAGGGGACGCCCTGGTGGCTCATCTGGAAGGAGAGGCAAACTCTGTCTCCCCTTCACTCG
>NW_020837960.1:831034-836877 GCF_003676395.1 Aethalodelphis obliquidens
AACTGCCATCTGAAGAAGTTTCGGTTTTGAAGCGAGCTCGCGGTGGCCCATGCGTATATGTGTTTCGTGGAGTTTTAACTGTTTCTGTATTGTGGTCTATTCTTCTTCTCTGACGGACGACAATGGGACAGACTATGACGACTCCTCTTTCCCTTACCCTAAGCCATTGGACCGAAGTTCGGGCCAGAGCCCATAATTTTTCGGTAAAAATAAAAAAAAAGGAAAGTGGCAGACTTTGTGTGCCTCTGAATGGCCAACATTTCAGATAGGATGGCCCCCCGAAGGATCCTTTTTATTAGACAAGATTAAGCTGCTGAAGTCTAAGATATTTAATATAGATCCCCACGGACACCCAGACCAAGTACCATATGTCTTGGTCTGGGAAGATTTAATTCTCTCCCCACCTCCGTGGGTCCGGCCCTTTGTTTCCTCAACAGGTATGTCCGCGCACACATCAGCAGCGTCGGAGATATTAGCCTTAAAGAAAAACCCCAACACGGAGAAGCTACCCGACGCCCCGGATCCACCGAAGGCGATTTATCCTGACCCGCAGTCCGATTTGCTTCTTTTGGATTCCCCACCCCCTTATCCTCCGGCCCCAAATCCCCTACCACCTAGAGGACCCCCAGCTCCACTGCCCTCGGCACCAAGGGAACCATCCATGATGGAAGAAGAAAGGGTCCCTCAGCGGGCACTAGGAGCCGGAGGGCTATCTCCCCGGACTCCACTGCCCTACCTCTTAGAGAGTATGGCCCCCCCGACGGCCAAGGGAATAGACCTCTCCAATATTGGCCCTTTTCCTCTGCAGATCTTTATAATTGGAAAATGCATAACCCAACTTTTTCCGAAAATCCACAGGCCCTTACCGCTTTAATAAAATCTCTTGTTTTCTCCCACCAGCCCACATGAGATGATTGTCAGCAGCTGCTTCAGACTCTCCTAACGACTGAGGAGAGGCAACGGGTTCTTTTAGAAGCCAGAAAAAATGTATTAGGCGCCAATGGGCAACCTACCCAGCTGCCTAACGAGATTGATGCTGGTTTCCCACTCGTCAGGCCAAACTGGGATTTCAATGCCCCGGAAGGTAGGGAGCGCCTGAAAACGTATCGCCAGGCTCTGGTGGCGGGTCTCCATGGAGCGGCCAGACGGCCCACTAATTTGGCTAAGGTAAGGGAAGTAACTCAGGGGCCCCAGGAATCGCCAACTGTGTTCCTGGAACGTTTAATGGAAGCCTTTAGACGCTTTACCCCTTATGATCCAACTTCGGAGGAACATAGGGCTACTGTAGCAATGGCTTTCATTGATCAAGCGGCCCCTGACATTAGAAAAAAATTACAGAGGCTAGATGGCTTGCAGGGATTTTCGCTTCAGGAGTTAGTAAAAGAGGCAGATAAAGTATATAACAAAAGAGAAACAGAGGAAGAGAAGGAAGAAAGAAAGCAGAAAGAGCAGGCAGCCCGTGAAAGAAGACGAGATAAGAGACAAGAGAGGAATTTAAGTAAGATACTGGCCACTGTGGTTGGAGGAAGAAATATAGGGGATAGAAATGGGCAGGAAGGGCGAACGGCAGACAGAAGGCGACCATTAGACAAGGACCAATGTGCCTACTGTAAAGAAAAAGGACATTGGGCGAGAGAATGCCCTAAGAAAAAGAATGGAGGAAGGCCAACCAGAAACAAAATCTTAACATTGGAAGAAGAAGACTAGGAAAGTCAGGGCTCGAACCCTCTCCCCGAGCCCCGGGTAACTCTTAAAGTGGAGGGGGAACCTGTTCAATTTTTGGTGGATACCGGAGCCCAGCACTCCGTCCTTCTCCACTCAAAAGGTCCTATCTCAGCTAAAAGGTCATGGGTACAAGGAGCCACTGGGAATAAACAATATTCATGGACCACACGAAGGACAGTAGATCTTGGGATTGGACGAGTAACCCATTCATTTTTGATTATTCCGGAATGCCCCTATCCTTTGCTGGGAAGAGATTTACTCTCCAAAGTAGGGGCTCAAATCCACTTTCAGCCAGAAGGTCCCACCATAACTGATAATAAAGGAAGGTTACTTCAAATATTGACTATGAAATTAGAAGATGAATATAAATTATACGAGCAGCCTTCATCCTCACGAGTTAATGTTACAGATTGGGTAACTCGGTTCCCTCAAGCCTGGGCAGAAACTGCCGGAATGGGGATGGCCAAAAATCGGCCCCCGGTGCTAGTGGAACTCAAGGCAACTGCCACCCCAATAACGGTCCGTCAATACCCCATGAGTAGAGAAGCCAAAGACGGTATCCGTCCCCATATACAGAGGCTACTAGACTTGGGCATCTTAATAAGATGTCAGTCAGCATGGAACACCCCTCTCCTGCCGGTAAAGAAACCAGGAACAAATGATTATCGGCCGGTGCAGGATCTACGAGAGGTAAACAAACGGGTGGCAGACCTCCACCCCCCAGTTCCAAACCCTTACAACCTCCTGAGCACTCTTCCACCTCAACATACGTGGTATACTGTTTTGGACCTTAAAGATGCCTTTTTTTGTTTAAGACTCTCTCCCCTGAGCCAACCCTACTTTGCCTTCGAATGGAAAGATCCAACATCGGGAATGTCTGGTCAGCTGACATGGACACGGCTACCTCAGGGATTTAAGAACTCCCCGACCATCTTTGATGAAGCCCTCCATCAGGATTTGGCATTATATAGAGAATCAAATCCCCAGGTAACATTACTCCAATACGTTGATGATATTTTATTAGCTGCTGAGACCCAAGAAGATTGTATCAAGGGTACTGAAAAACTGTTAACGGAACTTGGAACCCTGGGATATAGAGCCTCAGCCAAGAAAGCACAAATATGCCAACAACAGGTCAGTTACCTGGGGTATCTATTAAAAGGGGGGCAAAGAGGGCTCACGGAGAGCAGAAAGGATACGGTGGCCCAAATTCCGGCTCCCAAAAACGCCAGGCAGGTTAGAGAATTTTGGGGGACAGCCGGATTCTGTAGACTATGGATTCCAGGGTTTGCTGAGCTGGCGGCCCCATTGTACCCCCTAACCAAAAACAGCACTCCTTTCGTTTGGGGCGATAAGGAACAACGGGCAGTATCATCCACTGCCCTGGACATCAAAAAGGAAATACCCCAATAATTAAGGGAAATAATATGGCTGACCAAGTGGCCGGAGAAATAGCATCGGGAGAAGTCATTTTAGGACTGTCAGATAAAGTTCCTGAAAAACCAGGCCGCGATGAAGAAATCATCCCGGCCACAACAAAAGGAACTTTGTCCCCTCAGCAAGCAGAATCCATGTTACAACAGATGCACAGATGGACACATTTGGGGACTAAAAAGATGGTAGCCTTGTTACAAAAAGCCGGGTACGAAACCCCTGGAATGACAAAATTAGCTGAACAAATTGTGCAGGAATGCGTCCCATGTCAACAGGTAAATGCTCACAAAGGGAAACTTGAAACTGGAAAGAGACTCAGGGGGGACCGCCCAGGAACTTACTGGGAAGTGGACTTTACCGAAGTGCGTCCTGGAAGGTACGGTAATAAATACCTTTTAGTTTTTGTAGACACTTTTTCAGGATGGATAGAGGCTTTCCCAACAAAGAAAGAAACAGCTGCTGTAGTAGCCAAGAAGATTTTAGAAGAAATTTTTCCTCGATTTGGAGCACCAAAGGTAATAGGGTCTGATAATGGTCCAGCCTTCGTCGCCCAGGTAAGTCAGGATGTGGCCAGATATTTGGGGACTGATTGGAAATTACATTGTGCCTATAGACCCCAAAGTTCAGGTCAGGTAGAAAGAATGAATAGGACTCTAAAAGAGACCCTAACTAAATTGTCCTTGGAGACTGGCGGTACCGATTGGACGGTGCTCCTTCCTTTGGCCCTATTCCGGGTTAGAAATACATCTTCCCGATACCATCTTACTCCTTTTGAAATATTATATGGTGCCCCACCTCCCCTCCTCACTTTAGGAAAAGAAATAAAACCTGATTGTCAAAATAACACTGACTTATATGCTAGGCTACTGGGACTCCAATTGGTCCAGAAAGAAATATGGTCCCAAAAACGCCGAGGCCTACCAACCGGGAACACCGGGAGAAACTCATCCTTTCCAAGTCGGAGACTCCGTATACGTCCGTCGGCATCAAACCCAGACGTTGGAACCTCGATGGAAAGGACCATACACCGTCCTCCTCACCACCCCAACGGCCATAAAAGTGGACGGCATCGCTGCCTGAATCCATGCTTCACACGTGAAGGCTGCACCAGCGACGGCATCATCAGGATGGCGGGCCCAAAGAACCGACAACCCACTCAAACTCAAGCTTCTACGAACCTAGGACTTATAATTTTGGTTTTACTGCCTTTATTGACTGTAAGTGATTTTAGCCCTCACCTCCCCCAACGTTTAACTTGGCAGGTAATTTCTCAGACTGGAGATGTAACCTGGTCCATTAGTCATACTGCACCCCCCTGGACCTGGTGGCCAGATCTTTTTCCTGATGTTTGTAAATTGGCTATAGGAGCACCTTATTGGGATACAGAAGATTCTCATGATATGAACACTGCCCCTTCCAAAGTTTCGGAAACTGATTGGTTTGGGCCGGGTTGCAAAAATGCAGGCAAAAGAATGATGCTTGGTATCCTCACTTTCTACGTATGCCCCGGGTTCCACCGCCCTTGATCTCTGAATTCAAAAGCTGGGGATGTAAAACTACCGGGGATACTAATTGGAAACCCACCTTAACTTGGGATTTTATTACTGTAACGGCTAATTATTCTCATAATGAGGATACCGGACACCGGAGTAAATGTTCAGGATGGTGTCATCCCCTTAAAATTTCCTTTAGTAATCCCGGAAAAAGAGATGAAAAATGGATAAATGGTCATTCTTGGGGCATTAGATTTTACATGAGGGAATATGATTTAGGAATATTAATGACCTTTAAGCTAAAGATTGAGACTCCTGCTCCTATATCAATAGGCCCAAATCCCGTACTTGGCCCCCCTTTTGCTTCCCCCGGCCCCTTCAACTACATCAACAAAGAATGAGACTAATGAAACCTCTGGATCCAAAGAACCCACAGTTAAGCCTGGGACTCCTCGGGATAGGATGCTTTCTTTGGTGCAGGCAGCCTTTACGGTTCTCAATGCTACAAACCCAGAGGCTACAAAATCATGTTGGCTTTGCTATGCTGCCCCTCCCCCTTATTATGATGCTATAGGATATAGCTCCAACTATACTAATTCTACCTCCTCAGACCAATGTCGATGGAAGCAAGAAGGGACCAGTAAATTAACCCTGTCCTCGGTTTCTGGAAATGGTACTTGTATAGGAACACCTCCCCAGTCCCATAGACACCTTTGTCATGATTTTAGCCTCCCTTCAGGCTCAGGATATCTTGTACCTCCTCAAGATGGATGGTGGGCATGTAACACGGGGCTCACCCCTTGTGTCTCTTTAGAGGTTCTTAATACCTCAGCTGACTTTTGTGTGTTAGTACCTCTTATTGTTTTATTGTTGATTTTAACTTTTGGACCATGTATTCTAAATCGCTTGATAACATTTATTAGAGAACGTATCAGTACTGTACAAGTTCTAATGTTAAGACAACAGTACCAAAGTTTACGAACAGAAGGTTGAGATTCCATGATTGGAATCAATAGTCACAAGAAAAAGGGGGGAATGTGGGGCTCGAGGGACATTGTTCCAGCTAATGATTAAGAACTCTCCAGACAGTAGGGGCTTCTTAGACAATGGGTAAATTTCCAGGATGTCCGGCCCCCTTCCGAGAAGGAGGGAGATAACAAAATGTAAAAAAGGTGTCTGTCAAAGACCAAT
>NW_020837960.1:836887-850496 GCF_003676395.1 Aethalodelphis obliquidens
ATAACAAAATGTAAAAAAGGTGTCTGTCAAAGACCAATCAGGCAGCTAGGGACAAGTTCCCTCTCTGGTCCGAGCCTAAGCCGGGACCAATCAGCAGGAGAACACAACCAAATCTATAATTTACATACGGGGCAGTGGGAACCTATAAAACTGACATATTCGCGCCCAGAAGGGTTCCTTCTTCGACCTCCTGCGTGAGGACCAAGGAACCCCGGTGCACCGGCCTTCAATAAACCTCTTGCGTTTTGCATCGGCTTCCGACTCTTGTTGTTTCCTGGGCGAGTCGAAACTCCTAGGAGACCGCGAAGGTCTAACATTACTACAACACTTTCCTGCAGAAAGATGAGTATTATTAGACGAAGTACTCATTTAATGTTAATTTCCTTCCTATGTCTTCCCATTTATTCCACAAAATGTATACCCCATTTCCAAAACAGTAAGTGCATTCTCAATGAAACAATCCACTTCTTTTCAGTTCCCTCACAGATACCTACAATAAGCAGAAACAAAGACATAAACAAAGACATAAACACTTTAAATAAGGAGATTGGTCATGAAGAACCAGTTTTTATTTCCCCCCCATACAAGAACCTGCTGCAAACTCTTAAGCAGAGGGTAAAGGAATGAAAGAGTGTGTCACAGAATGCAAGTTCATGTGTCTGATGAACACTGAGGCCAAACACTACTGAAATGTCAGAGTTTGGGCAGAGAAAAGTTTACTACAGGGACATACAAGGACATAGGTGGCTCATGACCAAAAAACCCAGAACTCCCTGAAGGGTTTCAGCAAAGCATTTTTAAAGGTCAGGTGAGGGAGGAGGGTTTCAGGGTTTGTGATCAACTTGTGCACAATTCTCTGATTGGTTGATGACGAGGTAACAAGGATTAACATTATCAATCAGTAGGCTCCAGGAGGCCTGGGGGCTGTGTGCTCATGGTCATCAAGTAGTTAACATCTTCCATTTGGTGGGGGGTTTTCCACATCTGTAAAACAACTCAGGAAATGTACATCAGATACTGTTATCTAGATACTTCAGAGAAGAGCTAAAGCAGAGGATATGGGGGAAGGGCCTGCTCTGGGAAGGCCCCAGAGGGTCTGTTACAAGTGAAGGTGTAACTTTGCTCCTTGACCAAGATAGAAGTGAGCAGAACAAAGTGGAAATATTTCTTAGAGACTGGACAACAATTTATACGCAACCATTCCTACACATATTTAACACATTGATGTCCTAAAAATTCAACTTACATAACCTTCAATAACCATTTACTGTGTAAATAATGCAACACTTGAATATAAATACTCTTTATTAGTGTCCTTTACTAACTAAGGACATTTGGCATGAAACAGATATTCATACAACATTTTTCCTCTTTTTTGAACACAGGTTCACCATAGAGGAAATAAAATAACAAAAAGAAAGAAAAGCTTTTTTTAAAGGTGTTTTCTTCCCATCAATAATTGAAAAAGAAAATAGAGGAAGAAAAAAAAAAAAAAAAAGACAAGGACAATAGGTCATATTCAAATTAAATACAAAAATAGAAGTGTGCCTACTGAAACTAAAATTCAGTGATTATATTCCATGAACACTTCAATTTTCTTGCTTCAAATATCTTTAGGTTATCTAAACATATTAAAATGTTTTTAGTTTTTTGTTTTTTTTTTTTTTTTAAGAGACTGACAATCTTCTCCATTAGGAAAAAGAAAACAAACTCAGATTAAAGGGTTAACACAAAAAAGCATTAGAGTGAAGGAAATCATGTCTGATGGAAATCAAGTGTCAGTATAATGTAAAACACCTTAATTTTGACTTTTTTTCCTTTTGGTTACTTAACAGAGCACTTCACAGAACTTTTGTAACCAAAATCAGGTTTGGCTGTTCACCACTCATATGCAAACAATTCAAGAGGCAAGTGTCAGTAGAAAGGAAAGGTGCTTTCATCAGAAAGCCAGCAATATGGGGAGATGGTGGACTTGTGTCCAGAGACCAACTCTGAACTTTCTGCTCAGCCATGACAGTTTTTAAAGGGAAAAATGGGCAGGGGGTGCGTTGGGGGGAAGAATCTCAGTGAATCATCCAGGCAGGAGGTTGCGTTCTGCATCATTCTCCTTGCGTGCAAACTGGCTAACTCTCTCTTCAGATGTTATCTTGTCTTCAGATCTGCCTGCAGGATTGCTAAGGGGGATGTTGGGGGTAGAGAACTAGTCATTTTTTAACTGCTTACTTCTTCATTCTTACTTCTTTTATCTAGGAAAAGAATCAACAGCTTAGACAAGGCATGGTGTGTACTCAGGAGAGCATAAGTCAGGAGTTAGTTTCAACTGCTTAATGATCTCTTTCCTATAATTAGCTTTTTTTTAAGGTTAGGGGAAACAGAAATGGGCAAACAGGAAAAGGGGGCAAAAAGCTTGTTTCAATTTAACCTCATAATTTATATTACCTCAACTTCTGATGAAAGTAACCAAATAAAATATGAATTTATGGATTTAATATTTATGGATCTACTAATATTATGAGATAATCAGGAAATAGAAAATAAATGTAACTGAGGAGCAATTTTATGGAAATTTATTGATATGTTTTCACTCATCTGGCATTTTGTAATTTCTGGAAACCTTTTTTGGTCCTTAAATTCTAACATACTTAAATATATATTCCAATTTATATGCATATTCAGTTGTGTATTCTAGCTGTCTCATACAATATATTCACATCAATTTAATAGTCATCCTTTATTTACATAATATTTAAATGTAGATTTTGCAATATCTCTTTTACTTGTTCATAATTGTTAAATTATTATCTCCTTCAAATTGCTTATTGAGTTTATAGTCACTTACTGTTCTTTTTACTGATTTTCAAACACATAATGAATGTTCTATTGGTCTCACCACATGTGGATAGAATTGAACTTTTAAAAAAAGTACTGGTTAAACTTTGGTATTAGTGGTTAGTGATTATTAGTTTGTTACTCTGATTGTAGTTTGGGAGGACTGTTCTCTAAGGAGTATGTAAATGGGAAAAATTATTTAATCTTTAATGTGGGTTAATGAATCTCAGTAGCCAGACCAGCTGTGCAAGAAGTCTACAGTTCTATGTTTTGTATAACAGTATTATTTTGGACTCTGGGAATCCATTCCATCTATCTAATGGGAGGTAAAAATAACTTCAGTTTTTCCTGTTTCTCCTTCCTCCTCCTGGAATTGACCAGGAAAATGATTAGGAACTTAGGGGTGACCCTCAACTTGACTAAACTTTAGATAAGCTTCTTCCTGACACTAAGCCCCTTCACTCCATGTTATTAGAGCAATTACTATAGAAAATTTGTAATTATAAAATTCTTCCTCTACCTCTTTGAGATGCAAATCTTTTTAAAAGCTTTTTGGCAGTTATATAATCCAGGAATGTCTTTCTCAAGGATCTGGGAGCCATCTCTTTTAAATCAGGAATGATAATACACCTATCTTCCAGTCTCTGTGATAGAGTAAGTGTTTAAATTCATTGGGAGCCAGTTAGCAGGCACAGATGTCCTAACTGTAGAGAAAAACATTGCAAACTCAGGAATAACACAATGTGCTCAACACACCCCACTGACCAACTTCCCCACTAATGTCCTCCTGTATTTTTCCACTAGCTCATCCCAGCACTTAAAAACCTTCCCACCTTTAATTCTTATAGACTTTTAGACACCAAAACTTTCCATTCATCCTTGAAATTAACTTGTCCTACACAACTCATTCAGGAGCTCACCTACACATGGCTAAATTATTTTAATATTCTCCTCACTAGAATGCCCTTGGATCAGATCTGCAAGCAACAGAAAACAAATCTGGTCAATTTAGACAAAAGTTGCATTTGTTGAAAGGGTAGTCAAAATATCACCAGAGAGTCCCAAACTGTGGTTGGAGGCTAAAGAGCCAGGAGCTACAGCATAATGTTGCAAGAATTGCTGATATTCTTTCTTCTATTAGGCACTGATGCTGTTCCTAGCCCTGCCAATTCCACTGACTCTGATCCTGGCATATTGCTACCTCTGCCTTTTCTGGAAACAGGAAGTAGCTCCTTCTGCTCCTGATGCTGCTGCGGATACTACTGACTGCCACCCGTCCTCAGACTGAATCCCATGTGGACTTGACTTCCTCACAATACCCTTGTAAACATGTGCTCATTCCCTAGTGGCAGAGGATCCTGGAACAGTGAGTATTTTTGCATTCTATAGTGAGAGATGAGCTCTGCCACATAAGCTGGAAAATTCCAAAATTACTGGGAAGTGTTTCACATGCTGGGCCCTAAAATAATGACAAAACCCCACATAAGGGGCTTCCCTGGTGGCGCAGTGGTTGAGAATCCACCTGCCGATGCAGGGGACACGGGTTCGTGCCCCAGTCCGGGAAGACCCCACATGCCGTGGAGTGGCTGTGCCCATGAGCCATGGCCGCTGAGCCTGCACGTCTGGAGCCTGTGCTCTGCAACGGGAGAGGCCACAACAGTGAGAGGCCCGTGTATCGCAAAAAATAAAACAAAACAAAAAAAACACATAATATCCCTTTTCTATCTACCTTATGTAAAAATTTAACATTGCTTCTATTATCTTGCCATGAACTTGCTTTCAGAAATCCACTGGTTGCAACAACATGGATGAAACTGGAGAATATTATGCTATGTGAAATAAGCCAGACACAGAAGGACAAATACTACATGATATCACTTACATGAGGAATCTAAAACAGTCAAACTCACAGAAGCAGAGAGTAGAATACTGGATGCCAGAGACAGGAGGAAGAAACAGGGTGTATTAGTCAAAGGATAAAATGTTTCAGTTATATAAGTCCTAGATATTTATTGTATAGCATTGAGCCTATAATAAACAATAATGTGCTGCATACTTAAAAATTTGCTAAGAGGGTAGATCTTATGTTAAATGTTTTTATCGCATACAAAAAAGAAATACTACTACTAATAAATAAAGAGAGTGGGAGGAAACTTTTGATGGTGATGGATATGTTTATAGCATAAGTGTGGTTTCACAAGTGTATACTTATCTCTACATTCATCAAGGATTATACAATAAATATGTGCAAATTTTTGTATGTCAACCATACCTCAATAAAGGTATTGAGGTATGGTTAACATACAAAAAATTTCCACTGGTTCTTAGTAACCAAATGAGACTAATATCCTAAACTGGGCATCTATGCTCTTCTATTATTAAGCCACACTGAAACTACCTAACCTCGCTTCTCTTAATACTCAATATAAATCCTGACTTTTATTGTTCCTGGAACATAAATTCCAAGACCAAGCTTTTGTACATGCTATACCTTATGCCTGAAAGTCCCTTTCCTCAATGTCTCTGTAGAAATTAGGGATGATAAACATTTTTCAACTCCAATGATATCTGTGATAAAATGTAGGGTCTTCCTGAAACACTTTATTGAGAATGATTAATGCTGCTTCCAGGTTCAGTGAGAGCATGACTGATTAGTGATGTCTGCCATGTCTGAAGGACAAGTAAGTGACACACTCATATAAGATCTCTGCCCTCCCTGGTCTAAGTATACTCAACTTTCATAACTCTTTTCAAATAACCTCCTCTATTAAGCCTTGACCATCTATTATAGCTCACCATGACCAATCTATTTTAAAATAGATATTCCTTATTTTTTATACCCATTTTGATATTTTTTTATCTCTTTTCAAAGTATCATGAACATATATCTGCATATATCTTGTTCCCTAGACAGTAAGCTCCTAAAGGTTACAACTCTTCTTTTCTTCTTCTGCACATCAGCCCATTGATCTGTACTCTGTCCTCAGCAGATGGTCAAAAAGTTTATTTATTGAAGGAGCTACTACCACTGTGAACTTATCTCATGTTTCATCTTCCTCTTTAAGATTTTGGGCTCTCATATTCTCCACAATGACTCGTATGGTGTTTTATTTCTTGCTGAACAAGCCTGGCTTCTCAATTTCCTAACATATACCTGGCAATGATGCTGGTAGGTAAATTAGCTCGGTATCCCAAGTGGATTCCCTAAGGTTCCTTGGATCCCAGCAGCAGCTACAAATGCATTGTGCTTCATTCCTTTGACAAGCTCATTATGCTCCATTGTCACCTGTTCTCACACTGTGTGCTTCAGGCTGTTGCAACATCATACCAGCCTCTGCTACCTCAGGCTAGACCTGCATTCCAATATGACTACTGTACCCCTCCCTCCCCCTGGCCTGAATGAGCAAGAGAGCCCTAATCAACTGCTGCTGTAACCCCCTTCAGTATGGGTGGGGAAGAGACTCCTGAGGGCAGTCTACACGCAGAGGCAGGGCCAAAATGAAAGCTGAACCCCAGGAGCTGTGCGAACAAAGAAGAGAAAGGGAAATTTCTCCACACAGCTTCAGGAGCAGCAGATTAAATCCCCTCAATCAACTTGATAAACCATCTGAAGAATACCTGAATAGACAACGAATGTTCCCAAAATTGAGACGGTTGATTTTGGGAGCAACTGTAGACTTGGGTTTTGCTTTCTGCATCTAATTTGTTTATGGTTTTATGTTTACATTAGTATAGTATTTAGTTCTTATTATCATTGGTAGATTTGTTTATTGGTTTGGTTGCTCTCTTCATATATATGTATTTATTTATCCTTTTTCTCTTTTTGTGAGTGTGTATGTGTATGCTTCTTGGTGTGATTTTTTCTGTATAGGTTTGCTTTTACCATTTGTCCTAGGTAAAAGGACAAATGTTTTTACCATTTGTCCTGTCTGTTCATTTTTCCTTTTTGTATTCTTTTTTTGTTTGTTTTGTTCTCTCTTCGTTTTCTTCTGAGCTGTGGGTTTGGCAGGGTCTTGGTGCTCCAGCAGAGTGTTGGGCACCTCCAAGGTGGGAGGGCTGAGTCCAGGACATTGGACCACGAGAAACCTCCCTGCCCCATGTATCATCAATCAGAAAGAGCTCTCCCAGAGATCTCCATCTCAACGCTAAGACACAGCTCCAAATAATGGCCAGAAAGCTCCAGCGCTTGACGTCCCATGCCAATCAACTAGCAAGACAGGAATACAACCACACCCATTAGCAGAGAGGCTGCCTAAAGTCATACTAAGTTCACAGACACTCCAAAACACACCACTGGATGTGGCCCTGCTCACCAGAAGGACAAGATACAGCGCCACCCATGAGAACACAGGCACCAGTCACCTCCACCAGGAAGCCTACACAAGCCACTGAACCAACTTCACACACTGGTGGCAGATACCAAAAATAATGGGAACTACAAACCTGCAGTCTATGAAAAGGAGACCCCAAGCACGATTAGTTTAACAAAATGAGAAAACAGAGAAATATGCAGCAGTTGAAGGAGCAAGGAAAAAACCCACCAGAAAAAACAAATGAAGAGGAAATAAGAAGTCTATCTGAAAAAGAATTCAGAGTAATGATAGTAAAGATGATCAAAATCTCAGAAATAGAATGGACGTAGAACTAAACAAGGATGTAGAACTAAAGAGCAAACAAACAATGATGAACAACACAATAAATGAAATAAAAAATTCCCTAGAAGGAACCAATAGCAGAATAACTGAGGCTGAAGAATGGATGAGTCACCTGGAAGACAAAATAGTGGAAATAAATGCCGCAGAGCAGAATTAAAAAAAAAGAATGAAAAGAATTGAGAACAGCTTCAGAGACCTCTGGGACAACATTAAACACACCAACATTTGAATTATAGGGGTCCTAGAAGAAGAAGAAAAAAAAAAGTGACTGAGAAAATATTTGAAGAAATTATAGTTGAAAACTTCCCTAAAGTGGGAAAGGAAATAATCAATCAAGTCCAAGAAGCACAGACAGTCCCATACAGGATAAATCCAAGGAGAAACATGTCAAAACACATATTAATCAAAGTAACAAAAATTAAATTCAAGGTAAAAATATTAAAAGCAGCAAGGGAAAATAACAAATAACAACATACAAGGGAAAATAATAAACAAGGGAAATCCCATAAGGTTAACAGCTCATCTTTCAGCAGAAACTCTGAAAGCCAGAAGGGAGTGGCAGGACATATTTAAAATGAAAACCTACAACCAAGATTGCACTACCCAGCAAGGATCTCATTCAGATTTGATGGAGAAATTAAAAACCTTACAGACAAGCAAAAGTTAATGGAATTCAGCACCACAAAACCAGATTTACAACAAATACTAAAGGAACTTCTCTAGTCAGGAAACACAATAGAAGAAAAAGACCTACAAAAACAAATCCAAAACAATTAAGAAAATGGAAATAGGAACATACATATCGATAATTACCCTAAATGTAAACGGATTAAACACTCCAACCAAAAGACACAGACTGGCTGAATGGATACAAAAACAAGACCCATATATATGTCGTCTACAAGAGACCCACTTCAGACCTAGGGACACATACAGACTGAAAGTGAGGGGATGGAAAAATATATTCCATGCAAATGGAAATCAAAAGAAAGCTGGAGTAGTAATACTCATATCACAAAAAACAGACTTTAAAATAAAGACTCTTGGAGAGGGCGGGCTGTCCGCTGGTGGCCCACCATCTGTCGCGGTGCCGGGGACACTCCCGCTGCCTCCGCTTCATCTCCCCTGGTCCCCAGGAGAATGGGCAGGGCTGTCTCAGGGCTTCCGTGGGCCCAGCCTCTCCCACTTCAGGAGGAAAACACAGGGGAAGCCCCCAGCACTCGCCGCCCCCGGAGACCTGCGGAGACCCCGGGTGTGCAGGCGCTAAAGATGAGCTCGAGCGGGGCCCTGGTGCATCGTGCCTGTTGCCGTTCGTGTCCGGAGTGGCATCTCATGCCCACCCACTGGGCGCCCCGAGCCCCCGGCCCTGGGCCGTAGGGGCCCCACCCTGAGGGGTGTAGGTGACGGCCGGCCCAGGATGAGTGATGCAGCCGTCGCGGGGCCTCGCTGCAGCCTCTAGTGCCCCAGCCCCAGGGAATGCAGTGGCCCCCGGCCCCTGGTGCTTCTCCATGTCTAAGCTGGGCCTCCTCGCTCGCCTGCTCCGTGGCCACGACGCTCCTGAGCCGCGCCGGCCAGGCTCCCTTCATGGCGGCCAAGTAGTTCAAGGAGTTCCCCTTGAACCTGAAGACAGTGTCGGAGCGGGCCAAGCCTGGCAGCAGGGGAGGCGGCAAATTGAGCAAGAACTCAGAGGCGGGTGGCACGGGGCCCGCCCTGGGCAAGGGACGAAAGAACTCGGCGGCTGAGCTGGGGAGCAGACGGGCCGTGGTCGGCCCCCTCAAGGATAGCCGGCTATCCCGAGACAGCCTGCAGGGTCTGATTCAGGCTGCCGCGGGCAAGGGCCGCAAGAACTTCTGGGCCACCGAGGAGGAGCCCCACTGGGGTGCGGCCAAGAGCTCAGGCTGCAGCACCTACGTCAACAGGCTCATCAAGGTGGACACTCAGGAGAAGCATGGGAAGAGCGACTACCCCAACAGCAGTAGTAGCAGCAGCAGTAGTAACAGCAGCTTTTCCTCCACGTCCTCTTCCCCTTCCTCCCTGGGACCCGAACTGGACAAGGGCAAGATTATTAAGCAGCAAGACACGGTCATCATTTTAGAAGACTACGCTGACCCTTATGATGCTAAATGGACGAAAGGCCAAAGGGATGCAGAGAGAGTAGGGGAGAATGATGGATACATGGAACCCTATGATGCACAGCCAATGATAACAGAAATCAGACGACGAGGTTCCAAAGACCCCCTGGTGAAGGCTCTTCAGCTGCTCGACAGCCCCTGTGAGCCAGGGGAGAACAGCATGAAGCCCGAGCTGCTGGCCAAGAGACGGAACTCCAAGGAGCTGCTGGGGAAGCTGCCGCAGCTGTACGACACGCCCTACGAGCCGGCAGCCTAAGGCGGCCAGCGCGCCGAGGGGCCGGAGCGGAAGGCGCAGCTGCCCCAGGACGATGAGAGGCCTGCGGCCAAGTACGAGCAGCCCTGGGAGTGGAAGAAGGAGTAGATCGTGTGGGCGATGTCGGTTCAGTTTGAAGGCTCTGAGCAACCTTCCGTCAAGGAGGAGACAGTGAGGCAACACCACCGACAGAAGAGCTGGACCCAGATCTTGAAGCCAACCCTCTCTGACCACAGTGAGGGGGAAAGAGTGGACTCAGCCCTGCTGCTGGAGAAGCAGCCTTGGTATCATGGTGCCATCACCCGTGCTGAGGCTGAGAGTCGACTACAACCCTGTAAAGAAGCTGGGCACCTAGTTTGAAACAGCGAGTCAGGGACCAGTAGTTACTCCATTGCACTAAAGACTAGTCAAGGATGTGTCCGCATCATAGTGGCTCAGACCAAAGACAACAAGTATACCCTGAATCAGATGAGTGCTGTCTTTGACAGCATCCCGGAAGTGATACACTATTATTCCAATGAGAAGCTGCCTTTCAAGGGGGCAGAACATATGACCTTGCTCTACCCTGTGCACAGCAAGCTGCACTAAGGTTCAGCCACCAAAAGCCCCAACAGGGCCTCTCACACCTAGGAGGGCATCAGCACCCAACCAGTATCTCAGCGGACAAGGCTGGACTGCACCATAATATTTTGGAGGAAGAGAGACGCTTCATTTAGGAGTCAAAAAGTCTTCGGCCTTGAATCCATTCCATGACACTTGGTTACTGACCTGTCCCTTTTCTCCTTGCTAAGTAGTTCTACAATGAGAAAACATAATTTACCAGTTGCCTCCAGTCCTGGAGTAGGGTGCTCTATTTGGGGCGTGACCCTCAGGAAAGGTAAGTCAGGAGTCCAGAAATATTAAGATTCTCCAAAAATGTGCTAGTTGTTCCATGGAATACCTGGTCTCCAAACAAACCAACAAAAATGCACTTGGATTTTATAAGACAACAAAAAATGATCATGTGGACCCAAAGAGCATGTAATACAGTACCGCTTCTTGGGGGAAAAGCATGATCAGTGGAAAATAAGTAAATAGTGAGCACTTTGGAGAAAGCTGTATTTCTCTCTTGAGTGTCCTAGTTCAGCTCTGGAGTCCATAAAAATTCACAACTGTAGGGTCTGGCAAAAGGATTATTAAGAAAGTTTGTGTTTTCTCAATTTCTGTGGACTTTTTCAGCAAATCAGTAATATAAGCATAAATAAGAAGGAAGATGCATCTGATTTAAGAATCACCAATATAATTAAGCATTGGCAGCATTACCATTATTCTGAATTACAGAATAAAATATGCAACGAAGATTTCATTTCTGATTTTCAAAAGATCTGAAAATTTACAAAGCTCAACAACTGTTTTCTTATTGAATAATTATACAGAACTTCTGATATCTTTTGTTTCACCTTTGTTCATTTTAGTTATTGGAGCCATTTTTAATTTTTATCCCTAAAATTGGATTCACTTTGTATTTTAGAGTAACTTAAAAAAAAATATAGGGACTTCCGGGAAGATGGCAGAAGAGTAAGACGCGGAGATCACCTTCCTCTCCACAGATACACCAGAAATACATCTACGCGTGGAACAACTCCAACAGAACACCTACTGAACGCTGGCAGAAGACCTCAGACCTCCCAAAAGGCAAGGAACCCCCCACGTACCTGGTTAGGGCAAAAGAAAAAACTAAACAGAGACAAAAGGATAGGGACGGGTCCTGCACCAGCGGGAGAGAGCTGTGAAGGAGGAAAAGTGTCCACACACTAGGAAGCCCCTTCGCGGGTGGAGACTTCGGGAGGCGGAGTGGGGGAGCTTGGGAGCCGCGGAGGAGAGCACAGCAACAGGGGTGCGGAGGGCAAAGCGGACAGATTCCAGCGCAGAGGATCGGGCCGACCGGCACTCACCAGCCGAGAGGCTTGTCTGCTCGCCCGCCGGGGCGGGCGGGACTGGGAGCTGAGGCTCCGGCTTTTGTCGGAGCGCTGGGAGAGGACTGAGGTTGGCGGCGTGAACACAGCCTGCAGGGCGTTGGTGCGCCGCGGCTGGCCGGGAGAGAGTCCGGGGAGGGGTCTGGACCTGCCGAAGAGGCAAGAGACTTTTACGTCCCTCTTTGTTTCCTGGTGCACGAGGAGAGGGGATTAAGAACGCTGCTTGAGAGAGCTCCGGGGACGGGCGCGAGCCGTGGCTAAGAGTGCGGAGCCCAGAGACGGACATGGGACGCTAAGGCCGCTGCTGCCGCCGCCAGGAGGCCTGTGTGCGAACACAGGTCACTAGCCACACGCCCTTCTGGGGAGCCTGTGCAGCCCGCCACTGCCAGGGTCCCGGGATCCAGGGACGGCTCCCCGGGAGAGCGCACGGTGCGCCTCAGGCTGCAGCGTCACGCCGGCCTCTGCCGCTGCAGGCCCGCCCCGCACTCCGTGACCCTCCCTACCCCCCCGGCCTGGGTGAGCCAGAGCCTCCGAATCAGCGGCTCCTTTAACCTCGTCCTGTCTGAGCAAAGAACAGACGCCCTCCGGCGACCTACACGCACAGGCGGGGCCAAATCCAAAGCTGAGCCCCTGGGAACTGTCAGAACAAAGAAGAGAAAGGGAAATCTCTCCCAGCAGCCTCAGAAGCAGCGGATTAAAGCTCCACAATCAACTTGATATACCCTGCATCTGTGGAATACCTGAATAGACAACGAATCATCCCAAATTAAGGAGCCCTGTGGATGAAAGGCTCTTGGTGCTGCAGCCAGGAGTCAGTGCTGTGCCTCTGAGGTGGGAGAGCCAACTTCAGGACACTGGTCCACAAGAGGCCTCCCAGCTGCACATAATATCAAACAGCAAAAATCTCCGAGAGATCTCCATCTCAACGCCAGCACCCAGCTTCACTCAACGACCAGCAAGCTACAGTGCTGGACATCCTATGCCAAACAACTAGCAAGACAGGAACACAACCCCACCCATTAGCAGAGAGGCTGCCCGAAATCATAGTAAGTCTACAGACACCCCAAAACACACCACCAGACGTGGACCTGCCCACCAGAAAGACAAGATCCAGCCTCATACACCAGAACACAGGCACTAGTACCCTCCACCAGGAAGCCTACACAACCCACTGAACCAACCTTAGCCACTGGGGACAGACACAAAAAACAACAGGAACTACGAACCTTCAGCCTGCAAAAAAGGAGACCCCAAACACAGTAAGATAAGCAAAATGAAAAGACAGAAAAACACACAGCAGATGAAGGAGCAAGATAAAAACCCACCAGACCTAACAAATGAAGAGGAAATAGGCAGTCTACCTGAAAAAGAATTCAGAATAATGATAGTAAGGTTGATCCGAAATCTTGGAGATAGAATGGACAATAGAATGGACAAATTGCAAGAATCAGTTAACAAGGACCTAGAAGAACTAAAGATGAAGCAAGCAACGATGAACAACACAATAAATGAAATTAAAAGTACTCTAGATGGGATCAATAGCAGAATAACTGAGGCAGAAGAACGGATAAGTGACCTGGAAGATAAAATAGTGGAAATAACTACTGCAGAGCAGAATAAAGAAAAAAGAATGAAAAGAACTGAGGACAGTCTCAGAGACCTCTGGGACAACATTAAACGCACCAACATTCGAATTATAGGGGTTCCAGAAGAGGAAGAGAAAAAGAAAGGGACTGAGAAAATATTTGAAGAGATTATAGTTGAAAACTTCCCTAATATGGGAAA
>NW_020837960.1:855496-908099 GCF_003676395.1 Aethalodelphis obliquidens
AAAAACATAAAACTTAAAAATAAAAATAAAGACTATTACAAAAGATAAGGATGGACACTACATAATGATCAAGGGATCAATCCAAGAAGAAGATATAACAATTAAATATTTATGCACCCAATATAGGAGCAGCTCAATACATAAGGCAAACACTAACAGCCATAAAGGGGGAAATTGAAAGTAACACAATCATAGTAAGGGACTTAACACCCCACTTTCACCAATGGACAGATGATCCAAATGAAAATAAATAAGGAAACACAAGCTGTAAATGATACATTAAACAAGATGACTTAATTGATATATATATAGGACATTCCATCCAAAAACAACAGAATACACTTTCTTCTCAAGTGCTCATTGAACATTCTCCAAGATAGATCATATTTGGGTCACAAATCAATCCTCAGTAAATTTAAGAAAATTGAAATAATATTAGGTATCTTTTCTGACCACATTGTTATGAAACTAGATATCAATTACAGGGAAAAAACTGTAAAAAATACAAACACATGGAGGATAAACAATGTGATACTAAATAACCAAGAGATCACTGAAGAAATCAAAGAGGAAATTAAAAAATACCTAGAAACAAATGACAATGAGAAAACGATGACCCAAAACCTATGGGATACAGCAAAAGCAATTCTAAGAGGGAAGTTTATAGTAATACAATCCTACTTCAAGAAACAAGAAACATCTCAAATAAACAACTTAAACTTACACCTAATGCAATCTGAGAAAGAAGAACAAAAAAACCCCCAAAGTTAGTAGAAGGAAAGAAATCATAAAGATTTAATCAGAAATAAATGAAAAGGAAATGAAGGAAACAATAACATAGGCCAATAAAACTAAAAGTTGGTTCTTTGAAAAGATAAACAAAATTGATAAGTCATTAACCAGACTCATCAACAAAACAAGGAGAAGACTCAAATCAACAGAATTAGAAATGAAAAAGAAGTTACAATGGACACCACAGAAATACAAAGCATCATAAGGGACTACTATAAGCAAATATATGGCAATAAAATGGGCAACCTGGAAGAAATGGAAAAAAAACGTAGAAAAGTACAACCTTCAAGACTGAACTAGGAAGAAATAGAAAATATGAACAGACCAATTACAAACACTGAAATTGAAACTGTGATTAAAAATCTTCCAACAAACAAAAGCCCAGGACCAGATGGCTTCACAGGTGAATTCTATCAAACATTTAGAGAAGAGCTAACACCTATCCTTCTCAAACTCTTCCAAAATATAGCATGGGGAGGAACACTTCCAAACTCATTCTGCAAGGGCACCCTCACCCTGATACCAAAACCAGACAAAGATGTCACAAAAAAAGAAAACCACAGGCCAATATCACTGATGAACATAGATGCAAATATCCTCAATAAAATACTAGCAAACAGAATCCAACAGCACATTAAAAGGGTCATACACCATGATCCAGTGGGGTTTATCCCAGGAATGCAAGGATTCTTCAATGTAATGCAAATCAATCAATGTGAATACAACATATTAGTGACCTGAAGGGTAAAAAACATATGGTAATCTCAATAGATACAGAAAAGGCTTTCAACAAAATTCAACACCCTTTTATGTTAAAAACCCTCCAAAAAGTGGACATATAGGGAATGTACCTCAACATAATAAAGGCTATGTATGACAAACCCACAGCCAACATCACTCTCAATGGTGAAAAACTGAAACCATTTTCTCTAAGATCAGGAAGAAGACAAGTTGCCCACACTCACTGCTATAATTCAACATAGTTTTGGAAGTTTTAGCCACAAAATCAGAGAAGAAAAATAAATAAAAGAATCCAAATCAGAAAAGAAGAAGTAAAACTGTCATGTTTGCAGATGACATGATACTATACATAGAGAATCCTAAAACTGCTACCAGAAAACTACTAGAGCTAATCAATGAATTTTGTAAAGTAGCAGGATACAAAATTAATGCACAGAAATCTCTTGCATTCCTATACACTAACGATGAAAAATCTGAAAAAGAAGTTAAGGAAACACTCCCATTTACCACTGCAACAAAAAGAATAAAATACCTAGGAATAAACCTGCCTAGGGACACAAAAGACCTGTATGCAGAAAACTACAAGACACTGATGAAAGAAATTAAATATGATTCAAACAGATGGAGAGATATACCATGTTCTTGGATTGAAAGAATCAACATTGTGAAAGTGACTATACTACCCAAAGCAACCTACAGATATAATGCAATCCCAATCAAACAAGCAATGGAATTTTTCACAGAACTAGAACAAAATATTTCACAATTTGGATGGAAACACAAAAGACCCCAAATAGCCAAAACAGTCTTGAGAAAGGAAAATGGAGTTGGAGAAATCAGGCTCCCTGTCTCCAGACTATACTACAAAACTACAGTAATCAAGACAGTATGGTACTGGCACAAAAACAGAAATATAGATGAATGGAACAGGATAGAAAGCCCAGAGAAAGACCCACACACATATGGTCACTTAATAGATATGACACTTGGAGGCAAGAATATACAATGGAGAAGCGACAGCCTTTTCAATAAGTGGTGCTGGGAAAAAGAATGATATTAGAACACTTCCTAACACCATATACAAAAATAAACTCAAAATGGGTTAAAGACCTAAATGTAAGGCCAGACTCTATCAAACTCTTAGAGGAGAACACAGGCAGAACACTCTATGACATAAATCACAGCAAGATCTTTTTTGAACCACCTCTTAGAGAAATAGAAATAAAAACAAAAACAAATGGGGTCTAATGAAACAAAATATTTTGTACAGCAAAGGAAATCATAAACAAGATGAAAAGACAACCCTCATAATGGGGAAAAATATTTGTAAATGAAGCAACTGACAAAGGATTAATCTCCAAAATATACAAGCAGCACATGCAGCTCAATATCCAAAAAAACAAACAACCCAATCCAAAAATGGGTGGAAGACCTTAATAGACATTTCTCCAAAGAAGATATAAAGATCACCAACAAACACATGAAAGGATGCTCTACATCACTAATCATTATAGAAATGCTAATCAAAACCATAATAAGATATCATCTCACACCAGTCAGAATGGCCATCATCAAAAAATCTACAAACAATAAATGCTGGAGAAGGTGTGGAAAAAAGGGAACCCTCTTGCACTGTTGGTGGGAATGTAAATTGATACAGCCACTATGGAGAACAGTATGGAAGTTCCTTAAAAAACTAAAAATATAACTACCATATGACCCAGGAATCCCATTACTGGGCTTATACCCTGAGAAAACCATAATTCAAAAGAGACATGTACCACAATGCTCATTGCAGCACTATTTACAATAGCCAGGACAAGGAAGCAACCTAAGTGTCCATCGACAGATGAATGGATAAAGAAAATGTGGCACATATATACAATGGAATATTACTTGGCCATAAAAAGAAATGAAATTGAGTTATTTGTAGTCAGGTGGATGGACCCTGAGTCTGTCATACAGAGCGAAGTAAGTCAGAAAGAGAAAAACAAATGCCAGATGCTAACACATATATATGGAATCTGAAAAAAAAAAAAGGTTCTGATGAATGTAAGGGCAGGACAACAGTAAAGATTCAGAGGTAGAGAGTGGACTTGAGGATACAGGGTGAGGGAAGCATAAGCTGGGATGAAGTTAGAGAGTAGCACTGACATATATACACTACCAAATATAAAATAGATAGCTAGTGGGAAGCAGCCACATAGCACAGGGAGATCAGTTTGGTGCTTTGTGACCACCTAGATGGGTGGGATAGGGAAGGGGGGTGGGAGTTATAAGAGGGAGGGGATATGGGGATATATGTATACGTATAACTGATTCACTTTTTTGTACAGCAGAAACTAACACAACATTGTAAAGCCACTATACTCCAATAAAGATGTTAAAAAACAACAAAGAAAGATGTAATCAAAACAGAAAACAAACAAACAAGCAAAAAAGTGTCCAAGGGTTCAGTGGTACTCAGATTAAGGGCCCCTGACCAACAGAATAGTTTCATCCCTTGAAGGGTTATCAATCTCCAATCAGTGAAGGTGTTCAAGTATCAATGTGACAACTAATTGGTGAGGATACTGTAGCAAATAAATTTACCATACTAGACTCATTGAAGAAAAAAAAAAAGTCCCGATGACTTTTATAAATTTTTAAATCAAGGATTAAGTGAACTTAAACATGAACTATACCAATAGCCAGTGCAATTTTCCTTGTAGTACAAATTCAACTAGCTACATGGAGAAAACAATACTATATAATAGAGAGATAGAAAGATGCATGAAGGGTGGAGAGATGGGGAAGGAGAGAGATACACACTCATAAATATTATACCTAAACGAAAGCAAAACACCCTCTAAGGGTATTTTCCTGTAAGGATTATCTGTTGGATAACAGCATGTACTCTTTCATTTCTGAATAGTCTCTGTAAAAGTCATCTGACAAATACAGTCATTAGCATCTCATTTTTATTTTAAGTGGTGACAGAGGCACTACAATATGCCTTTCAATACCCCATATTAAATAGGAGTGATTTCACATTGGCAATTAATCAATAATAAATCAATAATAGTAAATTGCTTAAATGGATGAATATATATATAAATATTAGGAGTGAAATAGGGCCAATAGTAATTCTTATTTTATGTTGTGCAGCCAGGGCTAATTGATAATTGACAAAAGCAAGGAAGCTTTTGTTAATTTGGGAAGAACTGGATCTGGGTGACATCCTGTATTAAGGAGAGGGTGTGGACTATTTATGCATCTTTAAAACAAAGTGTGTAAAGCACAAATAAATACTTAAAATTTTATACAGTTCACACATACTGATAAATATTAAGAAAAACTCCTGTGTAACTCCACTTAGCCTTTTTGTAAGAATGTCAATGTTATTTACATTAATACAATAACTCATTAATTAAATGATTTAATGCAATTCCCAAGGTTAATTTGATTAGTAATTACAAAAAGCAATTAGTTAAGACCTAATGGCGGGCTTCCCTGGTGGCGCAGTGGTTGAGAGTCTGCCTGCTGATGCAGGGGACGTGGGTTCGTGCCCCGGTCAGGGAACATTCCACATGCAGTGAAGCAGCTGGGCCTGTGAGCCATGGCCGCTGAGGCTGTGTGTCCGGAGCCTGTGCTCCGCAATGGGAAAGGCCACAACAGTAAGAGGCCCGCGTACAGAACTAATGGCTATTTTCCCTTGAGGAGAATAAAAGATCACTCAATAACTGCATATAGTTTTTTTTGAACCAGCAAGAACACGTTATACGTATTCATTTACTAGAGTTATAAAAGACAGTCATAACAACAGTTATGAGAGACACACTACATGATATGATATATACTTTTACAAAATGGGGAGGGGGAACAAGAAGACAAGAAAGAATTGGAGACAATGGGAGAACACAACCAAAACCAAAATCCAATAGTAACTTGATATGATTTTCTCTGAGAATGGCTTGAAATTTTACTTTTATAAAAATATAAAATGTTTCATGCAAGCTACAAATTATGTAAAAATTGATTCAAAAGTCCCTGAATCTGTCATAGTTCCAAATCATTGAACCATTCATAAAAATGTTTCCCATTAATAAAGTCTATTGTTTTCCTTTTTGTTGTAAATAAAATGTTGTGTTTTGTTTGTCAAATCATCTCCTATTCAGAGAAAAACTCATTCTCGTAGAGATTCATAGAGTTAAATAATATAGTGTGATATGACTCAGAATTCAAAATTATTAAATGAGAAAAGTACAGGATATGGTTTTAGCTTATTTAATATCTGTAATAAACCTAAAAATTCTAAAATAGATTGAGGAATATTACCTTTTAAAAAGCACAGGGTTAATGACATCATCATTTATGCTCTGAATCAAAACGACAGGATCACCAACGAACTATGCAAATACTATTCGATCTGGAAATAATTCATATGCTCATAGCTTGACTAGTCAGGGGTGGTTATAATACTTATTTCTACTTTATGTAACTCTGTACCATCTGTACTGCCCGCTATGGACACAAGTATTTAGTCACTTAACATCATAACATCATGTCCTTTGAGGGTTTGAGGTTTTCATATGCTAGTTGAATTTACTTACTCAGCAATACTTAGTTCTATCTTTTTAAAATCTCAATATATTCCCACATGATGTTCATTCATTTATTCTACAGTGTTCTACATGTTTGGGATGGAAAGATGAATGAGATGTTGCTACTGCCCCCATGACTCTGACATCCATTCAGTGAGACATACAAAAACATAAATAATTATATTTGTGGAAAGTGTTATATTCAAGGTGCTTTGAGAAACACAATGTGGCAGATACTGTATGTAAACTTACCCTACAGCCAAGCTTACTCTTTCTCCTTTACTAATTTCTTCTATAGAGATTTATAAACTCTATGGAAGAAACTCTATAGAAATTTAGAAACTCCAAAAACTAAAAGCCAATTAACTAGACCCACTGCAGCCAAGGATTGCTTTGCTATTCAATTCTGGTCAATGAAATATAAGCGGATGTCTGCCGAGGCTGCCTCTTCCATTTTCTCCTTCCTCTTACCTGGAATGTGGATTCTCTGTCTGGTTATGAGGCCATTTGAGTTGCAACTGTGAGGACAAAAGCCACATGCTATGAATGGCAGAACAAATATTTCCCATGTCAACACTTAACTGCTACCCCTGAATCTCCAGTTGTGTGAGATATCAAAAACCCTTACTCATTTCAACCACTGCTGTAGACAGTTCTGCTACACACAGCTGAATCCAATCCTAAATAATATGACAGAAAGAGGTAAGCTAATTCTGACTGGGACATTATGGGAAATTTCTTCATCTGAAAACTCTGGAAGAAACTTGAAATAAGTGTAGGAGCTCAGAAATAGTTAGGGAAAGGAAATTTGAACACAGCAGAGGGAATAACAGTGTGTATTTAAAACATAGGTTTTGGGAAGTGAATGAGGGGATCCAGTTTAAGCATATAAAGACAGAAAGGTGGTTTAGAATTTTTCAAGGGTCTTGTGTTTTCAGGCACAAGAGTCTGTACCTACTGTGTTGAACTTGACTTCACAACAATTTGTTTTAAGGTCCTGGATTAACTTTTGCATTCAAGCAAGCTTTTAAAAATAAATGAAGCTGCTCCTCTCAGGAGGTCATGTAGGTCAACCTCAAAAGCTTGCCAGGGGCTTCCCTGGTTGGCGCAGTGGTTGAGAGTCCGCCTGCTAATGCAGGGGACACAGGTTCGTGCCCCGGTCTGGGAAGATCCCACATGCCGCAGAGCGGCTGGGTCCGTGAGCCATGGCCGCTGAGCCTGCGTGTCCGGAGCCTGTGCTCTGCAACGGGAAAGGCCACAGCAGTGATCTGCCTCACCTCTGCACCTTTGCTCATCCTTTTCCACAGAATCTTCCCTAATCTTCATCTCGGTATACTCCAAGTCATTTATTCAATATACTACACAAACTTTACTCGGTGACATTCTCTTCACCACTACCCACAACCCTTCCCTTGATTGACATCTCCAGCCCTCCTACACATTCTCCTTAATGTCCTGTACATACTTCTATTACAGATTTGTCATATTTTTTTTATTTGTACTTGTCTTTCTCCTCTAGTAGGACATAACTCTTTTGTTAATAATCTCTGTAGCTTCATTGTTTAGTTTAGTAATAACACATGTTAAATAGTTTTGAAATTTATGGCCATGTTTTTTATCTTTGAGGGTTTTTAAGTAAGTATCATAATCTGATATCATGAGAAAGTAAAATAAAGATTAGAGTGAGAAGAGACAACAGGAAACTAAAAGTCACTAAATTTATGATTAGAAAATGTATGATAAACTTGACATTTCCATTTAAAGTGGTTATAATCTCTACATGTGTCTTGAAATCCATAGTCTTCCAGTCATTTGCTGGCTGAGAATATGGTGATAG
Source organism: Aethalodelphis obliquidens (assembly GCF_003676395.1). Lineage (NCBI taxonomy): Eukaryota > Metazoa > Chordata > Mammalia > Artiodactyla > Delphinidae > Aethalodelphis > Aethalodelphis obliquidens. The sequence goes on from NW_020837960.1 coordinate 863,450, forward strand.
GTTCCCACCAAATTTTAAAGCTGAATTAACTCTCTTGTGCATCCAGAGAGACTTGCTGCCACTCTAGGATCACTATTCTACCATGCCAGGAACCTCTAGGAACTTCTAACATTACTGTGTGCTGTGATTTCAGAGGCACTGAAAGGCTACCAGACATCAAAATACCTCTTCCACTCAACCACTAACACTTGAGGAATAACATCTTTCATCTGTTAGAGATGAGACATAAAATTGCCCCTAGGAGATTCAACACGCTGGCTTTGAGCTGTATTTTGAAGTTATGACTAGCAAGTGATTTTCTCATACCAGACTTTGTTGAATACAAAAAGATAAACTGCGAGGGATGTGAGTATCTGAAATAGAAGGAAGAATAAATCCCAAGAAAACCATCAAATTGGATGCACCAATTGAAAACTGCATTTGTGATCATTTCGCCTACAACTTGCCTTTTATTCTTTCATGTAGTTATTCTGCAAAATTTTACTGGCACCAGTTATTCACCAAGGATATAATTGGACCCTAAGGATACAGAGATAAATGATCATCAGCATTTATGAGTCAGGGAATAAGAAGTCAAATAGAATACAGTTTGGACAATGTCCTGATAGGCCCCTAACAGGCAGCCGTATAGCACCAGCATCATTCCCTACTTTAAAATACAGATTTCTAGGGTTTCCCTGGTGGCAAAGTGGTTGAGAGTCTGCCTGCCGATGCAGGGGACACGGGTTCGTGTCCCGGTCCGGGAAGATCCTACATGCCGTGGAGCGGCTGGGCCCATGAGCCATTGCCGCTGGGCCTGTGCGTCCGGAACCTGTGCTCCGCCACGGGAGAGGCCACAACAGTGAGAGGCCCGCGTACCACAAATAAATAAATAAATAAACAGATTTCTAAACTTTTGTTAGCTAACATCTAAGATAACCTCACAAAGGTATAAACATACCATAACATCAGGCACTTATAATTCTGTATTCTGCTATAATTGCCAAAAGGATGCCCTATACATCATCACATCTGACCTTGGAATCAAGCCTGCCTGACCCATTTTGTTTCATTCCTGATCCTCCAAAGGCTCTTCAGTTAAATATTGCTTCTGTTTACTCACCTCATGCAGCATATAAAAGACTTATGTTCTCAGATGCACCTCTACACAAATTACATGACATTAGGCCTCTGCAGAGCCTCACTCCTGCACTATTATACCACCACTGCCACTCAGTTAGCTGCTGACTCTGCTTTGAGTAAATGGTGCAGGGCACACAGGCCTCCCTTCTCTGATCCCAATACCCTTGAATATAAACTATCAGCATCCAAGGTGCCTCCACCAGTTCCAAGTCTCCTACTATTTCATTTGTATGAATGCTGAGCATTCACTCTGCAGCACAACTGGTGGTGTCCTAGGAAGATATTCAATGAGATTCCAGAGATTCCAGCCTCCCCTGGCTTTTGCTCAATACACTTCCTCAGACCCTTCAGCTCAGTGTCTAAGTCTTTGGCTTTTCTACCCCAGTGTCCATGGCTTATGAGGACTCTATTTTCCACCTCCTCATAGGGCCCAAACCTTGTCACTAATAACATTGACAAATACTAAGCTCCTACTACGAGTTAGCAAACCCATTTCCAGAAATAAAAACTATCTAGAACTTCACTGGACTCTCAGCCTTTAGAAACTGAAAATCCAAGGATATCTTACCCAATCAAATCCCTATCATAGTTCTTAGCACACTGACATTTAAAACTACATTAAAATTGCTTTTATATTAGCTTTTATCCTCTAGTGAACTAAAAGCTCAGGATATTTGAAGCCATGTTTATATCTCTCACACTTTGCTCTCTGACTTGCATAAAGTAGAGATGGAGAAATATTTGTTTAATGAAACAGCTGTTTAGATGTCCCAACTAATTAGGCACCTCGTAGGGTCAGAGATGTCATTCCATCAACCATTCTGTTCAACCCCTTCGCACATCAAAGTCCAGAGCCCTCTCTTGGTCCCCTGGACTTTGCCACAGGGACAAGGAATAGCTCAGTTTTTTACTAGGATTCATCATTTGATCCTAATTCCTGTCCAGGGAGGTTCCTGCAGCCATATCTCATTCCCTCTGTTCATCTGTCTCATTTCTCCCCAGTGATTATCATCTTTCTCTGGTTTAAACAGCTGAAAAAAACTACAACTTCATTAACACTAGTTTTAAAAGATTGCCTGCTCTTGGTTTTATTATTTTTTTTAATTATCACTCATTTTGGGAATAAAATTTCAGGAAAAAATATCTAACCAAAAACACATGGGATCAACACAATTTCCCAGTTGTTATCTCTCTTTGTAACCCTTTAGGAAAAAACCTTACATGTATCATATGCTAAAATACTCAAGTTCTTCTATGTTAGAAAAGTACAACACTGCCATTTGCTTTCGTTAAAACACTGTACCAAAAGTGATGTAGATAATAAATAACGTTGTGCTATAATCCTACAGAGTCCTGATGAAATCACTGGTATCCACTCATAATTATATATGAAGAAGCAAATGCATGGGTAAAAGGAAGTAAAATATACCATATCAGATGTTTTTGTTTCCCATGTGCAGTTCTTACAAATAATATATAGTCGTAAATTTGAAAAGACTGGGAGAAGTGCGTCTCCAGGCATTCCCTTATCATCCCTAAATTTAGCACTACTGAAACCATGGCACCAGAGAAATGACGTTGCAATACCTCGGATGCTGGTGTAGTGTAATATGTAAGAGAGAAAGTGTGCATTTTGCAGAGAAAGTTGTGTATAAATCCCGACTACACCTTAAAAGTATGTGAGTTTGGTGACTTACAACTTCTAAGCAACTGTTTCCTCACCTGCAAAGTAAGGCTCAGTGATAGTACCAAAATCAAAGGATAGTTATAAAGTTTAAATTAGATAATCCATGTAAAATGGTTATTATAGAGTTTGGCACCTATAAATATTTAAGATTATTGTAATTAATGTGTTATATTTGTCACCTTAATTTGAAAATAAATGACTTGGTTTACTTTAAGGAATGTTTCTGAAAGAAGGGAGATTTTCTTACATCTTTGTATTCCTTAATCAACAAAGGTTGACATACCTAATGCTAGTATAAAATAAGCTTATGGTAGGTTCTTCAGGAATTCAAAGGCTATTTCATTACCTCTCCCTTTTCCAGAAAGTGTATGTTAGCATAAACTTAAATAGAAGCAGAAAAAAATTAAAGCATGACAAGTAAGTAAATGGTAGAAAATATTCTGTGTAAGATTAAGGCTTTATCTTTGTTGGACTCAGCAATCCATTGCCTGTTTAATTGAAGATTATTTTAAAGACCGTCTAATGAATACAAAGTTAATTCATTTTTTCCTGTTATGAGAAATATATATTAGCTTTTGAAATATGGTCTAAGTCATATTCTCTTTTCATTTCAAGGACATTTTAGACATCTCTGCAATTCAGTCTTTTATTGTAATTTCATGCTTGTAAAGTACAAAGGATTGTCTATGTCTGTAACTGACTATTCAGGTACTAAGACAAAACTTTCATAATCAGTGATAATATATCTTAGCAAAGAATACCAATACATATTTAATGTGTAACCTTTGACTGTATTGTACAATTAACTCTTCGTATCCCTTTTTTAGTGAGATCCAAGGGAAATATTATTCTCCATGTTAAACAATATTCATGTTTAACTGATTATCCTTGTGAAAGGTAGATACATATCTGGTTTTTCAGAACTCTCTTGGAAAAAATAATGTTTTTACACCTGGAAAGTAGCAGTGCATATTTTATTGTTTTTCACATAGAAATAAATTTTAAGAAGAGATGATCACATTGACAAATTTACTTTGCTTTATAAATTTTGGTAATTAAACTCAAATTGGTCATTCTAGTGGCAGAGTATAAAACATTTCAAACCTTACAAGTAAGCACATAAATGCTGGATATTTACTTATTATTTTTATGAGAAGAACACAACATAAGACCTTTCCTCTTAGCAAATTTTAATTATATAATACAGTAGTGTACATTAAAATAATAGTAATAATAAATAGGGCAAGAGAAAACTCAGAGGTGAAGGATATGTTTATGGCATAGTGATGGTTTCAAGGGTATATAAGTCTCTCTAAACTCATCAAGTTGTGTGCATAAAAATGTACAGTTTTTTGCATCTTAATCATACCTCAGTAAAGTGATCTTTTATAAATGCTGAAATATTTATGTCTCAAAGCTTCTTGTTAGGGGTTCTTATTCCAGAATTTCACTAAGTCTTAAAGAATACTGTTGTACTTGAAAGAGAATAGATTTCTTATTTTCTGGAGCCTGCTAAAAAATTATGTAGTTAAAATAATATGATTTCATAATGAAGATTGCCCATGTGAAACTATTGAGCTCAAAATATATGTCTACGTACAACTCCTTAATCAAAAAATAAACAGCAACTTATTATTATTTGACTATGAAAGTCATTCATTCTCTAGAAAAGGTGATTTTCATTCTGTTAAAATTTCCAAACTTGTTAATTTTTAAATGCTAGATCCTTCTTGACAATTTTCAAATAAAGTATTGAGGGAAAAAATGACTAATGAAATTAGGATATCCCAATTATCTTGTAACTTTTCCTCTTGATCACTTAAATGCAAATCAAATGTTTTTTTTGAAATAGTAGCCATACTTCCATAATGTAATTGGCTGTAACCACTGATTAAATGTATCCTTTGGTGCCTCATGTTTGATTATTTTACTTTGACATCTTCACTGAAATTGCTCAATGGGGTCCTAGCTATCTATATTCTGCATTTAGATGTCATTAAAAATACAGTTCCTGCTTTTAATTTATATAGCCAATGAGAATACTTGTGTCCTAACTTTCTTGAATACATATTATTTGAGAATCACAACAAAGACTAATGGATTGAGGAAATTCCTGGTTACAGCATTAGGTTCAGAATAAAAGAAGTGTTTGGCTTGTGACATTTCCCTACTAAAGTTATTATTTGCTTTAGTCTGCTCACATGTCATTAAATTATAGTGATTGTGAAATATAAAAGCTCCAGGGATAAGTATGAGTGTGAGGAATGGTTTAGAGGAAGGCAGACATTAAGATGCACTGGGAAATCTGCAAAGTTCGGGGATAAAGAAAAGAACTTTCTCTTACTTCTATATCAGACATGTTGAGTTTTGTGACAAGGAAGTAAGAAATCAAGGTAGATCCACATGTCCAATTTTCAACCAAGATTTTGGTTGTCAAGACCTTACCAATTTTAACCTTCTGGAAAGAAATGTAATGTCACTCAGGCTTGAGGTGGAGTAAGTGTAACTTAAAATGAAGGTAAGTATGTTGACTTACTGTCATGAAAAATTGACTTTTCTCTAAATTTGCTAAAGGTCAGAGACAAAAAACATGTGTTTCTTTATTTTCCCAAGCACGTAGCAAATCCAAGAAACTGTGTACCAAAGATATGGTAGAGTTTAAGAATACAAATTGTTTCAAAAAGAATTAAGGAAAATTGAAAATACTTTCATATATAATAGGAAATTGCTAGTTCTGGTAAATGAATTCAATGCAATCATAAAAATTCATAATTATGGACAGCACAGAAATATGTATAAATATTCATAAAATTATGTTAAGTAAATAAGCTTAACACAAAGCCGATATTTAATTAATTAATAATGATATGGTGTAGATGGAAATAAAAATAAAATTGTTCATATGTTAGTGGAATTAACAGGGCTTTCTTCCTAAATGTTTTTTATACATTTTTTATTATTTACACAAAGCTTTTTTCAAAAAAATAAAATAGAGTTTACAGAAAGTGTCATATATGATCAATTATAATAGCTGGTAAAAGAAGGCTAGGAAATTATGACTATAAACACTGAACATATTTTTACTCTGTAGGCCAGAAATTTTACTTCTAGGCATATATGCAATATAAATGTGGCACAGTTTCATCAAAAGACATGTTCTAAAATATTCTTGGTAGCACTATTCATCATAACTCCAAACTGAAAACTATTCAAGTACCCATAAACAGTAGAATGGATAAATAAACTGTGGATATTCACCCAGCTGAATACTACACAACAATGAGAATGAACCTTCTACAACTATGTCCTGTAATATGGACAAATCTCGGAAGCAGAATTTTGAACAAGAAAGAAAAACATAGTCTTTTCTACCTGTCTTTGCTCACTCAATATTATGTTTGTGGGATTCCATTTCTATAAAACCCACAATAAATCCTTCTAGGCCAAATGCACAACATTTCTGGCCATGGGAAAAATTCTGCTAAAGGAAACTAAGAATCTCAATGGGCTATTAGGACTCAACACACATATCAAAGTTGAAATGTTCTACAATTAGATAAATTCACTTTTACCTAAAGATCTTTACTACTATATGTATGTACATTATACGTGTATAAATACACACTCATACAGATACATATTCTAAAATTTTCCTATGGCAAAAACAGTTATGTGTCTACCAAAGTATTGCACTCCCGTTCTGTAGTGAGAGTTGCTGGGAAGTGGTTGCTCTGTCATGGACTACATTACTGGCCCCTTAACCCCTCTCACCCCAGGTGAGATGAGACTTAACTACTTCAAGATAACGGAATGTGAGCATAAGGGATGCTTCAGTCAAGAACAAAGGACTTCCTCCACACGGCCCTACCCCAGTGTGCGAACAGGATCCAGAAAATACAGAACAGGACTTCAAGGTCCTAGATGATGGACAAGTCACCAGATGGACAAAGCACAAGTTTCTGAATCTCTACGTAGAAGACTGCCCATCTACCAGAATCATCTGCATTGACTGAATTGTTACATAAACCAAAAATAAACTTGTGTTGGATTAAGTCTGATATTTTGAGGTTTACTTGATAGCAAATTATATATTTTAATATATGTTTTTGTTTTTGTTTTTCTAATGCTAGCTTGACCTAGTTTTGAGGCCCTGGCTAGTGGCCGGTCAGTCTCTCTTTTTGACAGGTAGAACCACATTCCTACCACTTCCCTTATATGGCTGTCACACACCTGGCCACTAAGCACCAGCCCTAATCACCCTGAGGCCAGGTATGAGTCAGCCAGGAACAGTCATTGCCCCAGAGCCCATGAAATTATTCAAGTTAGTCAATCCACAAAGCGTCCTACTCCCTCTGTGATGCTGCCTAGCAGTTCTCTCTTCTTTGGAGTTTTAAGTAACAAAGAATTCTGTCTTTCATCTATCCAACTATCCACTATCAAAAGAATCTTAAATCTTATAAAACAGTGGTCCCCAAATTTTTGGCACAATTTGGCACCATGAACCATTTTCTTTGAAGACAATTTTTCCACAGACGTGGCCAGGGTTTGGGGGAGGGGGAGATGGTTCAGGTGGTGATGCGAGTGATGGTTCAGGCAGTAATGAGAGCGATGGGGAGCACCAGTTGAAGCTTCACTCACTTGCCTGCCGCTCACCTGCTGCTGTGAGGCCCAGTTCCCAACAGGCCATTACCAGTACCCATCCACGGCCCGGGGGTTGGGGACCCCTTTATTAAACATGAACTTAGTTTGATCTTATACTCTAAGCTTCGTTTTGTAAAATGTAGTCATTTAGCTTTCACAGATTTAATATTTGTGATTTTTTTTCCTCAAGATATCAAAGATTCATTACGTGCAGTTTGTCCATTTGCTGGGACACAAATTTGAATAACTTCAAGGATGGTTGAGTGCACATGCTATTTGACTAGCAGTTGGGTTTATCAAGCTGCCCAACATTTGCATTTCAATGTGGTTTTGTCCTTGCCTCATAATTATCATTGCAGAAAATATAATAAAGTGCCATAATCTGTATTTCTTGGTGAAAATCAAACTTTGCATGAAAGACAAACTTCAATGAAATCTGAAAGGGTTAACATGGCACAAGAAACAAATGACTCTTCATAGAAAAGTGATTCAGGAATAAGTTGAGAGCCTGTATTAATTTTCTTGTATTTCATGTTTTTCAAAGATATCAACCGTATCTCTGCAAAATGATAAGAACTAATCATAAAATATATGTATATATATTGCATATAAATCCATGTAGTTCAATTTTTCTTTTTTGATTTTATCTCTCTCAGTCTATTTTGTCTTATATAATACTAATTTGAGAAATGTGAATTATTTAGGAATAGAGGATGATTATGAGCGATTAGTGGCTCAAATTTCAAAGAAAAACAGCAATCTTGAGATCTACTCACTCTACTTACCTCCTCGTTTCCCATTTGTAAAACAAAAGAAAGAGAGAGTGAGCATATCTGGGACCATTTGACTAGGAATTTTGCAACTTGATACTTCTTGAACATGAGCGGGAAACGTGCATTATTTTCTGTTTACTCGGGTTTTAGAGATTTTTAAAAGGAGCTAAAAATAATTATACATACTGCCATAAATACATGTTTATTGTATAAATGAAATCCATTCATATATACCCATGAATTTAGTTAAAACACCTATTAAAAGAAGTTTTAAACAATAACTATGCTGTACTACTGAATTGTAGATTTAAATAATCAGCTATGAGCACAATAAATTATGGCAGTTAAGGTCACAGACACTGGAGCCAGATTGCCAGTTTGCACCCCAGTTTCTCTCTCTACTTGCCTTGTGATCCTGGATGAATCACTTCTCCTGCTTGGACTCCAGTTTGACCATCAATAAAATAGAGATAATAATAGTAACTACGTGATAGTGTAGCTGTAAAGATTAAATAAATGAATATATATATAAAGTGCTTAGAATTGTGCTTGGCACTAATTAAATGCTACCTATGACTATTATTTGGTGTGATAGAAAGAGCGGAAGTGAGGAGATTCTAACTCTGTAGCTAATTCTCTACATAAATTTGAAGACATTATTTACTTCTCTGGATCTCCAAGTCTATATCTGCAAAATAAGAGATTTTGAATATATGGTTTCTAAGGTCTTTCTTAGCCCTAATTTTTGGAAGTCAAATAATATTTTATAGAAATCACTTGACAAGTCACTTCGATTATTTCCCTGTAACCATATCCTTATAAATGTCTTGAGGCCGTATGCAGAATCTTTACTATTATGGTTGGTTGATTGAAGGTGAGTTCTGATGAGTCAACTCCTGATATCTTTCCAGTTTCCTATCATAGTTTTCTTGTTGTAACCATAAAAAATATAAGAAAATGGTGAGTTTTAAAAGTTCCATTCCATGAGAGATATTATATTTATGTATCAATAATGGAATCAAGAGAAAATAAGTTTGTACTATTTGCCACATTGTAGGTGCTCTCTCAAATTAATCAATTTATCTTAACTTTTAAAGAAATAGATTTATGACATGTCATTTATGATATCCAAAATTAGATTTTCTTTGTAAGACTAACTCACTAATAAAGGACATGATCTGCTGCATAATAAATTCAGCATAACACCTGATTTTGTACATACATTATTGTATTCTATTAAAGTGAATTTGTGTTAAAAAAATAAAAGGAAAGAGATCGTTTAACATGAGTTTCAGATAAAAGGTGAGCATTTATGTAATATTTTCCATAGTAGAAATAATCAAAAGTGTCTTTTTCTTTCAATATTGCCTTCACCCAGTAGTGTGGCCATGACCAAAAGACATCTGTGGAAATTAAAGTTTAATTCCACTTGGAAAATACTAGTTAATTACCAACTCTTAAATGTGATTCTTTTTAATCCTCACATACTGAAGTCTATAACTGTTGTCATTTTGTCATAGATTGCACCACATTTAATCAGTTTAAAATAAGACACAGATGGCCCTTGTTCCATAAAATCTCTGGTTTCTTTCTCTTTCACTGACCGCATAGTCAATATGCATGAATCACAAAGCTGAGACTTAACATTTTCTTCAATTAGCCTGGGGCAATAATAAATCAAAGATTCATTTCTGGAGATGGCAAACCTGGCAGATACAACATTGTAGAGAGCAGATAGACATCTGTTTTATGAAAGAATGTTGCTAATGACAATCAGGTACACATTAATGCATAATTTTCACTGACCTTTTATGGGTCAAAATCTTATTAGGTTAACTTCTACTTTTTGTTACTGAAGTAAAAGGTGCTTTAATGAGATGAATACATGATACTCAGGATTTACTCAAGTCAGATATAAGCATTGCAATAATTGTTCTACTTTAGCTTCCTAATAGGTCTCAAGCAGTGGGCAATAAACTGGACCCAACTCCAGTACATCTTGACCATACTGTAAACACAGACCATTTTTTTCCTTTTTAGTAATTGGTATGAAAATATATTTTGGAGAGACATATTGGCTTTATTTAGAATGTATTTCAATAAGATTTCTGCAGGATAGAAACTATGGCAGAGCTGAAAAATCTGTGAAATGAAGAGGGATGATATTGAGGTTTTTCTGAAGGAAATTAAGGACAAAAAAGACTGAGCTTTCAGCTTGGTGGGGAAAGAGTAAGGAAGGAGAAGACTTCCATTGGGAGAGAGAGCCAAGGAGAAACTGCCAAGGAAAAATGTGTAAAGAGTTCTCAGTTGAAATATCATGCTATAAGATTTTGACCTTTCCTGATGACGCCTGGAATCTTCAACTAAATTACCCTCAACAAAATTCTATTACAAACGTAGTATGATTTTTCTTTGTAAAAGTCAAGGAAGAAGCCGAAATTTTGCAGCAGGATGGGAGAAGAATCAAAACAGCAGGAGGTGGGGGCAAAGAATAGTAGAAAACACTACCCTATGGATTATAGCATTGAACATGGATCATGTTCCAAAACCACATAGGATTCACCATAATCTCTCCATGGGACTCCAGTCAGATTCATAGAATGGATGTTTAGCATTTGTGTAAATAAAACATTAAGTGCATGATACCTGGGATGCATGAACCTTTAGTGGTGGAGAAGCACAGAGGTCTATCGTGGATAAACGTAAGAGCAATTTCCTTGAAAAGAAGTATAAATTAGCTGAGATCTGAAATATAACAAGAGAATGTCCAAGCAGAAAGGAGATGGAGAGTGCTGAAAGCAAAGAAAATGGTTTATGCAAAAGCCTGGGTGGAAGAGGGGACGTTCCATATTCAGTAAACTAAAATGACTCCTGATTTACTAGATTTTAGAATAGGAGATATTGTATGTTGTGAAATGAAACAGAGGAAATCTACAAGATTCAGACCATAGAAGGCCCTGTAATTTATACTAAAGAGTTTGGACTTGACCTTGGGAAATAAGAAGTCATTAAAGATTTTAAACAGGGAGTAATAATATCACAGTATTACACAGAATTCAGAAAAATGAATTCTTGTCTATGGTTTCCTCTGGCCATTCACAGGGCAAGGAGTCCAAAGGGCCAAGGACACAAACCCACATAGCATTCATGCCCATCCTTCTAGAGAGTTCTCTGTGCATATAGTCACACAGAATTCCATGTCCAGATGATTCCAAACTTCTTCTATGACCTGTGTGGGTTCTTCTCCGGGTCTGTCACCTAAGGGCAGATCTCACCTGTGGGCTTACCTCTAGACCTGAAAGAAGGTCCCTGAACAGTTGTTAAGGGGAAGATGGCTATGGACAATGATCAGATATACAGCTAGGAGTGTCTATATATAAATGTATATAATAGCACTTATATATAGGTGCCCTAGCAGTTATGAATGAAGCATGAAAATAGAGAAGGGAAAGAGCCATTTATCTCCATTTATACTCTGGCCTGAAACCCACAAATTTTGAGAATTGGCCAGATTATTATATTTGTGCTTTAAAAGATCACTCTGTCTATGTTACAGAGAATGGAATGGAGGTACAAAGGACTGGTAAAAAGCATAGTATTTAAAAATCTGTTGAAATATTCTTGGAAAGGGTTGTTATCATCTAGTGCTGGATGGCGACAGTCGGAATGAAGATAATTTGATAGAATTTGGTGTTTGATTGCTGTGGGGGCTGAGATGGAGAGATAAGTCAAAGATTCTATCCAGGTTTTCAGTTTTCACACCTGGGTGACAGTAGTAGTTTTCATTGCAATAAAAATTAACAGAAGGAGAACAGTTTATAGACAGATGATGCTGACTTCAGTTTGGAGCGTAATGAATTTAAAGTGCCTATGGGAATCAAGACAGGGATGCTCAATAGGGCATTTGATTCTGTGATCTAAAGAGCTATATGCTGGAGGAATAAATGTGGGACTTCTTAGCAAATGATAGTAATTGAAGCCCTTGGAGTTGATGAAATCATCTGAAGAGTGGTCGATGAAAAGTGAGCTGAGGATAGATCAGTGTATAAAGCCAACGTTTAAGGGATAAGAATTTGAAGAGAACACCACTATTAAATGTGTCCAGAAACATAAGAAATGTGTTGCAAAGGAGGTTATTGAAATAGGGTAAATAAAATGAAGATCATAAATTAATTCATAAAATGAATCAATAAAATCAAATGCAGTAATAGCCAACACCACCTACTAATCCTGAGGGTATAGCATTCAAAGATTTTCAGCATTTTTTTTAACAGTCTTAATACATGCATACATGAGCCAGTATAAGTATCTCACTTCCCACCAATGATATTCTTTAAATAGCTGTTGATAAGGATCATGAAAATGTACTTTGTTTAGTACTTATAATTGAAACTGAAAGTGATTGATTAAACTATTATGTACTGTTTATATTTAATTGTATTAAAATCATTTGATTTATGTACTCTTCATTGAGTACTATATGACAGAAACCATGCTGAGAACATTTTACTCATAATCTTATTTAGTCCTCAAGAAAAACTTATGAAGTAGCTTCTATTATCCACTTTTCACAAATAAACTGAAGTATAAGAAAATGAAATAACCTGACCATGATCTCAGAACTTATTAGTGGCAAAGCTGGATTTTGAACTTAGGTTGATTAGTATCAGACATCTTAACATTAAAATTTTATTTTGGTATCAGGAAACAAAGTAGAGATAAAGGTACTCTTAGCAGATGATTTAAGTTTGATTGGTATTTCTTGACTAACCATAATTTATAATAATAAATAATTTTAGAACATCCAAATATTGACTTTCTCATGTATTCACTATTTTGAAATAATTAATAAACTTTGTATTAGTTATTTCTTTCTGCTACATAATAAATGACTTAAATGTAATCAGTTTTAATTGAAACATTTATTTTTTTAATTGAAGCATTTAAATATTAATTTATTTTGGTATAATATCCAACTAATTCTTGGCACCTGTACTAATCAAGTTATGTCGAAAATCTCTTTAGTTTAAAAGAATTTAGAAAAAATGCAGTTTAAATATGTGAAAATTCTTAGCTAGAGAATATTTAAAATTCAGGTTATTAATTAAATCATATCTAACACAAAATCATGGCTAAATTTATTTTGTTTTATTTTTCTTAATAATTTTATTTATTTATTTTTGGTGGCATTAGGTCTTTGTTGCTATGCATGGTCTTTCTCTAGTTGCAGGGAGTAAGATTTACCTTTCATTGCAGTGAGTGGGCTTCTCATTGTTGTGGCTTCTCTTGTTGCATAAAACGGGCTCTAGGCAGGTGGGCTTCAGTAGTTGTGGCACACAGACTCAGTAGTTATGGCTCGTGGGCTCTAGAGCACAGGCTCAGTAGTTGTGGTGCACAGGTTTAGTTGCTCTGCGGCATGTGGGATCTTCCTGGATCAGGCATCGAACCCGTGTCCCCTGAATTGGCAGACGTATTCTTAACCACTGTGACACCAGGAAAGTCCCTCATGGCTGATTTTAAATAAAATTATAGGGAAATAAATTTTAGGAAAAGTAACAATGAGAAGTAAAATAAAATACATAAAGTAAAAGAATTTAGATTGACCTCATTGATTACTGCCATGCAAAGTGACAGTTGAAAGCACTTGAAACATATTTTCACTGTTAAACAATCCTCCTAAATTATTATGTATACTAAAAATTTAACACAATATTTTTTCTTCAAGAATAAAAGTAAATTTTAGCATCATTTGTATTTAAATCATCATAAGTTCCTAATTAGTTGGGCATAACTAAGGAGATATGACATTATTATTAATTACTATAATAACTTGTAAACACCTCCATATCCTATATTAAATAAAAAGATGAACAATCTAAATATGTTTTAGTTAGCCATGTTATGAGGAAGGTCATGTTATAAAGTTGGGTGACAAACTGAAGAATGTAATGTATAAAGACAATATCAATAAAATCTTACCTTCCAGGAGTAGACCAACTGAAACTCAGGCAAGAAATTAAACATGCAGTCATGAGAGAGGGTTATATTTATTTGGAGAAAATCAATTCAATAAAGTTGTTCTGTCTGCTCATAAATACACATAAAACACAGAATGCATTATTCTCTTTTTCTACGTTGATATATGTGCACATATATCAGAGAGAAGAAGAGAGAGACAAAAAGAAGTGAGACATTCTAGTGAGGTATACAAACAAGTACTTCCCACTTCCCTTCTCACTTCTTAAGTATTGATTTAAATAAACATTTTACACTTTCTCTATGGTCTCTTTTTCCATAGCCATTATCATCATAAATGAAATTTTACTTAGAGCTGTCCAAAACATGAATACTCTCCTCAAGTACATTGCATCCTCTTAGATATTGTGTCAATTTTTGTACATGCTGTGAGTTTCCAATTTGTGAATTATTTTTAATATATTGAGCTCACTTCCCTACCTTCTGATTTATGTTTTTAGTGACATAGTTCCTTTTATATATGCTAAGATTCACTAAGATGTGGTAAGGGGTGAAAAGAAGTAGTTGGCTTAGTATTACCAATTTGTAAACAAGCTAAGAAGAAAAGCTATATGCTGCTCCTGCTTTATAGAATTGCAAAGTCTTATGAAACCCTATTCTCCCACCCACTATATGTTCAACTTTTCGTAGGTTAATCGCTAACCTACACCTCAGAACGTTCCCTTCAATTAATCATTCATTCAAAAGATACTTGAAATCACCTCCTATGTACCAGACACATTTTGTGCTCAGAGTGAAGAAATGAACAGCATAGATTTTTATCTCATTGAACTCATAGTCTATGAGGAACGAAGTAAAAAAACAGTGATTACAACGTGGTTAGTTACTGCTCTCATAAAAGTATACCCAGCTGCTTTGACAGCAAAGGAAAGAATAGACTTCTCAACTAGCCCATCAGCTCTGGGAACTTTTCTTAGAAGAGATTAATTACTCTTGCGATGAGTCTTGAAGTTCGTGAAGAACTTTCCTAAATAGAGAAAAGGATAAGAATGTTCCATGCCTGGAGAATAGCATGTAGGAATACAAAGCATTGAGTCAGCATCAGGAGTCCAAAAACTGGAAATTAATTAGAATGGCTTAAGTAGAGATTACATATGGGGCAATAGCAGGAGATAGAGCTATAAAAAGGGTAGGAGCTTGTGAAATAAACTAAGAACTGTGAACATTAACCTGAAGTCCAGAAACCACAGAATAATTTTATAGAAAATTTTGAATATATCTAAGCAGCATCTTGACACAATCTGACAGTATGTATTCTAGAAAGAGATTCAGATATCAGCTAAGGAAATAAGTAAATATGTTATTGCAATGATGTAGATCAGAAGGGTGGACCCAAAGTAAGGTAGTTGTATGGGGATGAAGTTAGGAAGAAATAGGAGTAAAGGATTGCACGTGGAGAGGTGATTAAGAGGCCTCTGACTAACATAAATATACATAGGGATTCACTGATGACAAGGTTGCAAATGTTAAATAAAGGGGAAAAGCATCTTTGGCATAGTATCTGAGGGACTGAGTCTTTGGAATATTAAAGTGTCAGTGACCAACTAATGACAACTAATAGGATACTCAGATCTGGATCTCAAGAGAAAGGTAGAGACAAACATCAAGAAAGCAACAT
The DNA here is from genome assembly GCF_003676395.1 of Aethalodelphis obliquidens. Classification (NCBI taxonomy): domain Eukaryota; kingdom Metazoa; phylum Chordata; class Mammalia; order Artiodactyla; family Delphinidae; genus Aethalodelphis; species Aethalodelphis obliquidens. Next base: position 879,327 of record NW_020837960.1, read on the forward strand.
GAAAAAGGCAACAGGGTTTGGTTGAAGTCGCCCAGCAAACAGTGCAAAGAGTGAGAACATAATGCAAGCATAGTGTCAAATTATTTCACTCAGAGGAGGAAACTTCAGTGTATGAAACAATTCTTTTCAGATCTTTCAAATGATAGAAAGTCACTTCCTTTTCAAAAGTCAAGAACTCAAATCCACACATTAAGTCATCTCTAATGTGATCTTTATTTTTTAAAACATTTACAATGAGCATGATTTTCACCTGACTTTTGATCTAATCTTCGCTTCATATTCAGAGACAGATCCATCTTGAAGCTAATGGAGTTTATATAGCCAGGTCCGTCATTTGGTTCCTTCCACAACCCCCAAAATGGTCCAGCAATGTGTTTATACAGTCATATGAGTTTTGAAAAGTTTGTGAAAGTGAGATAATTTAACTGCAATTGATTAAGACCACTGTCTGTTGCCATTCATCTTCCCCTCTTGTTAGGTAGCATGGGATGAGTTTGAGCATTTGGAAATATAACTAAGGGGAATTTAAGGTGGAGATACATTTAGTTTGAGTTTAGTGGGAAATATTAATGTGATTCACAGTCACTTCTGTACACAGAGTATTGCTACCTGTTCCAGGGTAGGAATGACCTCCAGAAATACTCTCCCACTCATTGACCTAAGGTGCTTCCACTCATTCACCTAAGGTCACATTGTGATCTGGGCAGGGCCAATGGCACCTCAACCTATGAGTTGGAGAGGAGAGTCTGGTTGTAAAATGTCTAGAGCCAGAAGCTAGTCTGTGTAAAATTTTTCTAAACCTTACTCATATGTTTAAAAATTCTCTAAGAGACTTTCCCAAATTTGAAAACAATTCTAGAAATTGCATGACATTTTCAATAATATATAAAAAGCACTCCTATAAGCCATCAAAAATAAATACATTTTGATCAAACATGCTAGGAAAAAAAAACTGATTATTTTTTCTCTTCTAGGTATAGAAAAAGATATAAAGAAACCATTGTTATATGAAGAGTTGATTAAAGAGTATGCAGCCAAAAATGTAGAGGAAAAAAGTATGGCAGGTGTTATGCACTTAATTGAGCATATATCATGTTAATTTTCTGGATTTTTGTGATGTTTGTGGTTTTCAACCATTTTTTTAAATGTACTATTAATTATGATTTCCTTCTCATTCTAATTAGATATTCATTTTCATACTTAATTATACATTTCTAATTTTGCATTACTTTATTAAAAAGAACCTCTGAGCTTGTATAAGATTCACCTCCTCCAAAACTTATTCTTCCCTAATAAAGTCCTCATCACTGCCATGGAGAAAGGAAAATAGCTTGAAAGCATTTCTATAATATTCACTACACTACTGTTGAGAAAATAGAGAAGAAAAGCTACTGAGTCCTAAGATATTCGTGAGAATTATATCTGGATGCTCCACTGATATTTTAATTTCTTTAAATGGTTTTTAATCCACCAAATACTATCGCTATAGGTAACAATATTTCAAAGACATCATTGTCACATAACAAATTTACATGGATTTTGGAAAGCTATAATCTATACATCATTGATTTGAAGGCATGTTGGTCTATTTCACACTTTTGAACAATTACCATCTACTGCTTTGACAAAATATAGAGCTTAATAGTACAGTGTATATTCTCCTCACTTTATTGCTTGAGCAGAAAAAATATACTGAATTTAATGTTCTTGAAAAAAATCAGTTATTTTCCAGGTAAAATGGTAGCTGTAAGAAAAAAATCTTATTTTTGTTTTATTTAGCAAGCATAGCACACTGATCTACCACATTACAGATAGACATACTCTTAGATGTCTAAAGCATAGAAGGGCCAAAATATCCATAAAAATCACTGTTCTAACACGTTAAGTGTAATCCTTGCAGTTACTGATATTTATAGATGAGTAAGAGAAAAAGCCCATTTCTTAAAATGTCAATTGTGCAGTTTGTGCTGATCTGAAGCATCTTAAAATTGCAAAATATCCCCTACCAAACATTATGAAGAAGCTTCACCTTCCTAGGAGAATGGGAGGAATGGATTTTTGAAAACTAACCACTTTTATAACATTTCTCCATAGTGTTGAGTGAATTTGATGTAAATACATTCTCCTTTTGACATAATTTATTACCTAATTTATCAAGATCAATATTTTAAACTCTATATATAGCCTTTAATTTGTATTTATCTCTAATATGGTAATTTATAATTACAGAAAGAGCTGAATGGGTAAATTTTTCATATAATTTAAATCTAGAAATGTATGTCAGATGATTTTCACAGGAAATTTTCCAGCTTCTCAACTAAATATATATGTTTAGCTTTTCAGGAGAAAAACACCAGGAGAATTCCCCTGAAATCTCTTCAGTGTGAGTGTGTATATAATGTGCAACTGCCTCCATTTCATGCCACCCCTACCTCCTTGAAGTTCTCTATCCTCCTTGACATTTTCATTGAAATAGCAATTGACTCATAGGAAAAATCGCACATCCAACAGCACAGGAAAATATGGGTAACAGTTGATCATGTAACAGAATCTAGGCAGAGTTTGCACAAACTATTATACCGGTGGGCTGGATTTAAAAATTGAATTAGTGTCGTGTCATGCCTTTCTTACTCTAAATATCTTATGTAGTAAACTAAATTATCATTCCCTTTAATATCTAGTTATATTGCTTATTTACATAGAATATCTTACCGTGCTTTGTACCTATTCTAACTTGGAAAAAAAAAGAATGTCAGAATACAAGTAGTTTTCCAGTAAATGTTATTTATTTTGTGTGACTGAGACTCAGTATAAGTGTTAGTTCTTGGATTACAAAACAAAATTACAGTTCAGTTTCTAACCTAAAGCATTGTTTGATTTCGTATTATAAAATTACTGCTTAAATTCATATACATACTAAATTAAATCTTGAAAATTAAACGTCCATTTCTGTTATAGATCAATTAGAATTACTTTTGGCTAGATGATTAATTGTGCTTCTGTGCTTATAGTACACAAGAAACTGCCTGAAGATTAGCTGAATGTTCTACCTCAAATCTATTAGTAATTTAATCATCTTGGCTACCAAACAATTAAATTTTAATCATTCTACAGTTGGTTTAAGGGAAGTTTCCCTAATAAAGTATATATGGACTACTTGCCTAATTGATATTTTTCTTTAAGTTTCCAGAATATTATTCCTATAAGGTATGGAAGAAAATGAAAGAAATATTCTTCACAACGTTCAACATTCTTCAAAGGCTTGATCTTTGTAGCAAGAAAATAACTCAGCATTTCACAACGGATGAACTAAAGTGGAATCCTGCCATTTAAGTACACTTCTGTATTAGCCTGACCCAATCTGTACACACTGATTGTAACATTGTGCTGTGTGTTCTTTATAAATGGCTCAGAACAAATGATCCTGCTGTGCAACAGTCATAACAAGACAATTTAACTAGTGCTTACCATTCTTCGGTTGTTGAAAGAAAAGACGGAGATTATCCAGAACTCATAAGGTGGCACTGATATTAAATAGATCAAGATAAAAAGCAAGCAGATAAAAAAAGAAAAGAAAAGGAAGAAAGACATGCAAGGGAATTGGCAAATCTTCCTATTTTATGAGTTAAGACTGATTTTGGACAACAAAATAATTTCTCAGGTCATTTCTGTGCAGAATGTTACCATCGAAAACAAATATATTTATTTGTATACATATCTGAATTTACATCATAACTAGTTAGGGAAAAAGAAGATAAATCATGTTAGTAGCAATGAACAATTATAAAACAACAAAAAGAACATGTGTATATTATTTTTTTGGGGCGAACAATTTTATTTTATTTTTTTTAAATCTTTATTGGAGTATAATTGCTTTACAATGGTGTGTTAGTTTCTGCTTTATAAAAAAGTGAATCAGTTATACATATACATATATCTCCATATCTCTTCCCTCTTGCATCTCCCTCCCTCCCACCCTCCCTATCCCACCCCTCCAGGTGGTCACAAAGCACCCAGATGATCTCCCTGTGCTATGCAGCTGCTTCCCACTAGCTATCTATTTTACATTTGGTAGTGTATATATGTCCATGCCTCTCTCTCACTTTGTCACAGCTTATGCTTCCCCCTCCCCGTAACGACAAGTCCATTCTCTCGTAGGTCTGTGTCTTTATTCCCATCTTGCCCCTAGGTTCTTTGTGACCATTTTTTGTTTGTTTGTTTTTTAGATGCCATATATATGTGTTAGCATACAGAATTTGTTTTTCTCTTTCTGACTTACTTCACTCTGTATGACAGACTCTAGGTCCATCCACCTCACTACAAATAACTCAGTTTCATTTCTTTTTATGGCTGAGTAATATTCCATTGTATATATGTGCCACATCTTCTTTATCCATTCATCTGTTGATGGACACTTAGGTTGCATCCATGTCCTGGCTATTGTAAATAGAGCTGCAATGAACATTTTGGTAGATGACTCTTTTTGAATTATGGTTTTCTCAGGGTATATGTCCAGTAGTGGGATTGCTGGGTCATACGGTAGTTCTATTTGTAGTTTTTTAAGGAAACTCCATACTGTTCTCCACAGTGGCTGTATCAATTTACATTCCCACCAACAGTGCAACAGGGTTCCCTATTCTCCACACTCTCTCCAGCATTTATTGTTTGTTGGTATTTTGATGATGGCCATTCTGACTGGTGTGAGATGATATCTCATTGTAATTTTGATTTGCATTTCTCTAATGATTAATGATGTTGAGCATTCTTTCATGTGTTTGTTGATGATCTTTATATCTTCTTTGGAGAAATGTCTATTTAGGTCTTCTGCCCATTTCTGGATTGGGTTGTTTGTTTTTTTGATATTGAGCTGCATGAGCTGCTTGCAAATTTTGGAGATTAATCATTTGTCAGTTGCTTCATTTGCAAATATTTTCTTCCATTCTGAGGACTGTCTTTTTATCTTGCTTATGGTTTCCTTTGCTGTGCAAAAGCTTTTAAGTTTCATTAGGTTACATTTGTTTATTTTTGTGTTTATTTCCGTTTCTCTAGGAGGTGGGTCAAAAAGGATCTTGCTGTGATTTATGTCAGTGTTCTGCCTGTGTTTTCCTCTAAAAGTTTGATAGTGTCTGGCCTTACATTTAGGTCTTTAATCCATTTTGAGTTTATTTTTTTGTATGGTGCTAGGGAGTGTTCTAATTTCATTCTTTTACATGTAGCTGTCCAGTTTTCCCAGCACCACTTATTGAAGAGGCTGTCTTTTCTCCACTGTATATTCTTGCCTCCATTATCAAAGGTAAGGTGACCATATGTGTGTGGGTTTATCTCTGGGCTTTCTATCCTGTTCCATTGATCAATATTTCTGTGCCAGTACCATACTGTCTTGATTACTGTGGCTTTGTAGTATAGTCTGAAGTCAGGGTTCCTGATTCCTCCAGCTCCGTTTTTCTTTTTTAAGATTGCTTTGGCTATTCTGGGTTTTTTGTGTTTCCATACAAATTGTGAAATTTTTTGTTCAGAACATGTGTATTTTTATTCATGATAAAAAAAAAAAAGCCAGAATAAGAGATTCTAAATTGAATGAATATCTGGGTAAGTAGAAGCTCTGAAAATTGTGATGGCAAAAATCCTGGGTCTCAGTAAATAATACAGGGTTCAATATATTAAACCATTATACCAATATCCATGATAATCTAATAGTACGATGGAGGTATGGTGTAGTAGGTGTTCCCAGAGTTGACTTCTCCTCACTACAATTTCTAAAAATTAGGGTATCAGAATGACTCTAAAAGCAGTTGAGGAGTATGGCTGTTACTGGGCCTAGTATCAATAATGTAAATTAAATTTCATATTACTTTGGGTTTTCAGAGAGGGGATATTTCTGCTCACAAGGAAAAGTCACTTTGTTTGTTTCTTTTACTTTTCATTATAATAATAATAATAAGAGACCATGTGCTTCTTTGAATCATAGACTTATGCACTCAATATACTTTTCAAAATATCTACGAGTTACACTGGGCTCATTTGAGTACATGGGGGAGAGTTGGAGTCAATAAATATGAGAGGTAGATAAGGACATAAATTGCATGGAGATAACATTCTAAATGTCCCCATCTGTTCTCACCTGCAAGTTGGTAAATGTGTGTGTTGTGTGGGTTTATAATGGATAGAATGGGCTCTTTTAAAAGGGCTAGAAAATGTTCCTCAAATGGCATAGTTGATTTCATAGAAGTGAGTTACAAGATACTAATAGGAAATTGATTATATGGTTGTTTTCAATGCAATGTGGCCACATCCATTTATGAGAATCATATATCACTACATTGTGGTACCTGTGGTACCCCCACTGTGTCTTCAGGGTCACTGACTTCTGTCACAATCTCTGATGCCATTGTTTCACACAAATGATTTAGTTCACAAGTTTCTAAATAAGTTTTTCAATTCCTCTGCATCTGGGAAAATTCCAATACATCCCAAGAATACCAGAAGCTCACTACGTGACATTAAATCTCAAGGAGGTGGGATGCATTCTCCTTCTGAGGAGATGTCGAAGATTCTGATAGTGGATTAATTAGAAAAGATCATGCAGGTGATCCTACCGATGATCTCCCCATTTCCATTATTGCTCTTTTGCAAGCCATTTCCCATATAGGACCAGAATGATCAACTTAAAACTTAAAATACATCATATCACCCTACATAGAACTTTTCAATGATTTCACAATGCACTGGGGTGGGAGTTGAGGTGGGGAGAAGAAATGCATTACCTTTTATACAGTTCTTGAGTCCCTGTGCTAATTGCCCCTGCCTGGCCTTCTTTCAGTTCTTCAAGATCTCATAGGCTCTTTCCTTGCTTTCCTGCCTAAAACTCTTTTCCTTGACTTTTTGCTTGCTAATATCACTCTTCCTTCAGATAGCATCTTAAAATAATTACTTTTCCTGAGATGACTTCCAATATAAATTAAGATCTTCTGTAATACTTCTGTGGAAATATGGACTTATCATAGTGCTAATCAATTTAGTAATTATATTGTAAAGACACTGTTTATTGCTTGCATTCCCCGTTAGTAGGTTTCTTTCTTTTTTTTTTATTTTTTTGCGGTACACGGGCCTCTCACTGCTGTGGTCTCTCCCGTTGCGGAGCAGAGGCTCCGGACGCGCAGGGTCAGCAGCCATGGCTCACGGGCCCAGCTGCTCCGCGGCATGCAGGATCCTCCCGAACCGGGGCACGAATCCGAGTCCCCTGCATGGGCAGGTGGACTCTCAACCACTGTGCCACCTGGGAAGTCCAGTAGGTTTCTAATAGCAGGGATGGTGTTTGTTGGTTCACCACTCTATATTCAGAATGTAGTATAATGCCAAGTATATACTAGATACTCAGTAAATTGGTGAAAGAGTGAATGAATGTATGATGGTGTTTTTAAGGTGTCAACACTGCCAGATTACAATACCCATTAATTCAAAAAAGCATAACCAAAGTGTTGCTGCGAAGATATTTTGCAAATACAATTAAAGGCTAATCTGTTGACTTAAAGAAAGGGAGCTTATCCTGGATAATAAATTGGAAGTCTTTAAACCCTGGGCTGGGATTCCCCACAAGGGAAAAGAAACTTCACCTATGTCTATGGTTGAACTCTGACTGATAGAGAAGGAGTGAATGAATGGGTACTATCTGTGCCACCTTACTGACCTTTGAGCAAGTCACTTATTTACTCTATGTAACATATGCAGAATGCAAAATTATAGTGCCTAACTCACAGAGTGGTTGATAGAATTACAAATGTAATGGTTATAAAACATTTGGCACAATGTTTAGTATGTAGTTTGATAAATAGTTGCTATAATTATTATGAAATACTTATAAAACATGCTTTAATTAAAATAGATTTACTATTTTCTTATCAAATATATGCAGTATCTTTAAAAATTTTTCTCCCATTGGCTCCAGGTACATGATTCAATGAAAACAAAGTAACACACCATTTAAATAAAGAAAAGAAGAAATTACTGACTCAAAAAAGAATAAATATTGAGAAACTGAAGCAAAGTATCTCCTCCTGGTTCACTTGTGTAATACATATATTTCTTTTTTTTTTAACATCTTTATTGGAGTATTATTGCTTTACAATGGTGTGTTAGTTTCTGCTTTATAACAAAGTGAATCAGCTACACCTATACATATATCCCCATATCTCCTCCCTCTTGCATCTCCTGCTCACCCTCTCTATCCCACCCTTCTAGGTGGTCACAAAGGACTGAGCTGATGTCCCTGCGTAATGTGGTGGCTTCCCACTAGCTATCTATTTTACATTTGGTAGTGTGTATATGTGCATGCCACTCTCTCACTTCACCCCAGCTTACCCTTCCCCCTCCCTATATCCTCAAGTCCATTCTCTACGTGTGCATTTTTATTCCTGTCCTGCCCCTAGATTCTTCAGAAACTTTTTTTTTTTTTTTAGATTCCATATATATGTGTTAGCATACAGTATTTGCTTTTCCCTTTGTGACTTATTTCACTCTGTATGACACACTCTAGGTCCATCCACCTCACTACAAATAACTCAAGTTCGTTTCTTTTTATGGCTGAGTAATATTCCATTGTATATATGTGCCACATCTTCTTTATCCATTCATCTGTCAGTGGACACTTAGATTGCTTCCATGTCCCGGCTATTGTAAATAGTTTTCCAGTGGACATTGTGGTACATGACTCGTTTTGAATTATGATTTTCTCAGGGTATATGTTGAGTAGTGGGATTGCTGGATCATACGGTAGTTCTATTTTTAGTTTTTTTAAGGAACCTCCATACTGTTCTCCATAGTGGCTGTATCAATTTACATTCCCACCAAAAATGTACGAGGGTTCCCTTTTCTCTACATCCTCTCCAGCATTTAATGTTTGTAGATTTCTTGATGATGGCCATTCTGACTAGTGTGAGGTGATACCTCTTTGTAGCTTTGATTTGCATTTCTCTAATGATTAGTGATGTTGAGCATTCTTTCATATGTTTGTTGGCAATCTGTATATCTTCTTTGGAGAAATGTCTATTAAGATCTTCCATCCATTTTTGGATTGGGTTGTTTGTTTTATTTATGTGGAGCTGCATGAGCATCTTGTTAATTTTGGAGATTAATCCTCTGTCAGTTGCTTCATTTGCAAATATTTTCTCCCATTCTGAGGGTTGTCTTTTCGTCCTGTTTATGTTTTCCTTTGCTGTGCAAAAACTTTTAGGTTTCTTTAGGTCCCATTTGTTTATTTTGGTTTTTATTTCCATTTCTCTAGGAGGTGGGTCAAAAAGGATCTTGCTGTGATTTATGTCATAGAGTGTTCTGCCTATATTTTCCTCTAAGAATTTAATGGTGTCTGGCCTTATATTTAGGTCTTTAATCCATTTTGAGTTTATTTTTGTGTATGGTGTTAGGGAGTGTCCCAATTTCATTCTTTTAACATGTAACTGTCCAGTTTTCCCAAAACCACTTATTGACGAGGCTGTCTTTTCTCCACTGTATATTCTTGCCTCCTTTATCAAAAATAAGGTGACCATATGTGCTTGGTTTTGTCTCTGGGCTTTCTCTCCTGTTCCATTGATCTGTATTTCTGTTTTTGTGCCAGTACCATACTGTCTTGATTACTGTAGCTTTGCAGTATAGTCTGAAGTCCAGCAGCCTGATTATTCCAGCTCTTTTTTTTCCTTCTCGAGATTGCTTTAGCTATTCTGGGTGTTTTGTGTTCCCATAGAAATTTTTTGTTCTAGTTCTGTGGAAAATGCCATTGGGAGTTTGATAGGGATTGCATTAATACTGTAGATTGCTTTGGGTAATATCATCATTTTCACAATGTTGATTCTTCCAATCCAAGAACATGGTATATCTCTCCATCTGTATAATCTTTAATTCTTTCATCAGTGTCTTATAGCTTTCTGCATGCAGGTCGTTTGTCTTCATAGGTAGGTTTATTCCTAGGTATTTTATTCTTTGTGTTTCTGTGGTAAATGGGATTGTTGCCTTAATTTCTCTTTCATATTTTTCATTATAATTGTATAGGAATGCAAGAGATTTCTGTACATTAATTTTATATCTTGCTACTTTACCAAATTCATTGATTAGCATTAGTAGGTTTCTGGTAGCATCTTTACAATTCTCTCTGTATAGTATCATGTCATCTGCAAACAGTTAGAGTTTTACTTCTTCTTTTCCATTCTGATTGCTTTTATTTCTTTTTTTTTTTTTCTGTACGCGGGCCTCTCACTGTTGTGGCCTCTTCCATTGTGGAGCACAGGCTCCAGACACGCAGGCGCAGCGGCCATGGCTCATGGGCCCAGCCACTCTACAGCATGTGGGATCTTCCCGGACCAGGGCATGAACCCACGTATCCTGCACTGGCAGGCGGACTCTCAACAACTGTGCCACCAAGGAAGTGCTGCTTTTATTTCTTTTTTTTCTCTGATTGCTGTAGCTAAAATTTCCAAAACTATGTTAAATAATAGTGGTGAGAGTGGACAACCTTCTCTTGTTCCTGATCTTAGAGGAAATGGTTTCAGATTTTCACCGTTGAGAACAATATTACCTGTGGGTTTGTCATAAATGACCTTTATTATGTTGAGGTAAGTTCCCTCTATGCCTACTTTCTGTAGGGTTTGTATCAGAATTAGGTGCTGAATCTTTTCGAAAACGTTTTCTGCATCTATTGTGATGATCATACATTTTTTCTCCTTTAATTTGTTAATATGGTTTATCACATTGATTGATGTGTGTATATTGAAGAATCCTTACATTCCTGGGATAAAACCCACTTGATCATGGTGTATGATCCTTTTAATGTGCTCTTGGATTCTGTTTGCTAGTATTTTGTTGAGGATTTTTGTGTCTATGTTCATCAGTGATATTGGCCTGTAGTTTTCTTTCTTTGTGACATCTTTGTCTGGTTTTGCAATAGGGTGACGTTGGCCTCATAGACAGCGTTTGGGAGTGTTCCTCCCTCTGCTATATTTTGGAAGAGTTTGAGAAGGACAGGTGTTAGCTCTTGTCTAAATGTTTGATAGAATTCACCTGTGAAGCCATCTCGTCCTGGACTTTTGTTTGCTGGAAGATTTTTAATCACAGCCTCAATTTCAGTGCTTGGCATTGGTCTGTTTATATTTTCTATTTCTTCCTGGTTCCATCTCAGAAGGTTGTGTAGTTCTAAGCATTTGTCCATATCTTCCAGGTTGTCCAGTTTATTGGCATTTAGTTGCTTGTAGTAATCTCTCATGATCCTTTGTATTTCAGCAGGGTCAGTTGTTACTTCTCCTTTTTAATTTCTAATTCTATTGACTTGTGTCTTCTCCCTTTTTTTCTTGATGAGTCTGGCTAATGGTTTATCAATTTTTTTTTTTTATCTTCTCAAAGCATGAGCTTTTCGTTATATTGATATTTGCTATTTTTTCCTTCATTTCTTTTTCATTTATTTCTAATCTGATATTTATGATTTCTTGCCTCATGCTAACTTTGGAGGATATTTTTTTCTTCTTTCTCTATTTGTTGTATGTGTAAGATTAGGTTGTTTGTTTGAGATGTTTCTTGTTTCTTGAGGTAGGATTGTATTGCTATAAACTTCCCTCTTAGAACTGCTGTTGCTGCATATTATAGGTTTTGGGTCATCATTTATTTCTATGTATTGTTTATATCCTCTTTGATTTCTTCAGTGATCTCTTAGTTATTTAGTAGCACACTGTCTAGCCCCCATATGTTTCTATTTTTTAGAGATTTCTTCCTGTAATTGATATCTAGTCTCATAGTGTTGTGTTTGGAAAAGATACTTGATATGATTTCAAATTTCTTCAATTTACCAAGGTTTGATTTGTGACCCAAGATATGATCTATCCTGGAGAATGTTCCATGAGCACTTGAGAAGGAAGTGTATTCTGTTGTTTTTGGATGGAATGTCCTATAAATATCAATTAAGTCCGTCTTGTTTAATGTACCACTTACAGATTGTGTTTCCTTGTTTATTTTCACTTTGGAGTATCTGTCCATTGGTGAAAGTGGGGTGTTAAAGTCCCCTACTATGATTATGTTACTGTTGATTTCCCCTTTTATGGCTGTTAGTATTTGCCTTATGTATTGGGGTGCTCCTATGTTGGGTGCATAAATATTTACAATTGTTATGTCTTCTTCTTGGATTGATCCCTTGATCATTATGTAGTGTTCTTCTTTGTCTCTTCTAATAGTCTTTGTTTTAAACTCTGTTTTGTCTGATATGAGAATTGCTACTCCAGCTTCCTTTTGATTTCCATTTGCATCAAATATCTTTTTCCACCCCCTCACTTTCAGTCTGTATGTGTCCCTAGGTCTGAAGTGGGTCTCTTGTAGACAACATATCTACAGGTCTTGTTTTTGTATCCATTCAGCCAGTCTATGTCTTTTGGTGGGAGCATTTAATCCATTTACATTTAAGGTAGTTGTCATTATGTATGTTCCTATTACCATTTTCTTAATTGTTTTGGGTTTGCTATTGTAGGTCTTTTCCCTCTTTTGTGTTTTCTGCCTAGAGAAGTTCCTTTAGCATTTGTTGTAAAGCTGGTTTGGTGGTGTTGAATTCTCTTAGCTTTTTCTTGTCTGTAAAGGTTTTAATTTCTCCATCAAATCTGAATGAGATCCTTGCTGGGTAGAGTAATCTTGGTTGTAGGATTTTCCCTTTCATCACTTTAAATATGTCCTTCCACTCCCATCTGTCTTGCAGAGTTTCTGCTGAAAGAGCAGCTGTTAACCTTATGGAGATTCCCTTGTATGTTATTTGTTGCTTTTCGTCTTGCTGCTTTTAATAATTTTTCTTTGTATTTAATTTTTGATAGTTTGTTAATTCATGTCTTGGTGTGTTTCTCCTTAGATTTATCCTGTATGGGACTCTCTGTGCTTCTTGGACTTGATTAACTATTTCTTTTCCCATATTAGGGAAGTTTTCAACTATAATCTCTTCAAATATTTTCTCAGTCCCTTCCTTTTATTCTTCTTCTTCTGGGACCCATATAATTACAATGTTGGTGTGTTTAATGTTGTCCCAGAAGTCTCTGAAACTGTCCTCAATTCTTTCATTCTTTTTTTTTTATTATTATTATGCTCTGTGTTACTTATTTCCACTATTATATCTTCCAGTTCACTTATCCGTTCTTCTGCCTCAGTTTTTCTGCTACTGATTCCTTCTAGAGAATTTTTAATTTCATTTATTGTGTTGTTCATCATTGTTTGTTTGTTCTTTAGTTCTTCTAGGTCTTTGTTAAACATTTCTTCTATTTTCTCCATTCTATTTCCAATATTTTGGATCATTTTTACCATCGTTTCTCTGAATCCTTTTTCAGATCAACTGCCTATTTCCTCTTCATTTGTTTGGTCTGGTGAGCTTTTACCTTGCTCCTTCATCCACTGTGTAACTCTGTGTCTTTTCATTTTGCTTAACTTAACTGTGCTTGTGGTGTCCTTTTCACTGGCTGCAGGTTCATACTTCTCATTGTTTTTGGTGTCTGACTCCAGTGGCTAATGTTGGTTCAGTGGCTTGTATAGGCTTCCTGGTAGAGGGGACTGGTTCCTGTGTTCTGGTGGATGAGGCTGGACCTTGTCTTTCTGGTGGGCAGGATCACGTCTGGTGGCGTGTTTTGGGGTGTCTGTGATCTTATTATGATTTTAGGCAGCCTCTCTGCTAATGAGTAGGGTTGTATTCCTGTCTTGCTAGTTGTTTGCCATAGGGTGTCCAGCACTGGAGCTTGCTGGTCATTGAGTGGAGCTGGGTCTTAGCATTAAGATGAGATCTCTGGGAGAGTTTTACTGACTGATATTAGGTGGAGCTGGGAGGTCTCTGATGGACCAATGTCCTGAACTCGGCTGTCCCACCTCAGAGAAATAGTCCTGACACCCAGCCGGAGCACCAAAACACTGTCAGCCACACAGATTTTCTGCAGCCTGAATTTTTCACTTGTTCTCAGCCTACTGCTTTTAAAAGTGGATGAATTGGTTTTGCTTATATTAATTATCTTTCAACCTCATGATTGATAATGTTTGGGGGAAAGAACGATATTCTGTTCAAATGTCAGGTCAAAAGCTTATCCACACGTCGATTTGTCAATCCAGGATCTTAGGAAATGACAGAATGACTGCAGCTGTACAGGCACCAAGAGTGAGATCACAAGTTTGTGCTGCCTCCTGGTGGCACCTGATTCTTGGGTGCTCAATAAATGGCCATTACTTTCACTAGTTTGTAAATTCACTGGGGGCTCCTGGGTTTCTTTCTTGAGCAGCCACAATGGAGGTCTGTCAGCATGCTCTGCAGTCTTTGCACAACACAGAAGTGGGGTGACTGCACCACCTGTGCCACATCCACACAGCAATCTACATCCTTTACACCCACCTAGCTCCCCCCACCTCAGAGACCTTCCACAAGGCTCTAACCCAGGCCTTAGCCGGGCCCTGAGAGACAAGGCTGTGAGGATGCCCACCTGGAGCTAGAAGCTCAGATTGGGCACCGTGCTTTCCTGGACCCAGGCAACCGTTGTCCTCAGGCTGGAGGAACTGCATGCAGCTGTGAGCCTTCCCTACATATATTTATTGAGTCAGTAATTTTCTTCATTTAACTATTGTATTACTTTTGTTTTCATTGAAAAAAAATGATATATATATTCATATATACTATATGTATCTTAAATGTCATATAACTTTGGATCAGGTACTCATTCACATTATGCTTGATTCATACTTCAAGTTTCACCTGAGGTTATTAAATAATCAACTTGGATTCTAAATAGATTCTTTTAAAGAATAAACTTAAACATTTTAACTTTTAGCAGAGATAGTAATGGAAGTGGAAATGAAAATGTGATTAATTCAAATTTGACAGAGGTTAACAATCAGCCATTCTGTTCAAATGGAGTAATCTGATATAAAATGTGCTTGACTTTACAGTTGGCCTATTTTTAAAGTCTTTGGAAAAAATTATACCTAAATGATTGTTTGCCTCTGTAATATCAATATGGAAGAACAGTAAGAAACTCAAAGTTTTAACAATGTTCTTTCACCACAGAACTAAATACAGGGGTCTTTCATTTTCAATTAAGATATATAGCAAATGGCAATAAGACTTTTCTGGGAAAAAAAAATTGTTTGGCTTATCTTTAGCTGTGGAGAAAAGCAAAAGATTCATATTTTCTGTGAGTATTTTAAATTGGTCATCAACATTGTCATCACACCTGAAGACTGACAAGACATTTCCTGCACCTTCTTTGCCAGCTTTGCACAGACCAGTTTTAACAGGAATCCTGCTAAGTTGCTTTGGAGAAAATCCCCTACCTTGACATCTGATCACCCTCACCTGCCTTCAGCAAGAATTCTGTAAGGTCTGTTTAGCAAGAATCCTCCCTGCCTTTGTTATACCTTCTTAGTACTTTTCCACCCACCAAATCCCCAGCCTATTCCTTAGCTACAAATTTTCACTTGTTCTTTTCTGGATTCAAAGTTGAACCAGTCTTTCTCTACTATTGTGGTAGTCCTGAATAGTCTTCCTTACCATTTTAACAGAATAATTTTTTTCTTTAGCAAAACTCTAAAAGTTATTCAAAAGGAAAGAAGGGATTTTTTTTTTGTTTTTTGGAGGGGTTTTTTTTGCCTTAAGCTTATTGTGTATATGCCTGCATGTGGAGCAATTCAATAATATAAGAAAAAAAGTTCAGTGAAATCATGAATTTATTTAAAAAGATGACATAAGAGGGCAACCATACATAGTTTCTACATTCTATCTTTCTTCCTCCCAATATCTATCTCTCTTTCTCTTTATGGTTACATTGAAATGCAAATGAATCTCTTTATAAGATCTAACATTTGAAACAAACCATTTTAGTATTTTGCATTTCAATTGAAATAACAAAGAGTATAAAGATAACCACATTGATGTTATTTCAAAAACAAATTCATCCTACAGATAATAGTACTGAAAAATGTTTTAATGTAAATTGACAGGCAAAACCCTTGCACTGGAAATATGAGTTACATGTTTTCTTATCTGAATTATGTTAAAGATTTACAGATGGAATTATTTGGATTGAAAAATAGCTAAATCTCCTTTACCTTGAAAAGTGTAAAAAGAGAGAAAAGTTGGATAGTTTGGAAAAGTAGGCTTGGTAATTAATATTTCATTCATTCTACCTATGAATAGGAGAGAATTTTTTAAATTTCCCCACAAATCCTTATACAAACTTTCATATTTCACGTTACTTTGAATCTTAAAATTTTATATCTGAAAAGCAGGGCCATCTGGTATAATAGTAGAAATCACAATGCTATAACATTTTCAATTAAAAATAATTATGTATGATAAGCTTTTCCTTGGGGAATAATCATCTTTTTATGAAATAATCATTCATAAATGATTGTAAATTCACTGGGGGCTCCTGGGTTTCTTTCTTGAGCAGCCACAATGGAGGTCTGTCAGCATGCTCTGCAGTCTTTGCACAACACAAAGGTTTTAATTTCTCCATCAAATCTGAATGAGATCCTTGCTGGGTAGAGTAATCTTGGTTGTAGGATTTTCCCTTTCATCACTTTAAATATGTCCTTCCACTCCCATCTGTCTTGCAGAGTTTCTGCTGAAAGAGCAGCTGTTAACCTTATGGAGATTCCCTTGTATGTTATTTGTTGCTTTTCTGAATTTAAAGGAATTTTTTTAATGTGCTAAAAGTTTAGAATGGAGATACCAAAATGTCTTTCTGCCTTTGGGTACCTTAAATAGGCACTTTGAAACCAATTATTTGTAACCCAAAACATCTTCAGATTTTAACAACTAGTTAATTTAAGTCGCTCTGAAAATAAATAGGTACCAGACAGGTATTGGGGAGGGGAGGCACAACAGAAAAAAAAAATTGCCCTTCATTTTCATGAATTTCTAATTTTTTTAAAATTTAAGAAACTTTATTTTTTAGAGTGTTTTAAGATTTATAAAATTGAGCAGTTAAGTACAAAGCGTTCCCTGTGTATCAGCTCTCTCCCCATCCCACACATGGTTTTCCCTATTATTAACGTTTTGCATTAGTGTGGTACATTTGTTATAATCAATGAGTCAATATTGATACACTATTATTAAGCCCATGACTTACATTAGGATTCACTCTTTGTGTTGTAGCAGACAGGTAATTTTGATTAATAAATAAAATCTTTCACCATTTAAACACTACTGATAACAAATTGGCTATAAAGTAAAAATTGGTGAGAAGACAAGTTCAAATAATCAATGATAATACTTTATGTAATCACATAATGGCCTTCATCTTTTCTGATACTTGCACTCTAAATTGGAATTAGAAAGGGACAGGAGAGATACCTGAATACCAAACCCAATCTCAGGTTTCTAATTGGGAACTAAATCTCTTTGTTCTTTTTTTATTTTCCACCAATATCTCAGATGCTCAGAGCAGATTTAATTTGTATTTATAAGCCAAAAAAATGAAGAGAGTGGCATCATTTAATAGCCACAAGTCCAAAAACTTAAGGTTCAATATTAATTTGTTTTGTAGGGGAGCAAAATTTGCCACCCCAAAATATGTCTCTTTGGCATGTAGACTATTTTTAGCTGAAGACAATCAAGGCCCAAAAGGAAGAATCTTTGACATCCTCTCTAACTGCCTAAAAGAATTTAGATAGAGGACCTGTTTCAGGAATAGAGCTATCACCATAGATAACTGTAGTATGAACTAGGTCTGTAGACAGGAAGGAACCTAGAAAAGTCTGCTTGCTAAAATTCCTCTCTGCATGGACCAGCAAACATTTGTTTACCAAACGTTTGCTTTTCCATCTTCATGTGTATTGCCTTCATCCCCTTTGAAGTCCCAAACCACTACCTCCAACATTATCCTTTGTCTTTAAATACTATATCTATAGTATTTAAAGTGATGGTTTCAACCATTTCAGTGTTACTGAGTTTTCCTGTCTGTCCCATGAATACATGTTATTAAACTTTAGTTTGATTTCTTCCTGTTAATCTGTCTATTTCAATTTAATTCTTAGACCAGTCTTAAGAATCTAGGAGAGTAGGGGAAAATTTCTTCCTCCCTGACAGCTTATTCACCGTAAGATGAGTATTTCTCCCTTAAACATGATTACTTATCAAAGGATTTCAAGTAGATGCTCAACTAAATGGTGAATCCATTATTGTTGCAGTATTTGATCTATACTGGACAATATGTTTAAATCAGTTCAGGTATAGATTTATCATACAAAAGTGGTTCTCAATGCAATGCAAATAATGGTCATATAACTGTGTGACATGTTTTCTTTGTTTAAACCAACAAATAGATTAACAGAGTCAGACTATCAGGGATAAACCCATGTTACAGGCAATGGAAAATTTAGAACTATCATTTCTCTGCAAGTAAATCAAACTCAACAATTAAAAATCTGTTTAAATATGTAATCAAATAACTTTCACAGCCACTATGTTTTAACTAATTCAGAAATTCTCTTGGGTTAGGTGTGAATGTGTGCATGCTATGTGCATATGTATGGGTATCAAGTGCATGTGAATATTACATATGTATATTGTGGGTGCACACATGAGTGTATTGTGTGTATGTGTGCATTTTAAGAAACAATTTTGTGGTCAGCCCAGATTTATGCCAATTTAAATTGGAATGAGTTTAATTATAATTATACTAGTTAATTTTCAGAAATAAGGGCTAGGGAAGAAGCAGCGATGTACTTGGACTTTTATGAACAGTTTAGATCAAATGCAATAAAAGATTAATAAATGACATCTTCAAGGAGATCTATAATATATTCCTAAAGTTAGCTATAAAACTAGATAGCAGGTCTGTTATTTGCTTCTATTTGCTTCTATTATGATTATGAAAGAACTAAAACATCTCACACTAATAATCCAAATTACACTGTACCACTTGAACCACTTAAGTCTTTTATCTGTACAATAAACACTAAGCACACACCTAGTAACTGGCAACCGGTTCCAGTTTCCAAATTAAAATAACAGTAACCACACCTTTCTTCACCCATAATACAAAGTAGCACACAGACCACACAGCTGGCATCAATTAACGCTGATTTACAATATTATAGTTGATTTGGCATCAGAGCTTTCATTCCCAACCCTTCCACTCAGCACTGTGTCACTTAGCCAATTTTATTTACAGCCAATTTTATTTACATCAATTGAAAACTAGCATAAAAAGGATTAGGCACACCGAAATCTAATAAAACACAAACAAATATTAAAACTTCAACCTCTTTTTTTTCCTATTTCAGTTCTAGTTGGGGTATAGCCAAATGGAAACCATTTAGAATGTTAAAGATGTTTTAAGACATTTTTTGATAAGCTTATTTAAATTGACTAACTCCAAAGTAACTACACTCTATCTATGAAAAAACACTGCAAAAGAACAGTGCTTATTCAATAGCAAGATAATTAGAAACAAATGGGAAATTATCTCAAAATGTAAAACGTTTCACGTTATGTCCCATTTTAACATGAACAGAACACTTCATTTGTCAAAGGCCCTTGCTTTGAAAGAGTACTATAAAAATGTACACACCTGCTTGGAGCTCATTGTAGCATTAACTACCTGAATTGCAAACGGTAATAGGCAACTGTGTACATTAGGAATAATTTGAGCCAGTACCTAGATGCACATTTTTCTGGGCATTATTTAACAAAGATGGCTTCATAATCTTAAGCCTAATGTTATTTACAAAGGTGCAGCCAATGTGTAAAATAAAATTTTAGGAGATTCATTTAAAATAAACTTTTCTTATTTAAAAGTTATTTTCTTAAATAAAAGATAGAATTTAGCTATCATGCAATCTGTATCTAAATTTTATTGAATATAATTTATATATTTTTAAAATTTTATTGTCTATACTTTCACAGAGAGAATATTCAAAAATCACAAATGTAATCTTGACTTCTTGCATAAAATTCTTCAAATTGCTCCCTCTTGCTCTGATGATCAAGTCCAAAGTCCCTAATATGACCTTACATTTTGTCATAAAAGTACCTTCACTTACCATTACATCCTTACTCTCTCTTTCACCCCCATCCCCAGCTCTTTGCACATGTAGTCTTTGTTTTAGTCATACATTATTGTTTTAATTTCCTGTATGCTTCTTGCTCTCTCTTGTCTCTAGGCACTGAATGTGATATTTTCTTTGAATATGATATTTTCTTATCCTACAACACTCACCCCCATCTCATCCTTCTTTGACTTAATTCTCTGTGTAGGAGTCGCTTCCCCTGGAAGTCTCTCCCAGTCTCAACAAGTCTGCATTGATGTCTAGACTGTATGCTGCAGAGCAGCATTTACTGCCTCTATCAAAAGGGCATTCAAATTGCCTGCTTATTGTCCATGTCCTCACTGACTAAGTTCAATGATATAAGCAGTCATGTCTGTCTTATCTGATATTTTATCCCTAGCCCTGGTGCATAGTAGAAGTCAATACATGTATACTGACCAAGTGAATGAATGACAAAATCTGCAAAAATTGATGATGGCATTAGTT
The DNA here is from genome assembly GCF_003676395.1 of Aethalodelphis obliquidens. NCBI lineage: Eukaryota > Metazoa > Chordata > Mammalia > Artiodactyla > Delphinidae > Aethalodelphis > Aethalodelphis obliquidens. The sequence goes on from NW_020837960.1 coordinate 899,847, forward strand.
GAAAGAGAAAAGAATGACTGGATTTTTAGGACTGAGAGTCTCTGAGAGCTAAGATTAAGTGAAGGACTGAATAAGTCTTGTTTTCTTCCTACTGTCCGCCAGAAAGTTATTTCACCTTTGTGTGATGAGGTTAAATGGGGATAATGATAACAGTGCCTATTTCATAGGGTTTCCTTGAATTTAAATTAATTAATATACAAAGGCACTTAGAACTATGCCTTTAGTTCTAAGTTCTAAGCACTGACTTCCTAAGTGCTTTATTAGTGATTTGTATTATAAAAGAAAATTGCAACAGACTAGTTAAAAAAGCAAAGAAGACTTTGTTCAAGATTATTGCAGTAGGGAAAGAGAAAATTGCAATGGCAGAAATATATTGAGCTTAATTCCATTGAAACAAAAGGCAGAAGTGTTTTTAAGTACCGGAAGATATTAGGGGTCACATGTGATTAGGACATCTGTGTTTGCTCATTGGTGCCTATTATGTTAGGCTCCTACCTTCCCACAGAGAATGGAAGACAGGGGCACTATTTTTTTTTTTTTTTTGGTGATTATATTTCCAAGGGATTGTTCCCAGATCCTTGAGAAATGCATTCCTGGATTGTAGAAGATTTACATCTCAAAGAGGCAGAGAAAGAATTTAAAATTGCAAGTTTTCTAACTTAAATGAAGAAGGAGGTCAGAAAGAAACCTGGCTAAAATTTAATCAAGCTCAGGGGAACTCTTTAAGACTACCTTGGCTAGTATCAAATATTTTACTGTAATTAAATAGTAGGGGTGAGGGTAAACTGATTTTGATATTTTTTAAATGTTACTGAATATCTTCTTTTATGTTTCCAATATCTGTTGCACACACCAAATAAGGTCAACATTTTTTAAATTAAAATGTCATTTTATGCTGCTAAAGTGTTTGTTAGCTCCATAAAATATGTCATGGAGTCAGAATGGGAGCTAATGAGAACATAATGAGATATCCCTTCAGACAGTGGCAAAAGAAAAGAGAAGGGTACCAATGTATTAATTAATAGATAATAGGCCATACCAAATGCACATCACTTAACTCCAGGCTAGATATCATAGATTTTTAATTTACAAACCATGAAATTTCTACCATTATAAAATGTATTATACTTCCTAGGGAGGAGTGTTTCACATTCTAAAAGTTATTTGAGTATTTGAATAGACCTGTCTGAGAAGCTATTAATCACCTTCAACTCACGGAATTTTAATCATCAACATATCAAATCATTCAATGTTTCCAATTTTGCTAAAAATGTTATATAGTTTATATCATAACACAGACAACTACTCTTTAGTCAGAGTAATGGGCTAAAATATGACACCTGCTGGCTAAACTTACTAATGTAATTTCAACCTTCAAAATCAGCTTTTGTGTAGTATTCATACTTAAGAGAAGCAAACATGACTGAACTAATACATTATATTCAGCTACAACTGCAGTGAATACCTTCTAATTATCTTAATGACTCCTTAATAGGTCACTAATTAGACAGGGAAGAACAGAGGAAATTCAAGGCATGACTGAACAATAACAGACTCTACTCTGGATTAACTCCACATAAGAAAAAGAATAATGTGATAACATCAGTCAGTGATAACAAGGAGCTTGGACATTACATGCCTTGTACCTCTTATCTCTTCATTCTTCAATTTTCCATGTATATACTAAAAACACCACACCTTTGCTGCCAATGTAGGCATGACTTTGTAAACTTCCAAGACTACAATACAAATTCTAATCTCTTACTTCTTCTAATCCCTCTCTCTTACTCCAATCTCATACATCTAATATACCTAGAAATCTCTAGGATTAAGTTTTCTCTTTTTCCCCATTGAACTGAAACCTGAGACTCATATTTGACCCTTTTTTTTTTTGTTATTATTTAATCTCAACCCACAATAAAAGCCAAGGCCATGCATTTTAGGCCATGCAATATATAGAAAATATATTTTCTATAATATATTTTAGACTTCTACTTCCCAATGCCCTATAAAATAAGAAAAAATCCATAAGCTTATCTGTCCTTCTCTCTCTTGGAAGGTCAATCATTAGAACTGAGATAAACAGAAAAATTATATTCAAGGTACTTCCCTTTCAAAACATTTTAAAGCATGGTAGGGCCATCTTAATACATTTACAGAGAAGTAAGAATAAATGAAGCTAAGACATGCTCTTAATTTAAGTCCATTTTGTGGTCATTTCATGACTCTCTCCTTTTCAATGTTGTTACTTTTCTAGGTTAGGCTTACACATATGCTAAAACTATAATACAGTTGGAATAATGCAAATTGGGTTGTATTATGTTGACTGATCTGAGCACTTAAATAAAATTTGACATCCTTGATTAATTTTAAATTACTACTTAAATTACTACTACCTAAAAAACCCTAGTATCTATTCAATGATAAAATGTGTAAAATATCAACCCCATAGGAAAGTAAGACACCCAGTTTGTCAAAAAAAAAAAAAAATTTTACTAAGCACTAGTAATATAATGAAAAGTGATATAGGAGTAGTTCCTACTTTTGTGGAAACTGTAGGTTTGTGAAGAAGACAACACTAATCAAATGACTATAAATACATGAGGGCTGTCATAGTAAAGTATAACAGAATTCAAAGCCTTCCAGAAAGAAGTGAGATTTAAGCAAAAACTTGAAAGATGACTAGCAATTAGTTCAGTGAAATGTGTCAGTGTCGAATTTCTACTGAATTAGGCCAAATGGTCATTTGACATTATGCCTCTGGTCTCCAGAAGAGAGCAATGGTTAGAAATCATAAATTAGAGCATCATCAGCACTGAAATGTTCATCTAAGCTATGAAAATGAATGAGCTCACCAAAGGAAGGAGTATACTTGAAAAGAGAGTTATGGACAGAAAAAAAAAAAAAAGCACATGTACATAACAAAAACTTGAGGTGTTATTAGAAGGCCTGTTACATACAGAGAACCATGAAAATTGGTGTCATATCTCTGTGGTCCTTTCTACTCAGATAATATAGACAACATCTGCTTTCTGAATTCCCTAATCACTTTATCTCTAATTTCTCTTTTGTCTTTGATTCCAGCAAAAGTTTCTTCTCAATAATCCATCTCAGGCTTGTCTATCTCAAATGCACTCAGAGTGATAGCCATTGTCCATCTAATGGCTGAGAAGGTTCCATATGATCTTGTACTCCATTACCTATTGATCCCATCTCCTTCTCCTCATTCTCATTCTTTTTCAGCTACACTGGCCTCCTTGCTGTTTCTTGACAACACCAGACACACTCTCTTGTTAGAGTTTTGTACAAGCCATTCCCTACTTCTCAAAATGCTGTTCCTCCAGATTTTCACACAGCTAACTCTCCCCCTTCAATAGTCTTCAACTGTTACCTTATCTAGAATTGCCACAATCACAACTTTCCTAACCTGCCTTATTTTTTCATTTCCTCATAGTACTTTGTATATTAATATTTTCCAATTACTGAGATCATTCAATAAGTGTCCTTAATAAGTAATTTTAGGATAAATGAATGAATGGATTTTGTATATGAATGAATAGATGAATATGCAAAGAACCAATTTGTTCCAAATTTAAGCAACTTAGAAGTAGATGAGCCCATATATATTTCATGGGCTATAACAGTGCAATAAATACTGTTTCTAGATAATGTACAACTTAACCAAAATGTTTATATACTGGTAAAGTAACTTAGAGCAGATTGTCTATGAAAGAAGTTAAATCTTTGCATATCCTGCCGGAATGACTATGGATTAGATATGTATAATCAAAAGACACTGAAAGGAACAGCTCTTAAATTTGAAATCTTTGCTCATTGTCTCTCAATACACCTGATTCAAAGAGTTATTTCTGAAATTGTAGAAGACTAAAATATCATGTATTAATGCATATATGTGGAATTTAAGAAAATGGTACAGAAGAACCTAGTTACATGGCACAAATGGAGACACAGACTTAGAGAATGAATATGTGGACATGGGAGGGGGATGAATTGGGAGATTGGGATTGACATTTGTGCACTGCCATGTGTAAAACAGATAGCTAGTGAGAACCTGCTATACGGAGCAGGGAGCTCAGCTCAGTGCTCTTTGGTGACCTAGATGGGTGGGATGGGTATGGGGGATGGGAGGGAGGTCCATGAGGCAGGGGATATATGTATACATATAGCTGATTCACTTCATTGTGCAGCAGAAACTAACACAACATTGTAAAGCAACTATACCTCAATTTAAAAAAAAAAAAAGGACACTTCCAAATTAAAGAGCAGAGTATGCTGATATATTAATGATTTTTTTGTCCTAAAACATATTATACTTCCTAAATGGGACTCTGCTCCTTTACCTGTGGTAAAATGGAGAACTAAGTAGACTTTGAGTTATTAAAAGTTATTCATTAGCTCCAATAAGTATAGGAAATAATAAGAAAAACATTCATAAGTCCACAAATATTGTACATGTGTTTAGAAGTACTCCTTAATAAAAATCCATTTCCAGTCCCATGTAAAATGTGCACAAGAGGCTAGAATAACCCAGTTTTAATAAAAATCATGCTTTTAGGTATCCTCTCCAGGTTTTCTAAAGACAAATTATTTTCAGTTTTCAAGTGAACAGAACAAAAAATGGAACAGAATCAAATTCTAAATTAGAGGTTAATTTTATACCATATATTTTTCATTTGGGAAATCATAATCTGAGGTTTAGGAAATGAAACTATAGTGAATATAATGTAGCAATGCTTGTCTTCTTTCTGTTTTGTCCTAAAATGGAGGGTTATTAGCTCTGTTGCCAAATCAATCATTTGCCTTCTATGGATTCAATTCTGGATTTAATGCCACTTTTTAGTTGTAAAGATACTTTCTTGGCTGAGGTGGAAAGACATAGCATTATAGAGACACTATAAAGTTCAATAACTTACTTTGATATGGAAAGTTTGTAACCATAATTCTTATTCTAATGACATTGCCACTATAAATGGTTTGATAAATTATTACACCTTATCCAGAGGGACACCATTGTGTTCTATTAAAATTTAATTGCATAGGTATACAAGAAACTGCTTTCAAATCCTGTAAGCCTTGGTTTAAATTAACCAAGTAGGGGGACCTTCAAGATGACAGAGGAGTAAGATGTGGAAATCAACTTCCTCCCCACAAATACATCAGAAATACAACTACATGTGGAACAACTCCTACAGAGCACATACTGATTGCTGGCAGAAGACCTCGGACTTCCCAAAAGGCAAGAAATTCCCCACGTACCTGGCAGTGTGGGTGACAGGGCCTTGCTGCTCCAACTGGGTGTCAGGTCTCAGCGTCTGTGGTGGGAGAGCAAAGTGGAGGACATTGGTCCCCCAAACACCTCCTAACCCCACATAATATCAAACAGTGAAAACACTCCCAGAGATCTCTATCTCGATGCTAAGACCCAGCTCCACAGTAAGAGCAAACAAACAATAATGAACAACACAATAAATGCAATCAAAAATTCTCTACAAGGAATCAGTAGCAGAATGACTGAGGCAGAAGAACGGATAAGTGAACTGGAAGATAAAATAGTGGAAATAACAACCACAGAGCAGAATAAAGAAAAAAGAATGAAAAGAACTCAGGACATTCTCAGAGACCTCTGGGACAACATTAAATACACCAACATTCAAATTATAGGGAATCTCAGAAGACGAAGAGAAAAAGGAAGGGACTGAGAAAATATTTGAAGAGATTATAGTTGAAAACTTCCCTAATATAGGAAATGAAATAGACAATCAAGGTGAGGAAGCACAGAATCCATTCAGGATAAATCCAAGGAGAAACACATCAAGACACATTAATTAAATTATCAAAAATTAAATACAAAGAAAAAATATTAAAAGCAAAAAGGGAAACAACAAATAACACACAAGGGAATGCCCATAAGATTAATAGCTGATCTCTCAGCAGAAACTCTGCAAGCCAGAAGGGAGTGGCAGGACATATTTAAAGGGATGAAAGGGAAAACCTACAGCCAAGATTATTCAACCAAGCAAGGAACTCATTCAGATTCGACAGAGAAATTAAAAACTTTACACACAAGCAAAAGCTAAGAGAGTTCAGCACCACCAAACCAGATTTACAACAAATGCTAAAGGAACTTCTCTAGGTGGGAAAAACAAGAGAAGGAAAAGACATACAAAAACAAACCCAAAACAATTAAGAAAATGGTAATAGGAATATACATATTGATAACTACCTTAAATGTAAATGGATTACATGCTCCCACCAAAAGACATAGACTAGGGTTTCCCTGGAGGCGCAGTGGTTGAGTCTGCCTGTTGGTGCAGAGGACATGGGTTCTGCCCCAGTTCAGTAGGGTCCTACATGCCGTGGAGCAGCTGGGCCCATGAGCCATAGCCATTGAGTCTGTGCATCCGGAACCTGTGCTCTGCAACAGGAGAGGCCACAACAGTGAGAGGCCCGTGTACTGCCAAAAAAAAAAAAAAAAAAAGACATAGACTAGCTGAATGGATACAAAAACAACACCTGTAGATATGCTGTCTACAAGAGACCCACTTCAGACCTAGGAACACATACAGACTGAAAGTGAGGGGATGGAAAAAGATATTACATGCAAATTGAAATCAAAAGAAAGCTGGAGTAGCAATTCTCATATCAGACAAAATAGACTTTAAAATAAAGACTATTACAAGAGACAAAAAAGGACACAGCATAATGATCAAGGGATCAATCCAAGAAGAAGACATACCAATTGTAAATATTTATGCACCTAACATAGGAGCACCTCAATATATAAGGCAAATGCTAACAGCCATAAAAGGGGAAAATGACAGTAACACAATAATAGTAGGGAACTTTGACATCCAGCTTTCACCAGTGGACAGATCACCCAAAGTGAAAATAAATAAGGAAACACAAGCTTTAAATGACATATTAAACGAGATGGACTTAATTGATATTTATAGGACATTCCAACCAAAAACAACAAAATACACTTTCTTCTCAAGTGCTCATGGAACATTCTCCAGGATAGATCATATCTTGTGTCACAAATCAAGCCTTGGTAAATTTAAGAAAATTGAAATCATATCAAGCATCTTTTCCAACCACAATGCTATGAGACTAGATATCAATTACAGAAAAAAAAGTCTGTAAAAAAACACAAATATATGGAGACTAAACAATACAGTACTTAAAAACCAAGAGATCACTGAAGAAATCACAGACAAAATCAAAAAATACCTAGAAACGAATGACAATGAAAACACGATGACCCAAAACCTATGGGCAAAAGCAGTTCTAAGAGGGAAGTTTATAGCAATACAAGCTTACCTTGAGAAACAAGAAACATCTCAAATAAACCACCTAAGCTTACACCTAAAGCAACTAGAGAAACAAGAACAAAAATACCCCAAAGTTAGCAGAAGGAAAGAAATCATAAATATCAGATCAGAAATAAATGAAAGGGAGAGAGCAGGAAGATGGCGGAAGAGTAAGACGCGGAGATCACCTTCCTCCCCACAGATACACCAGAAATACATCTACACGTGGAACAACTCCTACAGAACACCTACTGAATGCTGGCAGAAGACCTCAGACCTCCCAAAAGGCAAGAAACTCCCCACGTACCTGGGTAGGGCAAAAGAAAAAAAGAATAAACAGACAAAAGGATAGGGATGGCACCTGCACCAGTGGGAGGGAGCTGTGAAGGAGGAAAAGTTTCCACACACTAGGAAGCCCCTTCGCGGGCGGAGACTGTGGGAGGCGGAGGGGGGAGCTTCGAAGCCGCGGAGGAGTGCACAGCAACGGGTGCGGAGGGCAAAGCGGGGAGATTCCCGCACAGAGGATCGGTGCCGACCGGCACTCACCAGCCCGAGAGGCTTGTCTGCTCCCCCGCCGGGGCGGGCGGGGCTGCGAGCTGAGGCTCTGAGGCTCGGGTTTCGGTTTCGGACGGAGCGCAGGGAGAGGACTGGGGTTGGCGGCTTGAACATAGCCTGAAGGGATTAGTACACCACAGCTAGCCGGGAGGGAGTCCGGGGAAAAGTCTGCACCTGCCGAAGAGGCAAGAGACTTTTTCTTCCCTCTTTGTCTCCTGGTGCGTGAGGAGAGGGGTTTAAGAACGCTGCTTAAAGGAACTCCAGAGACGGGCGCGAGCCGCGGCTGAAAGCGCGGACCCCAGAGACGGGCGCGAGCCGCAGCTGAGGGCGCGGACCCCAGAGACGGGCGCGAGCCGCGGCTGAGGGC
>NW_020837960.1:908109-930835 GCF_003676395.1 Aethalodelphis obliquidens
GCTGAGGGCGCGGACCCCAGAGACGGGCGCGAGCCGCGGCTGAGGGCGCAGACTCCAGAGGCGGGCGGGAGACGTTGGGGCTGCTGCTGCCGCCACCAAGGGGCCTGTGTGCGAGCGCAGGTCGCTCTCCACGCCCCTCTTCCGCGGAGCCTGTGCAGCCCGCCACTGCCGGGTTCCCGGGATCCGGGGACGACTTCCCCGGGAGAGCGCACGGCGGGCCTCGGGCTGGTGCAGGGTCACGCCGGACTTTGCCGCCGCAGGCCCGCCCCGCATTCCGTGCCCCTCCCTCCCCGCCGGCCTCAGTACGCCAGAACCCCCGAATCAGCGGCTCCTTTAACCCCGTCCTGTCTGAGCAAAAAACAGACGCCCTCCAGCGACCTACACGCAGAGGCAGGGCCAAATCCAAAGCTGAGCCCCTGTGAGCTGTGAGAACAAAGAAGAGAAAGGGAAATCTCTCCAGCAGCCTCAGAAGCAGCGGATTAAAGCTCCACAATCAACTTGATGTACCCTGCATCTGTGGAATACATGAATAGACAGCCAATCATCCGAAATTAAGGAGGTGGACTTTGGGAGCAAGATCTGTGATTTTTTTCCCTATTCCTCTTTGTGTGAATGTGTATGTGTATGCTTCTGTGTGAGATCTTGTCTGTATAGTCTTGCTTCCACCATTTGTCCTAGGGTTCTATCCGTCCATGGTTTTTTCTTAAAATTTTTTTCTTAATAATCAATTTTAATTTTAAGAACGTTATTATACGTTACCTGGGTCCTTTCTTTCTTTCTTTCCTTCCTTCCTTCCCTCCTTTGGACAACGAATCATCCCAAATTGAGGAGGTGGTCTCTGACAGCAAGATTTATGATTTTTCCCCCTTTACCTCTTTTAGTGAGGGTGTATGTGTACGCTTCTGTGTAAGATTTTGTCTGTATAGCTTTGCTTCCAACATTTGTCCTAAGGTTCTATCCGTCCCTTTTTTTTTTTTTCCTAAATAAGAATTTTTTAATTCAATAACTTTATTATACTTTATTTTATTTTTACTGTATCTTCTTTCTTTCTGTTTTTCCTTCTTTCCCTCCTTCCTTCCTTCCTCCCTCCCTCCCTCCCTCCTTTCGTTCGTTCTTGCCTTCTTTCCTTCTTTGCTTCTTTCTTTCTTTCTTCCTTCCTTCCTTCCTTCCCTCCTTTCCTTCTTTCTTTCCTCATACTTCTACTAACTCCCTCTACTTTTTCTCCCTTTTATTCTGAGCCGTGTGGATGAAAGGCTCTTGGTGCTCCAGCCAGGAGTCAGGGCTCTGCCTCTGAGGTAGGAGAGCCAACTTCAGGACACTGGTCCACAAGTGACCTCCCAGCTCCACATAATATCAAACGGCGAAAATCTCCCAGAGACCTCCATCTTAACACCAGCACCCAGCTTCACTCAACGACCAGCAAGCCACAGTGCTGGACAACCTGTGCCAAACAACTAGCAAAACAGGAACACAACCCCACCCATTAGCAGAGAGGCTGCCTAAAATCATAATAAGGCCACAGACACCCCAAAACACACCACCAGACGTGAACCTGCCCACTAGAGAGACAAGATCCAGCCTCATCCACCACAACACAGGCACTAGTCCCCTCCACCAGGAAGCCTACACAACCCACTGAACCAACCTTAGCCACTGGAGACAGACATCAAAAACAGGAGGAACTACGAACCTGCAGCCTGCAAAAAGGAGACCCCAAACACAGTAAGATAAGCAAAATGAGAAGACAGAAAAACACACAGCAGATAAAGGAACAAGATAAAAATGCACCAGGCCTAACAAATGAAGAGGAAATAGGCAGTCTACCTGAAAAAGAATTCAGAATAATGATAGTAAGGTTGATCCGAAATCTTGGAGATAGAATGGACAATACAATGGACAAAATGCAAGAATCAGTTAACAAGGACCTAGAAGAACTAAAGATGAAACAAGCAACGATGAACAACACAATAAATGAAATTAAAAATACTCTAGATGGGATCAATAGCAGAATAACTGAGGCAGAAGAATGGATAAGTGACCTGGAAGATAAAATAGTGGAAATAACTACTGCAGAGCAGAATAAAGAAAAAAGAATGAAAAGAACTGAGGACAGTCTCAGAGACCTCTGGGACAACATTAAACGCACCAACATTCGAATTATAGGGGTTCCAGAAGAAGAAGAGAAAAAGAAAGGGACTGAGAAAATATTTGAAGAGATTATAGTTGAAAACTTCCCTAATATGGGAAAGGAAATAGTTAATCAAGTCCAGGAAGCACAGAGAGTCCCATACAGGATAAATACAAGGAGAAATACGCCAAGACACATATTAATCAAACTGTCAAAAATTAAATACAAAGAAAGCATATTAAAAGCAGCAAGGGAAAAACAACAAATAACACATAAGGGAATCCCCATAAGGTTAACAGCTGATCTCTCAGCAGAAACCCTACAAGCCAGAAGCGAGTGGCAGGACATACTGAAAGTGATGAAGGAGAAAAACATGCAACCAAGACTACTCTACCCAGCAAGGATCTCATTCAGATTTGATGGAGAAATTAAAACCTTTACAGACAAGCAAAAGCTGAGAGAGTTCAGCACCACCAAACCAGCTTTACAACAAATGCTAAAGGATCTTCTCTAGGCAATAAACACAAGAGAAGGAAAAGACATATAATAACGAACCCAAAACAATTTAGAAAATGGGAATAGGATCATACATATCGATAATTACCTTAAATGTAAATGGACTAAATGCTCCCACCAAAACACACAGATTAGCTGAATGGATACAAAAACAAGACCCTTATATATGCTGTCTACAAGAGACCCACTTCAGACCTAGAGACACATACAGACTGAAAGTAAGGGGATGGAAAAAGATATTCCATGCCAATGGAAACCAAAAGAAAGCTGGAGTAGCAATTCTCATATCAGACAAAATAGACTTTAAAATAAGGACTATTAAAAGAGACAAAGAAGGACACTACATAATGATCAAGGGATCGATCCAAGAAGAAGATATAACAATTGTAAATATTTATGCACCCAACATAGGAGCACCTCAATACATAAGGCAAATACTAACAGCCATAAAAGGGGAAATCGACAGTAACACATTCATAGTAGGGGACTTAAACACCCCACTTTCACCCATGGACAGATCATCCAAAATGAAAATAAATAAGGAAACACAAGCTTTAAATGATACATTAAACAAGATGGACTTAATTGATATTTATAGGACACTCAATCCAAAAACAACACAATACACATTTTTCTCAAGTGCTCATGGAACATTCTCCAGGATAGATCATATCTTGGGTCACAATCAAGCCTTGGTAAATTTAAGAAAATTGAAATTGTATCAAGTATCTTTTCTGACCACAATGCCATGAGACTAGATTTCAATTACAGGAAAAGATCTGTAAAAAATACAAACACATGGAGGCTAAACAATACACTACTTAATAATGAAGTGATCACTGAAGAAATCAAAGAGGAAATCAAAAAATACCTAGAAACAAATGACAATGGAGACACAACGACCCAAAACCTGTGGGATGCAGCAAAAGCAGTTCTAAGGGGAAAGTTTATAGCAATACAAGCCCACCTTAAGAAGCAGGAAACATCTCAAATAAACAACCTAACCTTGCACCTCAAGCAATTAGAGAAAGAAGAACAAAAAAACCCCAAAGCTAGCAGAAGGAAAGAAATCATAAAAATCAGATCAGAAATAAATGAAAAAGAAATGAAGGAAACAATAGCAAAGATCAATAAAACTAAAATCTGGTTCTTTGAGAAGATAAACAAAATAGATAAACCACTAGCCAGACTCATCAAGAAAAAAAGGGAGAAGACTCAAATCAATAGAATTAGAAATGAAAAAGGAGAGGTAACAACTGACACTGCAGAAATAAAAGAGATCATGAGAGATTACTACAAGCAACTCTATGCCAATAAAATGGACAATCTGGAAGAAATGGACAAATTCTTAGAAATGCACAACCTGCCAAGACTGAATCAGGAAGAAATAGAAAATATGAACAGACCAATCACAAGCACTGAAATTGAAACTGTGATTAAAAATCTTCCAACAAAGAAAAGCCCAGGACCAGATGGCTTCACAGGCGAATTCTATTAAACATTTAGAGAAGAGCTAACACCTATCCTTCTCAAACTCTTCCAAAATATAGCAGAGGGAGGAACACTCCCAAACTCCTTCTACAAGGCCACCATCACCTTGATACCAAAACCAGGCAAGGATGTCACAAAGAAAGAAAACTACAGACCAATATCACTGATGAACATAGATGCAAAAATCCTCAACAAAATACTAGCAAACAGAATCCAACAGCACATTAAAAGGATCATACAACATGATCAAGTGGGGTTTATTCCAGGAATGCAAGGATTCTTCAATATACGCAAATCTATCAATGTGATAAACCATATTAACAAATTGAAGGAGAAAAACCATATGATCATCTCAATAGATGCAGAGAAAGCTTTTGACAAAATTCAACACCCATTTATGATAAAAACCCTGCAGAAAGTAGGCATAGAGGGAACTTTCCTCAACATAATAAAGGCCATATATGACAAGCCCACAGCCAACATCATCCTCAACGGTGAAAAACTGAAAGCATTTCCACTAAGATCAGGAACAAGACAAGGGTGCCCACTCTCACCACTCTTATTCAACATAGTTTTGGAAGTTTTAGCCACAGCAATCAGAGAAGAGAAGGAAATAAAAGGAATCCAAATCGGAAAAGAAGAAGTAAAGCTGTCACTGTTTGCAGATGACATGATCCTATACATAGAGAATCCTAAAGATGCTACCAGAAAACTACTAGAGCTAATCAATGAATTTGGTAAAGTGGCAGGATACAAAATTAATGCACAGAAATCTCTGGCATTCCTATATACTAATGATGAAAAATCTGAAAGTGAAATTAAGAAAACACTCCCATTTACCATTGCAACAAAAAGAATAAAATATCTAGGAATAAACCTACCTAAGGAGACAAAAGACCTGTATGCAGAAAATTATAAGACACTGATGAAAGAAATTAAAGATGATACAAATAGATGGAGACATATACCATGTTCTTGGATTGGAAGAATCAACATTGTGAAAATGACTCTACTACCCAAAGCAATCTATAGATTCAATGCAATCCCTATCAAACTACCACTGGAATTTTTCACAGAACTAGAACAAAAAATTTCGCAATTTGTATGGAAACACAAAAGACCCCGAATAGCCAAAGCAATCTTGAGAACAAAAAAAGGAACCAGAGGAATCAGGCTCCCTGACTTCAGACTATACTACAAAGCTACAGTTATCAAGACGGTATGGTACTGGCACAAAAAAAGAAAGATAGATCAATGGAACAGGATAGAAAGCCCAGAGATAAACCCATGCACATATGGACACCTTATCTTTGATAAAGGTGGCAGGAATGTACAGTGGAGAAAGGACAGCCTCTTCAATAAGTGGTGCTGGGAAAACTGGACAGGTACATGTAAAAGTATGAGATTAGATCATTCCCTAACACCATACACAAAATTAAGCTCAAAATGGATTAAAGACCTAAATATAAGGCCAGAAACTATCAAACTCTTAGAGGACAACATAGGCAGAACACTCTATGACATAAATCACAGCAAGATTCTTTCTGACCCACCTCCTAGAGTAATGGAAATAAAAACAAAAATAAACAAATGGGACCTAATGAAATTTCAAAGCTTTTGCACAGCAAAGGAAACCACAAACAAGACCAAAAGACAACCCTCAGAATGGGAGAAAATATTTGCAAATGAAGCAACCGACAAAGAATTAATCTCCAAAATTTACAAGCAGCTCATGCAGCTCAATAACAAAAAAACAAACAACCCAATCCCAAAATGGGCAGAAGTCCTAAATAGACATTTCTCCAAAGAAGATATACAGACTGCCAACAAACACATGAAAGAATGCTCAACATCGTTAATCATTAGAGAAATGCAAATCAAAACTACAATGAGATATCATCTCACACCAGTCAGAATGGCCATCATCAAAAAATCTAGAAACAATAAATGCTGGAGAGGGTGTGGAGAAAAGGGAACCCTCTTGCACGGCTGGTGGGAATATGAATTGGTTCAGCCACTATGGAGAACAGTATGGAGGTTCCTTAAAAAACTACAAATAGAACTACCATATGACCCAGCAATCCCACTACTGGGCATATACCCTGAGAAAACCGAAATTCAAAAAAAGTCATGTACCAAAATGTTCATTGCAGCTCTATTTACAATAGCCCAGAGATGGAAACAACCTAAGTGCCCATCATCGGATGAATGGATAAAGAAGATGTGGCACATATATACAATGGAATATTACTCAGCCATAAAAAGAAACGAAATTGAGCTATTTGTAATGAGGTGGATAGACCTAGAGTCTGTCATACACAGTGAAGTAAGTCAGAAAGAAAAAGACAAATACCATATGCTAACACATATATATGGAATTTAAGGAAAAAAAATGTCATGAAGAACATAGGGGTAAGGCAGGAATAAAGACGGAGACCTCCTAGAGAACGGACTTGAGGTTATGGGGAGGGGGAAGGGTGAGCTGTGACGGGGCGAGAGAGAGTCATGGACATATACACACTAACAAACGTAGTAAGGTAGATAGCTAGTGGGAAGCAGCCGCATGGCACAGGGATATTGGCTCGGTGCTTTGTGACAGCCTGGAGGGGTGGGATAGGGAGTGTGGGAGGGAGGGAGACGCAAGAGGGAAGAGATATGGGAACATATGTATATGTATAACTGATTCACTTTGTTATAAAGCAGAAACTAACACACCATTGTAAAGCAATTATACCCCAATAAAGATGTTAAAAAAAAAAGGAAAAAAAAAAGAAAAAAGAAATAAATGAAAAAGAAATGAAGGAAACAATAACAATGATCAATACAACTAAAAGCTGGTTCTTTGAGAAGATAAACAAAATTGATAAACCATTAGCCAGACTCATCAAGAGAAAAAGGGAGAAGACTCATAACAGTAGAATTAGAAATGAAAAAGAAGTAACAACTGACCCTGCTGAAATACAAAGGATCATGAGAGATTACTACAAGCAAATATGTGCCAATAAAATGGACAACCTGGAAGAAATGGACAAATTCTTAGAAAAGCACAACCTTCTGAGACTGAACCAGGAAGAAATAGAAAATATAAACAGACCAATGCCAAGCACTGAAATTGAGGCTGTGATTAAAAATCTTCCAACAAAGTCCAGGACCAGATGGCTTCACAGGCGAATTCTCTCAAACATTTAGAGAAGAGCTAACACCTATCCTTCTCAAACTCTTCCAAAATACAGCAGAGTGAGGAACAGTCCCAAACTCATTCTCTGAGGCCACTGTCACCCTGATACCAATACCAGACAAAGATGTCACAAAGAAAGAAAACTACAGGCCAAATCACTGATGAACATAGATGCAAAAATCCTCAAAAAAACACTAGCAAACAGAATCCAAGACACATTAAAAGGGTCATACAACATGATCAAGTGGGGTTTATCCCAGGAATGCAAGGATTCTTCTGTATATGCATATCAATCAGTGTGGTAAACCATATTAACAAATTGAAGAAGAAAATCCATGTGAGCATCTCAATAGATGCTGAAAAAGATTTTGACAAAATTCAAGACCTATTTATGATAAAAACCCTCCAGAATGTAGGCATAGAGGGAACTTACCTCAACATAATAAAGGCCATATATGACAAGCCCACAGCCAACGTCATTTTCAATGAGGAAAATCTGAAACCATTTTCTCTAACATCAGGAACAACACAAGGTTGTCCACTCCCACCACTATTATTAAACATAGCTTTCAGAGAAGAAAAAGAAATAAAAGGAATCCAAATTGGAAAAAAAGACCTAAACTGTCACTGTTTGCAGATGACATGATACTATACATAGAGAATCCTAAAGATGCTACCAGGAAACTACTAGATCTACTCAGTCAATTTGTTAAAGTAGCAGGATACAAAATTAATGCACAGAAATCTCTTGCATTCCTATACACTAATGCTGAAAAATATGAAAGAGAAATTAAGGAAACACTCCCATTTACCACTGCAACAGAAGGAAAAATATACCTAGGAATAAACCTACCTAAGGAGACAAAAGACCTGTATGCAAAAACTATAAAACACTGATGAAAGAAATTAAAGATGACACAAACAGATGGAGAGATATACCGTGTACTTGAATTGGAAGAATCAACATTGTGAAAATGACTATACTACCCAAAGCAATCTACAGATTTAATGCAATGTCTGTTAAACTACCAATGGCATTTTTCACAGAACTAGAGCAAAAAAATTCACAATTTCTATGGAAACACAAAAGACCCCGAATAGTCAAAGCAATCTTGAGAAAGAAAAACAGAGCTGGAGAAATCAGGCTCCCTGACTTCAGACTATACTACAAAGCTACAGTAATCAAGACAGTATGGTACTGGCACAAAAAAAGAAATATTGATCAATGGAACAGGATAGAAAGCCAGAGATAAACCCATGCACATATAGTCACCTTATCTTTGATAAATGGGGTAAGAATATACAATGGAGAAAAGACAGCCTCTTCAATAAGTGGTGCTGAGAAAACTGGACAGCTACATGTGAAAGCATGAAATTGGAACACTCTCTAACACCATACACAAAAATAAACTCAAAATGGATTAAAGACCTAAATGTAAGGCCAGACACTATCAAACTCTTAGAGGAAAACATAGGCAGAACACTCTATGACATAAATCATAGCAAGATCCCTTTTGACCCACCTCCTAGAGAAATGGAAATAAAAACAAAAATAAACAGATGAGACCTAATGAAACTTCAAAGCTTTTGCACAGCAAAGGAAACTATAAACAAGGTGAAAAGACAACCCTCAGAATGGAAGAAAATATTTGTAAATGAAGCAACTGACAAAGTATTTTTCTCCAAAATTTACAAGCAGCTCATGCAGCTCAATGTCATAAGAACAAACAACCCAATCCAAAATGGGCAGAAGACCTAATAGATATTTCTCCAAAGAAGATATACAGATTGCCAACAAACACATGAAAGAATGCTCAACATCACTAATCATTAGAGAAATGCAAATCAAAACTAAAAAGAGGTATTATCTCACACCAGTCAGAATGGCCTTCATCAAAAAATCTACAAACAATAAATGCTGGTGAGGGTTGGGAGAAAGGGGAACCCTCTTTCACTGTTGGTGCAAATGTAAATTGATACAGCCAGTATGGAGAACACTATGGATTTTTTTTTAAAAACTAAAAATAGAACTATCATACGACCCAGCATTCCCACTACTGGGCATATACCCTGAGGAAAACCATAATTCAAAAAGAGTCATGTGCCACAATGTTCATTGCAGCACTATTTACAGTAGCCATGACATGGAAGCAACCTATATGTCCATCGACAGATGAATGTATAAAGAAGATGTGACACATATATACTATGGAATATTACTCAGCCATAAAACGAAATGAAATTGAGTTATTTGTAGTGAGGTGGATGGACCTAGAGTCTGTCATACAGAGTGAAGTAAGCCACAAAGAGAAAGACCAATACCATATGCTAACAGATATATATGGAATCTAAAAAAAAAAAAAAAATGTTTCTGAAGACCCTAAGGACAGGACCAGAATAAAGACACAGACATAGAGAATGGACTTGAGGACACAAAGATCGGGAAGGGTAAGCTGGGACGAAGTGAGAGAGTGGCATGGACATATATACACTACGAAATGTAAAATAGATAGCTAGAGGGAAGCAGCCACATAGCACAGGGAGATCAGCTTGGTGCTTTGTGACCACCTAGAAGGGAGGGATAGGGAATGTGGGAGGGAGATGCAAGATGGAGGAGATATGGAGATATATGTATATGTATAACTGATTCACTTTGTTATAAAGCAAAAACTAACACACAATTGGAAAGCAATTATGCTCCAATAAAGATATTTTTAAAAAAGTAAGAAAAAAACATGAATATTACAGAAATGAAAGTCAGGAATCAAAACAGTTTTGAATGATCAATGACCCTGAATCTGTATGAATGGTGGTGGTGACAGTGGTCTGTGTGTCTGAGTAAACGCAGAGAAATAAAGACTAGAAAAAATAGAGCGAAACGTTAACTGAAATTCTCTCTCCTTAATACAGAGTTATTGAATACTTGTTTCAAGGTCCTTTGATGTTTTTCACAGATTGCTGAACTGGAAGAGTTTCCAGGAGATCAGTTGCAGGTTTCTATTTTTATTCCCAAACAAGCTGCATAAAATAGAGTGCATTAAACTAGGCTATTAGTTTTGTTTCACTACTTTGTTGCTAAAAATCGACTTAGGCACTTTGTTATAAAACTGAACTAACTGAGCACATCCTCATGGTTCTGCTTACTGTTATAATGAACTCTGAACAAACATTTATTTTGTAAATGCTAACGAATATTTCGATATGTATTTATAAGTTAGCCTGAATCTTTCATTTGTGCACATTTTATGTCACCAACTAATCACAAATTCTTTGGAATTAGTATGGTTCAGTCCATTGACTCTAATTATATTCCTATTCTATTTTGTTACTTTTGACATTTACTAAAGTTATGATTTTAAGCAAATCCTCTCTGGATCTCAATTTCCTCATCTCTGTGGCATACATGTATTGTTCTTAAAATCATTTAATTTTTGTTATTCAACATATTATAAAAGATTTGATATAAGGGTATTAGAATAGCTCCAAAGAAATAGATAAAAAAGAGAGTTTCCCAATTTTTTTTTTTTTAGAGAGGCCAAATAGCAACACCTCACACACGAAACACACACAAATATCAAATTCACTTATATACAATACCTACAATCTTACACATATATTATTAAGACTATGTAAACATAAACTGGGAAAAACAAGTAAAACTGATTCTCCTGAATATCAGAAAATAATTCTTAAATAAAAGAGTATGCACAAAATATTCTTGGATGGAAAGACTTCTGGTGTACAGTTGTCAATGTCCATATATTAAATTTTAAATGTAGTGATTATAAATAGAAATCACAAAACAATATTATTTAAACTGAAAAAAACATTCCTCATTTTTCTGAAAAGATAATTACAGAAAAACAGAAATCTGAAAAAGAGAAATATTGTTGCTGAATATGAAAGGGTACTCTAAAGCTAACATAATTGAAACATAATATTGGCACAAGAAATTGTTGAAAACATAAAACAGAATAGATAATTCAGGAACATATATATGTTTTAACATATTAGGTAATAAAGTGTGATATCAAATAACTGGGTAGTGGATGAACAAAGTAGTAAATGGTTGTTTTGTCACCTAAACATTTGGGATTAAAATAATAAATTACTTAATAATGCCAATCAGCAAAACTGTTTCAGATAAATTAAAGAGCTAAAGAAAAATATAAACCTTCAGGCTTCTGGATAAAATCTTAGGTGGCTAATTACATATACTTGGTGTAGGAAAGGTCTTAACACCTCCAGAAGAAACCATAAGGAAAAGATTGTTTGACCAAACTATAGAAAACATAAACTTCTGTGATTAAAGAAAATCATGTCATAATAAAATTTAAAAAATAAATGACAAAAGCAAACTGGGAGAAATTAGTTTCAACATATTTGACAGAAAACAAATGATAGCTTTACTAAGTTGTTTTTGCATATCAATAAGAAAATATGAACACCATTAGAAAAACAGGTAAAGGACATAACTAGGTGATCACAAAAGAAAAAAACAAATGATTGCAGACAATATATGTTCAGTCACTGTAGTAGAAAAAGATATAGAAATTTTGCCAAATTGAAATTTTGCCAAAATTTTGCTACTAAAACTAGTAACCCTCAATGTTTGAAATAAACATTTCATGTGTATTTTTATATTTTGCTATTAGCAATGTTAATTGTGTAAACATCTGCATAAATATGGTGATATACATCTAGAATCCTGCAAAACCGCATATCTTTCCATACAGCATGAAAATTCATTATAAGACAGTGGCTTTAGAATTCATTCCAAAATCAGGGTGGTGGAAACAGTACATCCAGGACACAGGCAATAAGGACGTGCATTTTGTGTAGAGAATTTGCAACAATAATAAAGCTGATTAAAAGCCAGTTTGCTTTTATTATCACCATACACAGGCAATTTGAAGCAATATCAGTGATTTAAATACTCCTTCCCACCAGGTTGGACTGCTTCTGTTGCCTAACCTTGGTAATCTACTGTTCTGAGAAATAAAAAATGCGTGCAAAAATATTTCATGAATGATATTCATCACCCTATTTATTTTAATATTAAAATAAAAGAACTCTCCTAAATGCCTAGTATTATAGGATTAGTAAAATAAAGCATGGAACATTCACATTTCCAATAGCAGTGCTATTCTGTATTTGTTCATCCATGTTGTATTGTTAAATCAAATAAAATACACAACAAAAATTCTACTTACAATCTGTTTTTAAATGTATTTGTATCATATTATGTTCAATAAAAGTTTACCAAACAATAGTTTTAGTCACAATCTGATTTTAAGTGTATTTTTGTTATAATGTAGGAAATTCCAGTAAAGATAAACAGATTTATGACATCTGCTCCTCCCAACACACACACACACACACACACACACACACACACACACACACAGGTTTTACTAGAGCAGTTGTTTTCAAACTTGACTACACATTGGAATATCCTGGGGAATTTTTAAAATCATAATACCCAGGATACATCCATGTAAAATCAGAATCCCAGGTTGGAACAGGGAGGGACCGAGCATCTGTATTTTTTTAAATTCCCCACTGGGTCCAATGTTGAGCCAAATTTAGAACCAATCAGCTACAGCCTTGCTGCTCACATGTGGTCCATGAACCTGCATGCAACAGTGGCAACCACCAGGAGCTGGTTAGAAAGGCAGAAACTTGGGCTCCACTCACATCACAATAGTCATTATAACAAGATTCTCAGGTGATTTCATTAAAGTCCAAGAAGCACTGATAGAGACCTGTTTTCATCTCTCGAAGATGGGATTTTATTGGAGTAAAGAGTTCTGAGGTTCAAAATATAGAGATTTGTTGGAAACAGGTTTAGAAAGTTATGTATCTCCTTGCTCTTGGGGAAAAAAAACTGCATCAGGATTTTTCCTCTTTTGTCTAAAAGAAAAAGAAATTTCCAGACTTTGAGTTCAATATTAACTTTCTTGATTGTCTTTTTGAAGAGACATATTAGCCAAGTAAATTCATGAGCTGAACTTTAACAAATTCACCAAGTTTCTAGAGGAATTATATAATATATCTCTTGTCCGGATCAAAAGAAAATTTGAGTCACTCCTATACGTCATTCTAGTCCCAACTGTTGTTTAAGACAAATAAGCTCAAAATGGATCAAAGACCTAAATGTAAGGCCAGACACTATCAAACTCTTAGAGGAAAACACAGGCAGAACACTCTATGACATAAATCACAGCAAGATCCTTTTTGACCCACCTCCTAGAGAAATGGAAATAAAAACAAAAATAAACAAATGGGACCTAATGAAACTTCAAAGCTTTTGCACAGCAAAGGAAACCATAAACAACACCAAAAGACAACCCTCAGAATGGGAGAAAATATTTGCAAATGAAGCAACTGACAAAGGATTAATCTCCAAAAATTATAAGCAGCTCATGCAGCTCAATAACAAAAAAACAAACAACCCAATCCCAAAATGGGCAGAAGACCTAAATAGACATTTCTCCAAAGAAGATATGCAGACTGCCAACAAACACATGAAAGAATGCTCAACATCATTAATCATTAGAGAAATGCAAATCAAAACTACAGTGAGATATCATCTCACACCAGTCAGAATGACCATCATCAAAAAATCTAGAAAGAATAAATGCTGGAGAGGGTGTGGAGAAAAGGGAACCCTCTTGCACTGTTGGTGGGAATGTAAATTGATACAGCCACTGTAGAGAACAGTTTGGACATTCTTTAAAAAACTACAAATAGAACTACCATATGATCCAGCAATCCCACTACTGGGCATATACCCTGAGAAAACCATAATTCAAAAAGAGTCATGTACCAAAATGTTCATTGCAGCTCTATTTACAATAGCCCAGAGATGGAAAAAACCTAAGTGTCCATCATCGGATGAATGGATAAAGAAGATGTGGCACATATATACAATAGAATATTACTCAGCCATAAAAGGAAACAAAATTGAGCTATTTGTAATGAGGTGGATAGACCTAGAGTCTGTCATACAGAGTGAAGTAAGTCAGAAAGAGAAAGACAAATACCATATGCTAACACATATATATGGAATTTAGGAAAAAAAAAATGTCATGAAGAACCTAGGGGTAAGACAGGAATAAAGACACAGACCTACTAGAGAATGGACTTGAGGATATGGGGAGGGGGAAGGGTAAGCTGTGACAAAGCGCGAGAGAGGCATGGACATATATACACTACCAAACGTAAGGTAGATAGCTAGTGGGAAGCAGTCGCATAGCCCAGGGAGATCAGCTTGGTGCTTTGTGACCACCTGGAGGGGTGGGATAGGGAGGGTGGGAGGGAGGGAGACGCAAGAGGGAAGAGATATGGGAACATATGTATATGTATAACTGATTCACTTTGTTATAAAGCAGAAACTAACACACCATTGTAAAGCAATTATACTCCAATAAAAAGGAAAAAAAAAGAAACTGTAATTGAGTGAAGTTAATAAAAGAAAAAAAAATCAGAGCTTGGGGAGGGGTATTTAAATGAGACAAACTTTTAAATTGAAAAAGCAATTGCCATACAAAGTATTTTGTGCGGGGAATAAATTTACATAATGGAAACTCAAGGCAACCTGAATTAATGTAAATAACCCAATGCAATAACAGTTTTATTTAGATAACAGCTATATACACATAGAAAATAAAGGCATTTTCCTCAGCCTTGAAATGGTATTCTTGTAATGGAAACCAGCATTATAAACGTTCAGTAACAGAAAAAAATTGGCTGATACACTGATATTTCTTGTGTTAACATATTAATGCAAACTCAGTCTCTCAGTAAACATCAACAGTGTTCTATATGGTGGATGAAAGTTAAAATTGAATTCTGTATCATAAATTTTTATTAGTGCTTCAGAGCTTTTAAAGTATTTTCTCTCTCCTTATTCATTGAATCCTCATCAAAACTCTGTAATGGATTTATATTCCCATTTTAGAGATAAACTAAAAGTTGGAAGAGTTCTATAGCATACCCAAGAACACATGTCCACAAGTGATAGAACATACACTCAGACCTAGAGTTTTCATTCTAAGTTTCTCCCATATCACAGCTTCTTTCCAAATAATTTAAATAATTCTATTTCTTTCAATATTTATTTTGTTCATTATGTTTTTTGAGAGTACACAAACATACATACACATATGTGCCTGTACTCACATACACACACACACACTTTGTGGTAATTCTGGCCAAAATCCAGGTCATAGGTATCCTGTTGTTAAATAAAATCATGTAAATTGACATTTTCAGATTCTAATGCCACCTGCCCTTCTACCGGAAACTCAATATGAAGAAATAGGGTCTTCTTTGGTTTCATCCATTATTCTGAGAGTCAGCATTAAAATCTACCTCTTATCCAGATTATTCTCAGTCACACTTAACCAAATTAGCAAAGGAATGGTTAAGAAGAAAATATCATTATGCAAAGTTAATTCTTAACTAAATTCTACTTTTTTTAAGAAATGTCATTCACTTCTCTTCAAACGTGCCTGAACACTTCCTATTACTCACCGTGTTTTATTTTCAATGTTACTTTTTTAGTTTAAAAGCTATCAAGTGTATTTTCATGGTGCAAACACAAGACATGGTAAACTGGTATATAAATGTCTAGAAGACAGATTAGAGTTTGTTTATTTAAATGTAACAGATAGTCACAAAATTTCTCACTTCATATTTCTATAGCTCATTTGGATTTCTTCTAATTCATGCTAGTTCACTTGATTATTTCCTTTTATGTGCCTGTGGTAAGCATTCCCTTCCATTTTTTCAAAGTGAAAGAAAATTTTTAGGAATTCTAATCAATCTTGATGTTAATATTCTATTTAATAGTTTTGCATTTACTGAAATCGTCACAGAAATAAGAAAACCCAAGGAGAAAATGGAAATAGATCTAAAATGATTTAATAATACAAATACAGTATAAACAATCAACCCTCAATTCCAAATAATTTCTATTCTAAAGAATTTATAATGATTTCTCCAATCCCATTTTATTTTCATTCAGCCAGCAGTATAATTCCAATATAAATAGAGATATCCTTTGGGATATTTGTTTATTAGTATAGGACAATATGTCTTCCCTATTCTTTGAAGTTAATTGTAGGCATTGTATAATATAGAACTGAAAATTGAGAAAGCAAATCTTAACTAAAATACCTAGTTATTTGAATATTCATATATTTTTCTTAATTATACATTCTCACTACTGGTATGAATGTACATAATTCAATTTCAGATCAAACTAAATTTTCAATCCAGCTCATACAAAGTGGTGTGTCTTAGTAAAGATTAAATAAATATTTCTCATGTACATTGTTAGAGTTAGAAAATCATATATTAGCCAACTAATTTTAAAAGGAAAAAACAAGGTATTAAATGCAAGGAAACATGTTAATTGTAACAGGAAGAAATTTATTTTTGTGTAGTAGTAGTCTCCAAATGTGGATCCCCCAAAAATCATCACTCCCAGTATTTACTCCTTTATATAGATAACCTCATCCTCTTGAGTATGGGCTAACACAACAATCTGCTTTTGAGATGGTTGTGTGTTTCTGTGTTATTTCCAAGGTTCGATCATAAGAAGCCTAGTAGATTACACATAGATCTCTTGAAATGCTTGGGCTAGGGGAAACCAGCCACTTGGTAAGAAGCCCTACACCTTCAAGCCATCATGCTGTGAGGAACCAAAAACAAACCACATGGAGAGAGAGAGGGAGAGAGAAAGAGGAAGAGAGAGGTACTTGACTAGCTCCCAGTTATTTAAGACACCCAAGACCAAGCACCAGAAGTATGAGTGAAATCTGATTGAAGAAGCACTCTTGGATATTTCAGTCCCAGGACATCTCATGTGGAGAAGAACCCAGGAATCAGGCTGACAGACAGAACTGAGGCTCCAGATATAAGGGTCCAGTTGACTCATCTAACCCCCTCTAACCAGATGAGTGCTCAGACAACAAAGAGCTGACATGAGCCATTCTCACTATATCTGACATATGTCCTGACCCTCAGAATTTTAAGCATAACTGTCATATAAATGAGCCAGAAAGATGGCCTCTCTGTTTTGGCCCTTAGGTTTTTATTCTTCACTACAGACTGAGACCTGTTAGTTCAAAATCCCTCCAGTGCCAAGTTCAATTTTTTACAAAACCAATTGCTTTAAAAATAGCTTAAACAAGCAGATTT
This sequence comes from Aethalodelphis obliquidens, assembly GCF_003676395.1. Classification (NCBI taxonomy): domain Eukaryota; kingdom Metazoa; phylum Chordata; class Mammalia; order Artiodactyla; family Delphinidae; genus Aethalodelphis; species Aethalodelphis obliquidens. The sequence goes on from NW_020837960.1 coordinate 925,632, forward strand.
TTAACCATTTAGAACCTGCCTGCTTTGCATAACCCCTGAGAAATCTCACCCAACATCTGCCAGCCGTAGTAAGATAAGCCTGTGGTTAAAAGACTCAAAAGATGCCACTGTTCTTCAGAGCTTTCTGACTCAAAGACTTTCCACTGTGCTGCTTGTACAACATCACCTAGATACTCTAGATACATAACCCCCCTCAGTAGCTTCTGGACAGACTCCTGCTGTGAGGGATTTCCCCCATGTTTGAACCTGTCAAAGCACAGCCCAATAACATATGTATAGACTTCTCTCACCTCTTATCCTTTGATCAGCCTACAAATCCCTTAAACTCCCTACAGTAATAAAATGACTTTTGTTTTATCAGACTAAATTTTGGGTCTCTTCATTAGGCAGCAGTGAGAAATAATAGAAGCAATTTAAACCATTTCCCTAAGGCATCCAAAGCCAGTTGTAAAATAACAACTAACTGCCCTGAGAAATTTACTAATGTTGTATTTTATGCATTATTCAAGTTAATTCATAAAAACTATGGTCCAAGGCTGAGATGGTAATGTTCTTGAAATGATATTACTTTTCATGGTCCATTATATCCTTATGAGGAACACTATGAGATGATAAAATATTTTAGTAAGAACAGGAGCAATTTTCCCCAAATTTAACTGTTACCAATGTGCAATGTAAAATCACAACCTTAGCAATCTTGTTCATAAAAAAAAAGCAGTTTTGGAACTAATCAACTGTTCCTAAATTGTTAATATTATTTTCTTATTTGTTTTCATTTAGTTTTTGCCATTTGTTAACATTCATTAACAGGTAAGTTGTAGCCAGAAGTTTACAGAAAATATTGAAGCAAAAATAAAACTTGGAAAATTAACAATTGATATCTGTAAATGCTTATAAATAACAAAAAAACTTCTTTATAACTGAGAAAATTAACCTTCTTGAAAATTAGAAATAGACTGCCATATCATTTTTTGGCAATATAACACTCTGATCTGCTTGCTGAACATATGTGTTCTGTGTCAGCATCATCTGAGAACACTGATGTGGAAGTGTTCTATCACACATTTTTGTCTTGCAAAATAAATAAGAATAAAATAGTAAGCCCTCTATTATTTAATGCATTTGGCTAAATCGTGTTTGAAGTTAACGAAAAATTTTAAGCTGGTCTCTGAACACTTACATGAGAACTGAGCATATTTTCCCCAGCACTGGTTTAGGAGCACCCCACAAATTCATAGTGATTGATGTATGCATATGGCTCTACTCTACTTGGCCATGTGAGAAAACATTCCAAAGAGCAGAGAAATTGAACTAGGGAAACCTAGGTTTTATTTCTGACTTTGCTACTTACTTGTAGGGTGATTTCATGCAAATTATATAATGAAATTGAGTACTCATTTATAAAATCATATTAATCTCAAACGGTCATTTTGAGAGTACATTATAATGCATCTGTTTTAAGTAACATTATTTTCATGGATTATTATAAAAGTCAGAACAATATTACATGGGTCTGAGGAGGAACAAGAATCTCTTTCTATTTAACTTACCAAGAAATTTTGTCACATGACCTAACACTTTCAGGAAAAGTCTTATATTCAGCTTATGCCATTTATATGCCACTTATGGCATAATATGGCAAGATGCACTGACTGGTAAAGACATTGGCAAAGTAGACTGCAATGTCCATTTAGAAGCTTTGTTTTTTGTTGTTGTTGTTTTTTCTTTTTGCGGTACGCGGGCCTCTCACTGTCGTGGCCTCTCCCATTGCGGAGCACAGGCTCTGGATGTGCAGGCTCAGCAGCCATGGCTCACGGGCCCAGCCGCTCTGCGTCATGTGGGATCTTCCCGGACCGGGGCACGAACCCATGTCCCCTGCATCGGCAGGCGGCCTCTCAACCACTGCGCCACCAGGGAAGCCCCATTTAGAAGCTTTGGAAGCAAAGAAAAGATAACATCAATATGACATAAATCACCATACCCAATAAAAAATATCAAATTCCATTCAACTTTCAGATAATAATTATTAATCATTAATTAATTATGGTTTAATTTTATCTCAGTCTTCTTAAAAGCATACACAATAATTATTTCCTTCATTTACCAATAAGGATATTGAGGTATCAGAGAAGTGACAGAGTCAAATCTCTGAACCCTCTCCAACTTCTCTCTTGATAAAAATTCTATTTCTGCATGTCAACACCTATAGGAAGGTATGGTTGGCTAGCATTCATTTAAAAGGGGGAAATAAAGTGGATTAAGGTGATGATTCTCAATTAGCTTAATATATTACCATCTGTGGAGATACTTGACTTTTTTGGAAGAGAACAATCGTTTACCTAAAGTTATTAAACACTTATTGTGGAATGTCAAGCATTAGGGACAGTCTAGTCATGCACTTCAGTGTCTCAGCTGGCATGGCTACTGTGCCAAAGAACAAAAGACCCAGGAAAACCTGGAGGGGCACTAGGCATGGTTGATGGGTTCAGTCAACCAAGGAATGAAAAACAGAAGCCAAAAGTAGGTCAAATTGCGAATTGATATTCAAAGATACAAGATACACACAAGTGCTTCAACCAAGTAAAATAGAACATTTAAGCTGAAATGGAGGGATGGAGTCTTAGGTAAACACAATGGCAAGGTTGCATTATGGTATGACAAGTAAAGGTATGAATTGAAAGGAACAGAAAGAAGATACCAAAATGCCAGAAGTAAGTGGACAGATTATAGGAGTAGAAGCAATATGTGAATCTATTTCATAAACTATAAAGCACCTTAAAATTTTAGTAAAAGCTCTCTTTTGCTCCATATTTATACTAATTCCTTCCCACCCAAATCCTTTTAGAGATTAGTTAACACTTACTTTGCGAATTTTCTGAATCCCCTTTCAGTATTCAACCCACTCCTATCTAGCTTGCAACCCCATGACCTTACTGTGACAATTCTCCATGGGGTTACCTGTGACTTCTAAGTGACTTAAATTAGTGGGCATCTTTAGCCCTGATCTTACATGAGTGGCACCAATACTAAACCCATTTGACCACTCTTTGTATAAACACTCTCCTCGCTAACTTCTATGATATCGCGTGTCCCTTATTTTTCTGGCTGCTCCTTCTCTTTCTTCTTTGCTGACTCAGTTTTCTCAACACAATCCTTAGATGTCAAATCCCCTTCCAGGCACATTCTTCTGTCCTTTCCTCTTTTCATTCTATACTCTCCTTGTGCAGTTCCACTCATCCCATGGTCTTCAGTTACCAGACATATTTTTGTGACTTTTACATATAAAACAGTAGTCCAGGACTCTTAGGCCCAGGTTGATATATCCAGTTCACATTGTCCTCACTTGCATGTTCCAGAGATACCCTGAACAGCCAGTTTAAAGCCAAACCCCTGAGTGTCTCCCCATCTGTTCTCCTTCCATTGTTCCCTATTGAACAGCACTCTCGTCCATCCAGTTCTTCAAGCCAGAACCTCATGGGTCATCCTTGGCTCTCTCCTCTTTCTCCATAGCCAATCCATTACTAAGCGTTGTTTATTTTACCTCATAATTTTAAATTTATCTGTTCCTCATTTCTCTCTATCTTTACCTAGTTCAAGTCTCTCGTGTGGATGCAATGCCATAGCTTCTTGACAGGGGCTTCTTCAAACTGCAGCAAAAGCATTTTTTAAAGCAATCTGTCCAGGTATTTCTTCTGTTTGAATCTCTTGAGAAAATGTGCAACATCTTTAACTAGTTCATAGGGTTTTGGGTGATCTACTCCCTAAGGCCATCTCTGGCCTCTCACATTCCTCTCCTCTGCAATCCGTTCACCAGCCACACCACATTGTTCCCACTGCATGAATAAGCCATGCACCCACCTGCCATAGCCTTTGTGCCTAGTGCACTCTTCCCTATTCCCTGCCATTGCCTAAATTAACTCCAATTTATCTTTGGATCCCAGCCCCAAACTCGCTTCCTCAGAGAGTCTTTCCTGACATGCTCCTGCCAGGTTCCTCCAAAAGAGTCCCCTATATACTCTCATTACATCCTGAACCTTTCACACATAGTATCTTCCACAGTGTGCAAATGTAGTTATTTGTGTGACTGTAAACCTGGGAGTAAGGAATGATGCTGGTCTTTGATCACCCCTGCAAACCCAGTGCCAAATACAGGAGCCATCGCAGAGTAGAGGTGCAGCATTTTCTGTTGAATAATTAAGTGAATGGATTGAACCAGCCAGGTGAATACCTTCTCATTTTTTCAAGGCTCTATCATGTCTTCCTCAAATGAAATATTTCCACCTTTGTGCTCGTAACTAACTCTGTTCATGTTCGTATCATATTTATCACACTGATGGTGTATTTGTATCCTTTTTCCAAAACAGGTTGTGAGTTCTTTAGTGGCCTGAGGTTAGAAATCATGTCTTCTTCACTGTTGTACACTGAGGTCTCTCACAGCACTGGGCATATCACAGGCTCTCAGGAGTGGAAGGAATTGAAATAGAGAAAAAGATGAACTCTGCTGGTTTGAAGATTTCAATTGGCCTTGCTTCTAGAATAAATCCGTTTGCACACAGGAGGTGAAGCCAAGCATTACTGAGGAAAATTGCTTAATCCGCTCTATATATTACAGATAATGTCCTGAATCTGCTTTCAGGCCCTGCCAACCTGCTGAATTTAAGAAAAATTCAAAGCTTTCTTCCTTTTTTTCTCTTTCTGCTTCTTCTCCTTGTCCTTCTCTTTCTCCCCCTTCATGGTAATTTCATGGTTTTTTTGGAAAGGATAGACTTTAAATCCGAAATGGCATTTTCTGGTTTTTTTAACAATTAAAATAAAGCATTAGTTTACAAAGCAGGTGACCAAGTTTTAAAGCTTATTACCCAGAGATAAGATGACAGAGACAGGAAGTAAGAATGAACTTTATTCTTAAAAGGGTTGTATTTATGAGTAATAAACTCTTGAATATTTACTAAGACAAACAATGTAATTAACCTTTAAAATTCACATTAAAAAGAAAAACTGTGTCCTCTCATGATCTGTCTGTTGAGGTATTTTTTGTCAACATAAATTCTCTAAGTGGGTTATTGTTTCTCACCAAGGTTGTCAATTCCTAGTTTATGTGCTCTGTTAAATATAACTGATAAATACATACTGAATTTTGCTTTTAATAACTGGCAATCTCTCACACAGTTTTATATGTGTGAGACATTGCCAGTTATTAAAAG
>NW_020837960.1:931235-1018435 GCF_003676395.1 Aethalodelphis obliquidens
TGAAAGATTAACATTATCCAAGTGAAAATATTGTATTCACTATGTAGGGAAATTTGGGGCACTACACATGACATAGATAATGAGTCCGCTTTAAAAAATACAGGAATATGAAGCTTTGAAGTTTTTAGATAATAATCTCCTAAATAAGGAAAGAGTGACTATCTTTACCTATATTTAACAACTAAGCAAGTCATCAAAGCAAGAACACACTAGAAGGAATGCCATGTATATGATTCAATGAGTAATATTTTAAAATAAACATTATACTGATTTCTCATTTATATGTATCAGATAATGTGCTTATTAGGTGTAAGTAAGTTTATTGGAAAGAATATTTCCAAAAGATCTTGTCTTCACCAGCCTGGGTTAACAGATTTCACACATTTAACTGCAGATTATGATATAAATAGAAGATATTAATATACTGATATCAACTACTCCATAGAATTTTGCACTTGTTAAAATCAGATATAGAAAATTACATTTATAATTTTTATTTCATCTCTATTGAAATTCAATATGCATATAATAAAATGCCTCTTTTTTAATATACAGTTCAATGAGTTTTAGCAAGTGTATACAACATGAAACATCTGCTTTAATGAAGATATAGAATATATGAATGTACAATTTGTTTATCCGTTCATCTGTTGATAAACATTTGGGTTATTTTCAGTTTGGAGCTATTATGATTAAAGCTATGAAGAATGTTTATGTACAAGCTTTCTGTGGACCTTTTATTCCTTTTTTTTTTCTTTTGATAAATACTAAGAGAGGAATTGCTGAATCATACAGAAGGTACATAAGAAACTGCCAATCTAAAAAACATATTTTAATAATAACATTCAACAGTGTCAAGAGGGCTTTAATAAATATTAAGTAATCATCTATTACATGGCAAGCACAAGTTTGTGCATTGGGTATATAGAATTTAACAAGACACAGTCCCTGCCCTAAGGACATTCAGAGAGTATTGGAAACAACTCTTCCTTATGCATGTACCAAAAAAAAAAAAAAAAAAAAAAAAACACCCTGTATGCAATGTATTTGAGGAGACAATTCCTGTATAATTAGATATACTAAGCCCTAGGTCTGGCTCTGATATAAACTAGTTATTTAACTTTGAGAAGACTCTTCATATCTCCGAGATTTATTATCTCTAAAAAGACAAGATTTAAATAATCACTGTTATTTTCAAACACTAAAATAAATCTATAATTTATAATGAAAGTAACACAGCAACAATTTTCCAAATTTAACTCTAAATAAAGTTGATAACTTAAAGTTTCAAATTTTGAAGTAGTTGGTAGTTTTATTAGAGCTTAAGTGATAGGTTAATTTCTAATAAATATGAGAAGCATGAACTATTTCTTAAGGCATAATAGTTCATTGACCGAGCATTAGAACATCTATTGTATAAGAAATCATGTCAATGAGAAATTTGAAAATCTACTGCCCATTGAATCTCAACCAATCTAAAGTCTAGAAATAAAGACAAATTTTAACCAAACATAACAGAACAGTGAACTGAAAAAGAAAAACACTTAGCTTCCACTGGCTCCCAACATCACAATTTCCAGATGTCACATTTTAATGCTCTAGATACCAAATAAGCTGAAAACTGGTCTGTCCAGCATGTGTTAGTGAGATCTCTCCCTGCAAACAGTTCAAAAAGTGAGTACATTTGAAAATCAACAGAGGGTAAGTAGCCAAACTTATGTAAGAAATAAGAGTATAACAGTCCTTGTCCATCATTATGAAAATTTTTCAATTAATTCTTTCACATTTACAGGGAGGAAATTTCTTTTTTTTTCTCATAACAATTTAAACACCTTGAATGAAGAAAAGAGTTTGGTCTTATTTGTTTTGCTTTGTTCTGCTGATAACATCTTCATCTGTCATCAATCTCTGCCACCATGTTCACACTAAGACTAATTCCTAGAGGGCACTTGGTAATTGCCCTCCCCCCACATCCCAAGCAAAAAAGACACCAATTCTTTAAGAAAGCTGAGGATTCTGTCAAGAGCAAAAAGCACCAGGTGGAAAAGATTCATTAGAGGAAAAGATGAAGAATGGAAACTATCTTCCTCCCAGCATTTGAATAAGCATGCAAGTCAACACATTAATTAGAAGATTACCAAACAATGAATAATAAAATGATGACCGTCTGCCTTGGAGGTCTTAGAGTATTAGTTAATCATGAAATCAGAGCAGTACCCAGAGTCAGAACCAGCTGAGTTATTAGTCTGTGTAATCAGAGGCAAGTCAATTATCATTTTTCTATGCCTTATTTTCCCTATCAGAATAATAATGCTTGTTTTTTCACACAGGTTTATAATAGTTAACAGAAAAATCATAAAGAAATATTCATCTTTATGTAACATAGACTTTAGAAAATGATAACACATAGAGGTATTTTATATATTCTATGCCACATTACTATGTAAATGTAAAATAATCATTACTGTTATAATTTTAAATATAGATGCTATTTAAGATTTCTGGGTAGGATCAGCGAGTACTTCTTAGAGTAATAAAAGTTTTACATGAATTCTTGAACTACAAATTGAGCCCAAAAATGAGGCTAATTTTCCATCAGTGCTGGGTAGGCCTCATAAAATGATCCCAAAGTTCTTCTTTTTCTTTGTGAAAAAGAAGAACAAAAAGCGTTGCTCACCACATAATTCCACAAGAGTTAAGTCATAACCCATTGAGGTTGTCCACTGACAGCTCACCCTGAGAAGAATCAGTATAAACAACAGGATGAGGTGCTCTGTGCTTTGGAAAAACAAGCCCTTAGATTGTTAGAAGCACATCTCAGGAGAATTTCAATGACTCCAGATTCTTGAATCTTCCCATACATAAGAAAGCACTAAAATCATTAACCTGAGATGTCTGTTATTTGTGATTAGCTGTAATCTTTTACCAAGATGTATGCTTGACTGCAGGTATTCCCTATCCAAAAATCATATATAGACTGGCTTCTGGCTTCTCCAGAAAACTTCTGGAGCAGTTTTCTCAGAGCTGGCTGAGTGACTGTTTCCCAGGCTATAGTCCTCAGTAAGACCCTGTATAAAGCTTAAACTCACAACTCTTATGTTGTGCATCTTTCTTTAAGTTGACAACCTACAAAGCAACTGTAAAAAGCATATGACAGATAATCATCACATGCATATCATGAAAACAAATCTACTCTTGGATATGACCCTGAATCCATTATGTTACATCTATTTTTCTTGTGATCAACACTGGGGCAATTTCTACCTGGGAAAGTTTCATCCACCCAAGACATTAAACGAACCTTGTTTTTATACACTAATTGGTCAAGAATCATAGCAGAATGCCTACAAGACGGAAGAGGAAGTTGATTAGTTCCCCTCTTGCTCTCAGTTCTGTATTTAAGTACTTAAGTATTTGGGTCAGTTTTTGTTTTTGTTTTTGATTTTTGCGGTATGCAGGCCTCTCACTGTTGTGGCCTCTCCCGTTGTGGAGCACAGGCTCTGGACACGCATGCTCAGTGGTCATGGCTCACGAGCCTCGCCGCTCCATGGCATGTGGGATCTTCCTGGACCGGGGCACGAACCCGTGTCCCTGCATCGGCAGGCAGACTCTCAACCACTGTGTCACCAGGGAAGCCCTGGATTAGTTTTTGTTTTTCTGTTTTTTTTTTTTTAACTCGTGGTGTTCAATTTTACCATAGATTATTTAAGTCCATCCTCTGTCATCAACCTTATAATACTCCAGTGTGGAAACTAGGAGTAAGAGGAGGCCTTACTAGAATGAATATGCAGTGATTGTCTGTCTTAAGACTAACAAAAACAGTTGCATCATCTAGTTTGAAAACAAAAACCATGAATCTGTATGCTATCTGGTCTCTTCTTACACTCAGGGATCACATTAAGCCCATGGCTCACTAGGGTTAGCTGAGGCTAAGTATAGCCACACTATCTTTCCTTTACCCACTAGCCTCTCGTGAATAATAAATACCCAGTGCTGCTAGTAACCTTCTCTTTCACATATAAAATCTTTTCTCTTTTGCTTCAACTTTTCTTGACTTTTTATCTTTAATGAAAAATAAATAACGTATAATTCTTTAATAGTAATCCATGGTAGGTAGTTATTAAATTGAGTGAATTGTTTGACCCTTTCTAGGTTTGGATAATTTTTTTAAAAAATCAAGTTGAAACTTGCAGAAACCTTTAATCCATAAAGGAGGGAGGAGTGGAGACATCACTGGCATTCAAATGTAAAAATTATGAACTGTAAAAAGAATAAATGAGGCTTAAAAATGTGTTCGTACAGTGTCTCCAAACAGCATGGAGCCAAATGATTTTAAGATTTATTGTTTATTAAGCAGAGATGCCAATGAATAATAGTTACAATTTGGAAGATTCTTTTAAAAAAGGGAAGTAGCATTTTACTCTCTTTCTGCAATAATGCTGCATTATTTGGCTGATTTGGGATATTTCTGAAGGCAATTTTTGGTCTTCTTCCTGGTAACAGATCATTTCCTTTAGACAGACACACACCCAATGACATTTAAACAGTAACACGACAAAAAAAAAAAAAAAAGTAGTAACACGACATAAAAGTAGAGGTCTTCAAAAGCATAATCTATTTATTTGTGTTTCAAAGTATATAAAAATGGAAATGAAAAATATATAGAATTTATATATAGTATTAGATGCTACATCCTATTTAAATATATAGTCGAACAATATTTTCTAGAAAAATTTCACAAATAGAAACATGGTCCTATAATTACACAACTACTTTCTTTTGGAGAAGGGCATGATCTATTTTTACTCTCTCCAGAACATTCTGGCAGTCACTACCAAAACTGCATGGGCTTCACTTGGTAAGGATTTTGTTAAAAGGTGCATTACTAAGAAACAGTGAGTCACAAGTGGATGAATTTACCTTAAAGGCACAGAAATTTTATACAAAAAAGACTACAAGAACAATGGAATCTGGTTTCTTTGATTTCAGAGCTGACTCTCTTATAGCAAGAAAGAGTTTGACCTCAGGATAAGCTGCCTAAGAGAAGGTGGAGGAAAAATAAGATGGTGGATACCAGATATCAGGAAAGAAATATGAAAGAGCTAAATGGAACTATGCTCTGCAAATATGCTGTACTTTTTTTTTTTTGGCGGTACGGGGGCCTCTCACTGTTGTGGCCTCTTCCGTTGCAGAGCACAGGTTCCGGACGCACAGGCTCAGCGGCCATGGCTCACGGACCTAGCCTCTCCGTGGCATGTGGGATGTGGGATCTTCCTGGACCGGGGCACAAACCCATGTCTCCTGCATTGGCAGGTGGACTCTCAACCACTGCGCCACCAGGGAAGCCCCTGTACATTTTTAAAATATATTTTTCCTTAATATACTAGAGGAAATATTTAGGAAATAAAGTGCCACAGTTTATAAAATTAAGGTTATTTTCCTACATTTAAAATAAGTTGCAGGGGGCTTCCCTGGTGGTGCAGTGATTACGAATCCACCTGCCAATGCAGGGGACACGGGTTTGAGCCCTTGTCCTGGAAGATCCCACATGCCTCAGAGCAACTAAGCCCGTGTACCACAACTACTGACCCTGCACTCTAGAGCACACGAGCCACAGCTACTGAGCCTGCGTGCCACAACCGCTGAAGCCTTCACGCCTAGAGCCTGTGCTCCACAACAAGAGAAGCCACCACAATGAGAAGCCCACGCACTGCAATGAAGAGCAACCTCTGCTCCCCGCAACTGGAGAAAGCCCGTGCACAGCAATGAAGACCCAATGCAGCCAAAAATATTAAATAAAACAAATATTTTTTTTTAAATTGCAAATCAAAAGTATAATTCCTGTTCAACATGCCAACTTTATGGCTGAGTTTCTAAAATTTTCCTAAAATAAGTACAAAAAGTAAATAGTTGTGATGAGTTTGATAAGAGGAAGAAACATCACAAGTTGGCTAAAGGTGACTTAATTACTGGCAACTTTGACTTAATTATTGGCAACTTTGCTACTCCAGTATTCAAATAAAATAAAATTCTAAGTTCTGGGAAATAAATCTTTGTCTGGTTTTAGATTAAAAGCTTAGAAATGCATGAGGAAAAAAAAAAGGCAGGAATCTTTCCAAGGAAACCATTAACTTGTTTATTAGACTAATATAACCAGAAATAATTGCTAGGGGAAAATAGTGTGCTGGACTGATAGGCAGAGCAAAAGGCTGGGCTTCCACTTAAATTACACTCGTGGTCAGACTCAAATCCAAGTGGTGAGACTAGCAGGCAATATTAAAATCATCTACATTCTACTACAAATCTGGTTTCAACCTATGTCTCTTTGTAACATCCTACATAAATAAGTTTGAATATTTTAAAGATCCAAGAGAGATATGGAAAGAATCTTGTGAAGGGATAAGAGGAAAGTCATGAAATGGGAGGACAACCTGACATTTTCTGGAGGACCCTAATCCATCACACCAAAGTTCAGTGTCAAAAAGATATAAAATTAATCCCTTGTATCCCCTTTTCTTTTTCTTCTTTATTTTCCTATTGCCTTTCTCATCTTCTTGTCCTCTCCGTGTCAGCATTAATGTTATTGTCAGCAAAGGGGGTTTTCAAAGAGTGCTAAATCTTTAGTAGTAAATTATAATCAGGTAAATTGAACTTTTTGTTGAATTAACAGCAACACTATCATCATATCATATCATAGTACCTTTATCTTCATCGCAGTACTTTACAACATGCAATAATTTAATATTTTTGTAGTATTTATAGACTCTTCTACCTGTACATTATCTGAGTATCAGAGTAGTATTGCACTGAATGACATAAATAAATAGCTATGTGTGTTTATAAGTGTGTTGTATTAGAAATATCCATACTCAACATGAGGGACAGAAGTTTTTAAATCCTCCATGTGATAACTAATATTTGGTATAAAGGGATAGCTATAACCCAAAGATAAGTATCCTGGCATTTTTACATAATAGCTTTCCTTAGTACCCCACTAATTGTTTTAGAGTGTATCTGCTGTTTCCTTATCAATTGTATCCCTGGCATGTTATAGGAATCCAATTTCACTTATCTCATGCATAAATTATAGGCAACTTGGAATCAGCAAGGCACAATGTTGGACTTAAATAAAGGAAAGTGAGAGAATGTAAGAGACCGTGAGATGGCTAGACCTTGCGGCTGAATTGTAACGTAGTATACCACTAAATGTTTAACAGAATGAAGTAGAAGGAAAAGAGAGAGAATCATCTAAATATCCTTCTGTATATTTCATATGATATATGGGGAATAGGCTCAACTGAGAGAAAACTGGAATAGCTATTATGATTGTTGTCTCTGTAAAACATTTTGAAAGTTTGCCATCTAGAGTCAGACTTGGTACAAGTCCTCACCTGCTTTACTCTCACAGAAATCTTGATACTTCTCCCATTTGCTGTTTCCTCATCTCAGTAAATGGTATCATCATCCATCAAATTAAAAAAAAAGAAAAGTCACCACTGATTTCTGCCTTTACATCAACCCTCAGTTAAACTTATACCTATATCCACTCTTTTTTAGATTATTTTCCCATATAGGTATTGATTAGGGTATTGAGTAGAGTTCCCAGTGCTATACAGTGTGGTTTTTTTTTTGTTTTTTAAAAAAAAACAATCCCACACCATTTATTGTCATCTGGTAATAACATAAAGGTGAGCAAAACAATATGAATAAATGCTTTAGAACTACACTTCTAAAAAGCACACCTAAAAAATTGCACACCTAATTGTTGCCTTCTCAACAATTTCTCACTTCATTGATCATTTCTAGTTGGAGACACTTTGGAGCAGAGTAATGTTACCTCCTTTTAGCATGATCCAACCCAGTTGTTTTCTTGACTTTGTTTTAGAATGAATCTCTTCTGCATCATCTAATACGAGGTTCATATACTCATCAAAACCAATGATACAGCCCTCTATCCGCATATTCACTTGCTCATAAAGCCAGACCTGAATCCGAGATCTATTTTGCAAGTATCTGAAGATGAGATTGATTGGCTGCACCATCACCTTCTGCACCTTCTGGCCCTGGCCCCGATACGCCATGGTGGAAGCTCACAAAGACCACACTATCCTGCACACTCAGTGTGTTCTTTTCAATTATCTATTTTACATATAGTGGTGTGTATATGTCAATCCCGATCTCCCAATTTATCCCCCCCTTCCCCCTTGGTAACCATAAGTTTGTTTTCTATGTCTGTGACTCTATTTCAGTTTTGTAAATAAGTTCATTTGTACTATATTTTAGATTCCACATATAATTGATATCATAAGATATTTATCTTTCTCTGTCTGACTCTACTTTAAAATAAATCTCAAATCTATTTTCTTTTCTTCCTATCCATTACCACCACCCCAGTCCAGGCTCTCCTTGTCTCACTAGGAGTTCAATATTAACAGATAACCAGTCTTATGTACTCTACTCTTGCCCACAATGAAATCATTCTTGTCACAGTAGGATAATTTACTTTTAAAAATGTAAATCAGCACTCATCAGTTCCCTGACTGAAATTCTCCAATGACCTTCTGCAGCCTGAATAAAAACATTTTCCAAACTACAACTTTCAGTGTCTTGAATGATTTATTTCTACTTATTTCTCCCATTTCTTCTGTTACCTCAGTCTAAGACCACCTGTTTCATTATTTATTTTTGTCCTCTTACTTGAATGTAGGTTTCAAGTTCATAGTAATTGAAACATGTTATGTAATTATATATACATAATTTATATACATCTTATACATATTATTGATATATGATAAATGAGCAAATGAATCCATGCAAGTCAGTTCTCTGCCTTCTCTACAGTTCCTTATGACACTAAGAGACCAGCCACAGTGACTCCAAGGGAAGTGCCCTAAAACCACTTTTCAGTGACAACCACTTGTTCAGCTGGGACTCCAACCCAAAACTCTCCAGGCAAGACTGGACTGTGCTCTGCACACATTCCACTCTTGTACTTAAGAGTTTTATTATCATAATTGGCCTGGAAAATGGCAGAGACTAAGTAGCATTCTCTTATTTTAAGAGATGAGGCAACAAATCTAAAAAGGCATATTAGCATAAAGTGGCGCACTTTTGAAATATAGAGCTAATACATTGTTGAAAGTATATCTGTTCATTCATTCCATAGTCATTTATTATCTTACCAGACCATTTCAGGTTTTGTGGGCCCGGAGATATACAAAATTGGGGGTGAGGGATTCCTTTAATAAATACAAAAATTACTTTTTCAAGTTCCACTAAAGAGTGTGACTGTAAGAACACATGTCTAGGGTTTCTTCCTACTGTTTATGCAAATGAGGGGCCTGAAGTTTAAGTGTAATATGCTTGATGACAAATGGTGATCGGAGAGCCAACAAAACATTGTACCAGTCACTGGAATCAGTCGTGAAAGCTATCCCAGCTCTGAAAGAGGTGGTCAAAGGTGCAAAATTATAATAAATATCAAAATCGCTGGGGTCAAGTTAAGCCCAGGGTGTTTGGAAAGGACTAGGAAACTGGAGGACAGCTTGGGGAAGGCATTATGGAAGAAGTAACATTGTGACTGAGTGGTTTAGGTAAGACTTGTCCTGGCCAGGAAAATTGTCCTGGGAGGGGAGGGGAGAGGATGGTGTTAATGAAAATAAGATACAGCAGTGCATCAGACAGGGGCGATAGACTTTGCAAAAGTATCGAGATATAGAAGAGATTGGTAGACTTGTGAACTGTAAGTGCTTAGGTATCTGAGGAAGAAGCATCAAGCAATGATGAAATGATAGCAGAGAGCAGACATTGGTACAAAAGAAACTTTCATGTCACACTAAGGAGTCTGTTTTCTCCTGCAAGCCATTGAAGATGTTTAAACAGGGAAATGATGTGAGAAATACAAGTCTTGATAAGATTATTCCTTTGGTAATGTAGAAAATTGGTGGAAGCAGGGCAAGAGTGAAAGCAAGGGGAATAGATGAAATGCTATTGTTGTAACCAATGAGGAGGAAAATGATAAAGACCTTGAAATAAGGGGTTGAAAGGATACCTACTTCCGGTTCATGTTTTTCATTCAAAGATGAATAGTTTAAAGAACACAAAATGTAGTGGGAATTTTACCCTCATTAATAACAGGAACATTGGTAAATTGAGTATCCTGGCTAGTTGTCTCTGATCTGCTCCTACTGTGCCAACCTTGACAGTTAATCAAACCTCAGTTTTCTAGTCTGAGAGATGGTAGAACTGACCTAGATAATCTTTGAAGTTGCCTTGCAATTCTAAAATTCTATGGACTACACAGTTTTCCCCATTTCTATTATAGAGCTGTTATTTATTGCTCTTTTCTCTAAGTTAGGAAAAGAAAATGAGCTCATTAACTTGGAATTAATACTCCAGTTGTGCTGCCTTATATCTAGATTAAATGACCATAGGTGCATGGGTTTATCTCTGGAATTTATATCCTGTTCCATTGAACTATATTTCTGTTTTTGTGCCAGTACTATACTGTCTTGATTACTGTAGCTTTGTAGTATAATCTGAAGTCAGGGAGCCTGATTCCTCCAGCTCAGTTTTTCTTTGTTAAGATTTCTTTGGCTATTTGAGATCTTTTGTGTTTCCATACAAATTGTAAAATATTTTGTTCTAATTCTCTGAAAAATGCCATTGGTAATTTGATAGGGATTGTGACAAATATGTAGATTGCTTTGGATAGTATAGTCATTTTCACAATATCGTTTCTTCCAATCCAATAACATAGTATGTCTCTCCATCTGTTTGTGTCACCTTTGATTTCTTTCATCAGTATCTTATAGTTTTCTAAGTACAGGTTTTTTCCTCCTTAGGTAGGTTTATTCATAGGTATTTTATTGTTTATTATGTGATGGTAAATGGGATTGTTTCCTTGATTTCTCTTTTTGAAATTTGTTGTTAGTGTATAGGAATGCAAGAGATTTCTGTTCATTAATTTTGTATCCTGCAACTTTACCAAATTCATTGATTAGCTCTAGTAGTTTTCTGGTAGCCTCTTTAGGATTTTGTATGTATAGTATCAAGTCATCTGCAGTGACAGTTTTACTTCTTCTTTTCCAGTTTGGATTCCTTTTATTTCTTTTTCTTCTCTGATTTCTGTGGCTAGGACTTTCAAAACTTTGATGAATAATAGTAACAAGAGTGGACATCCTTGTCTTGGTCCTAGACTTAGAGGAAATGCTTTCAGTTTTTCACCATTGAGAATGATGTTTGCTGTAGGTTTGTCATATGTGGCCTTTATTATGTTGAGGTAGGTCCCCTCTATGCCCTGGAGTGTTTTTTTTTTTTTTAACATCTTTATTGGGGTATAATTGCTTTACAATGGTGTGTTAGTTTCTACTTTATAACAAAGTGAATCAGTTATACATATACATATGTTCCCATGTTTTTAACATAAATGGGTGTTGAATTTTGTCAAAAGCTTTTTCTGTATCCACTGAGATGATCATATGGTTTTTAGTCCTCAGTTTGTTCATGTGGTATCTCAAACTGATTGATTTGTGTATATTGAAAAATCCTTGCATCCCTGGGATAAATCCCACTTGATCATGGTGTACAATCTTTTTAATGTGTTGTTGGATTCAGTTTGCTAGTATTCTGTTGAGGATATTTGCATCTATGTTCATCAGTGTTATTGGCCTGTAATTTTCTTTTTTTGTGATATCTTTGTCTGGTTTCGGATTAAGAATGATGGTGACCCCACAGAATGAGCTTGGGAATGTTCTTTCCTCTGCAATTTTTTTGGAATACTTTGAGAAAGTGGTGTGAACTCTTCTCTAAATGTGTAATATAATTCACCTGTGAAGTTCTCTGGTCCTGGGTTTTTATTTGTTGAAAGATTTTAATCACAGTTTCAATTTCAGTACTTGTGATTGCTCTGTTCATATTTTCTATTTCTTCCTGGTTCAGTCTTGGAATGTTGTGCCTTTCAAAGAATTTGTCCATTTCTTCTAGGTTATCCATTTTATTGGTGTATAGTTGCCTGCAGTAGTCTCTTATGATCCTTTGTATTTCTGTGTTGACAGTTGTAACTTCTTTTTCATTACTAATTTTATTGATTTGAGTCCTCTCCCTTTTTTTCTTGATGAGTCTGGCTAAAAGTTCATCAATTTTGTTTATCTTTTCACAAAAGCAGCTTTTAGTTTCATTGATATTTTCTATTGTGTTCTTTGTTTCTATTCCATTTATTTCTTCTCTGTTCTTTATGATTTCTTTCCTTCTATTAATTTTGGGTTCTGGTTGTTCTTCTTTCTCTAGTTGCTTTAATTGTAAAGTTAGGTTGTTTATTTGAGATTCTTCTTATTTCTTGAGGTAAGATTGTATTCCTATAAACTTCCCTCTTAGAACTGCTTTTGATGTGTCCCATAGGTTTTGGATTGTGGTGTTTTCATTGTCATTTATCTCTGGGTACTTTTTGATTTCCTCTTTGATTTCTTCAGTGATCCGTTGGTTATTTAATAACATAGTGTTTAGCCCTCATGTGTTTGTGATTTTTACATTTTTTTCCTGAAATTGATTTCTAATCTCATAGCTTTGTGATCAGAAAAGTTGCTTGATATGATTTCAATTTTGGTATATTTACTGAGGCTTGATTTTTGGCCCCAGATGTGATCTACCCTGGAGAATGTTCCAGGTGCCCTTGAGAAAAAAATGTATTCTGCTGCTGTCACATGGAATGTCCTATAGTTATCAATAAAGCCTTTCTGTTCTAATCTGTCATTTAAGGCTGTGTTTCCTTATTAATTTTCTGTCTGTATGATCTGTCCATTGATGAAAGTGGGGTGTTAAAGTCCCTTACTATTATTGTGTTACTGTCGATTTCCCCTTTTATGGCTGTTAGCATTTGCCTTTGTATTGAGGTGCTCCTATTTTGGATGCATATATATTTACAATAATTATATCTTCTTCTTGGATTAATCCCTTGATCATTATGTGGTGTCATTCCTTTTTTTCTTATAACAGTCTTTATTTTAAAGTGTATTTTGTTTGATATGAGTATTGTTACTCCAGCTTTCTTTTGATTTCCATTTGCATGGAATACCTTTTTTGATCCCCTCACTTTTAATTTGTATGTGTCCCTAGGTCTGAAGTGGGACTCTTGTAGACAATATATATACAGGTCTTGTTTTTGTATCCATTCAGCCAGTTTATGTCTTTTGGTTGGAGCATTTAATCCATTTACATTTAAAGTAATTATCAACATGTATGTTGATATTTTTATTGCCATTTTTAAAATTGTTTTGGGTTTTTTTGTAGGTCTTTTTTCTTCCTTTTCTCTTTTGTTCTCTTCTCTTGTGGTTTGATAAGCATCTTTAGTGTTATGTTTGGGTTACTTTTTCTTTTTTGTGTGTGTATCTATTGTAGTTTTTTTGTTTGCATTTCCCATTTCCCCTTCCTAGAGAAGTTCCTTTAGCATTTGTTGTAAAGCTGGTTTGGTAGTGCTGAATTTTCTTTGTTTTTGCTTGTCTGTAAAGCTTTTGGTTTCTCTGTTGAATCTGAATGAGTGCCTTGCTGGGTAGAGTAATCTTGGTTGTAGGTTTTTTCCCTTTCATCACTTTAAATATATCATGCCACTCCCTTCTGGCCTGCAGAGTTTCTGCTGAAAAATGAGCTGATAACCTTATGGGGATTCCCTATCATGTTACTTGTTCTTTTCTCTTGTTGTTTAAATTTTTTTTTTGTATTTAATTTTTGTTAATTTGATTAATATGTGTCTCAGCATGTTTCTTCTTGGGTTTATCCTGTATGGGACTCTCTGCACTTCCTGGACTTGGGTTTATATTTCCTTTCCTATGTTAGGAATTTTTTTTTATTATAATTTCTTCAAATATATTCTCAGGCCCTTTCTCTTTTTCTTCTCCTTCTGAGACCCCTATAATTCAAATGTTGATGTATTTCATGTTGTCCCAGAGATCTCTGAGGCTGTCCTTATTTGTTTTCATGTTTTTTTCTTTATTCTGTTTCACAGCAGTGATTTCCACCATTCTGTCTTCTAGCTCACTTATCCATTCTTCTACCTCAGTTATTTTGCTATTGTTTGCTTCTAGTGTATTTTTCCATTTCAGTTATTGTATGTTCATCTCTGTTTATGTGTTCTTTATTTCATCCTGGTCTTCATTAAACATTTCTTATGTCTTCTCAATTCATGCCTCCATTCTTTTTCCAAGATCTTGGATCCTTTTTACTATCATTACTCTGAATACATTTTAAGGTAGATTGCCTATCTCCTCTTCATTTGGTTGTTATTGTAGGTTTTTTTCTTGCCTCTTTGTCTGCAAAATATTCATTTGTCACCTCATTTTATCAGATTTTCTGTGTTTGTGGTCTCCTTTCTGCAGGCTACAGGATCGCAATTTCTCTCGCTGCTGGTGTCTGCTCCCTGGTAGCTGAGGTTGGTCTAGAGGCTTGTGCCATTATCCCCTTGATAGAAGGTTTGACTGGTGTTGTGGTGCCCAAAGCCTGCCCTGGATATTGAGCAAGGCCTGCCCTTTGTTATGTGATTGCTACTGCCCTGGCAGGGGTGGAGTCTGATCCTTAGTTATTGGAGTAGAGACCCCCACATCTGTTTCTTAACTGTGTTTCTGATCTGTGGTGCAAAGTAGACAGGATTGGAGCACACCCACTGGAAGGGAATCCAGTGAGTATTCCTCCTCTGGAGTTGTTCACCTGTGAATGTGCTCTGTTGTGTCCCCTTTTGGCCATTGCGTGGGCTCACAAAGTACACTGTTGTTAACACTGCTCTTGGTCCCACCTTAACTGTGAGTATGCTGGCAATTGGCACTGGTGTCTCTCAGGCATTAATTTCACCAGGCCACCAGTGCAGATCCACTGAGGTCAGGTCCCAAGACTAGTAGTTGTGCACCTGGACCTGTTGTGGGAGGTATGGAGGAAACTTAGACATCTGACCCAACCACCATGAGTATATGCCCACAAAGCCCACAGATGCTAAAGTCAGACCTATCTCAGCTGCAGGAGTGCTTGTTGTCCATTTGGACATTCTGCAGATGCTGAATTTAGGAAGCCACCGGCAGAGGTGTAATTTTGTGGTTTGTGCAGCTGTGAGGAGGAATTTCAGCTCTTCTCCTTTAGTCACACAGCCCCTGGGGCTCAACTGTGGTTTCAGCCCCACCTCTGTGTGTGTTGCTCCCACCAGAGTCTCCTCCAGAAGTTGCATGAGCACAGAAGCCTATCAGGCAGGAAGGAACCGAGGCACCAATCAGGGAGAGCAGGCCACCCAGGTGGGAGAATGCTGGGGTAGCAATTGGAACGCACAAGTCCATCAGGTAGCAAATGGGGTGAGTGGGTAGCCCAGGTAGCTGGGGGGGACAGGGGTATGCAAGCCAGCTCCGGTGGGACCCCTCCCTAGTGCCAGTGGAGGAGGGGCCAATGCATGAGGAGAGTGACTGCAATGGTGGTCCTGCCCTTTTTGCATCACTCAACAGTAGTGCTTTGTTTCTGTGGTAGTCCAGGATTCCTCCTTGAGCATTCCCAATTGTGGAGCTCCCCACTCCTGTCACCTCAGGCTGTCTCTTCCCAGCCAACAGCATTCCCCTCACTGGGTCTGCTCTTCAAACCCCACATTCCAGCACGCAGTCCTTGTGTGCACTGGCAGACACCTGTCTCAGGCTGAGACATGCAGGGCTGTGGCATGGACCATCTGCATGGATATCACTCTGTACTGCCTGTCCCAGACTTGTTTCTGGGCTCTCCTCTAAGCCCCCAAAGTTCTCCTTCTGTCCCAGATGATCTCCCTGCTGGTAAGGGGGCTTTCCCAGGTGCAGGAAACTCTTCTCACCTTCAGCTCTCCACTAGGAGTTCAGGTCCCATCCTGCTTCCTCTCCTCTTCCTTTTCCCTTCTTGTTTCATTCATCCTACCCAGTTATGTGAGGATGTTTCTTGTCATTTTAGGTGTCCAAGGTCTTCTGCTACTGTTCAGCAGGTGCTCTGTGAGAATTTTTTCATTTGTAAATGTATTCTTGATGCATTTGTAGGGAGAGATGAACTCCATGTCCTCCTACCCCACCACCATCTTGGCAAGGCTCTCTTTTCCATTTAAAGTCTCTTCAACCTTTCTTGTACGGCTAGTCTAGTGGTGATGAACTTATCTTTTGCTTGTCTGGGAAACTCTTTATCTCTCCTTTAATTCTGAATGAAAACCTTCCCAGAAAGAATATTCTTGGTAGTAAATTTTTACTTTTCAGTACTTTGGAGTATTGTGCCAGTCCATTCTGAGATACAAAGTTTCTGCTGAAAAATCAGTGCATAGTCTTGAGGTTCTCTAGGTCATAGATGCTTTTTTTTTTTTCCTCTTACTGCTTTTAAGATCTCTCTTTACCTTTAAATTTTCACATTCTAATTATAATGTGTCTTGGTGTGGATCTCTTTAGGTTCCTATTGTTTGAGATTGTCTGTGCTTCCGGAGCATGAATGTCTGTTTCTTTCACTAGGTTAGAGAAATTTTCAGCCATTATTTCCTCATATAAGTTTTAATGTTCCTTTTCTTTCTTTTCTCCTTCTGGGATCCCTGTAATGTAAATGCTAGTATGCTTGATGAATTCCCAAAAGTCGCTTAACCTATTCTCATTTTTTAAATCTTTTTTTTCTCTTTTGCTATTCTGATTGGTTGATTTTCACTACCCTCTCTTCCAGATCACTGCATCTTCTAATCTACTGTTGATTCTCTCTAGTGTATTTTTCATTTCAGTTATTATGTTCTTCAGTTCTGATTGGTTCTTTTTTATATTTTCTATCTCTTTGTTGAAGTTCTCATTGCGTTCATCCATTCTTTTTTTTTTTTTTTTTAACCTGTGACTCATTTATTTTGTAACTGGAAGTTTGAACCTCTTAAATTCCCTCACCATCTTCACTCATCTCCTCAACTCCTCCTCTCTGGGAACCACCTGTTTTTTCTCTGTATCTATCAGTCTTTATCTGTTTTGTTTGTACATTTTTTTTAGATTCCACATATAAGTGTAATCATACAGTATTTGTCTTTCTCTGTTTGGCTTATTTCACTTAGCATAATACACTCTAGGTCCACCCATATTGCTGCAAATGATGAGATTTCATATTTTTATGATTCAGAAATATGCCATTGTATATATAAACCATATCTTCTTTATCCATTCATCTATCAGTGGTCACTTAGATTGCTTCCATATCTTGGTTATTGTAAATAATGCTGCAATATGTAATGAACATAGGGGTGCATATATCTTTTTGAATTAGTGTTTTCCTTTTCTTTGAATAAATACCCAGGTTTGGAATTGCTGTATCATATTGTAGTTCTACTTTTAACCTTTTTGAGGACCATCCATACTTTTTTCCATAATGGCTGCACCAATTACATTCCCACCAACAGTGCACAAGAGTCTGGTTTTCTCCACATCCTCACCAACCCTTTTTATCTGATGTCTTTTTGATAATAGCCATACTGACAGGTGTGTGGTGATATGTCACTGTGGCTGTGACTTGTATTTCCCTGATGATTAGTGATGTTGAGAATCTTTTCATGTGTCTATTGGCTATCTGTAGGTCTCCTTTGGAAAAATGTCTATTCAGGTCCTCTGTCCCTGCATTAATTTGTTTGCTAGTATTTTTTGATGTTGAGTTGTATGAGTTATATATATATATGTTTTGGATATCAACTCCACATCAGATATTTCATTTGTAAATATCTTCTTCCGTTCAGTAGGTGGCCTTCTCATTTTGTTGATAGTCCTTTCACTGTGCAAAAGCTCTTTAGTTTGATGTAGTCACATTTGTTTATTTTTTCTCTTCTTTTCCTTGCCTGAAGAAACAGAGCCAAAAATACCTTGCAAAACCAATGCCAATGCGTGTACTGTCTATGTTTTCTTCAAGGAGTTTTAAGTTTCAAGTAATACATTAAAATATATAATTCAGGGCTTCCCTGATGGAGCAGTGGTTGAGAGTCCGCCTGCCGATGCAGGGGACACGGGTTCGTGCCCCGGTCTGGGAAGATCCCACATGCCGTGGAGCGGCTGGGCCCGTGAGCCATGGCCGCTGAGCCTGCGCGTCCGGAGCCTGTGCTCCGCAACGGGAAAGGCCACAACAGTGAGAGGCCCACATACCGCAGAAAATCAAACTAAAGAGCGGTTGCATATATATATATATACATATATATATAATTCATACTTTGTATGATGAAAAAGTAGTCAAATTTGATTCTTTTGCATTTAGCTGTCCAGTTTTTCTAAACCTTTTATTGAGGAGGCAATCTTTTCTCCATTGTATATTCTTACTTCCTTTGTCATAGATTAATTGTTGATAAAAGTGTGGGTTCTTTTCTGAGCTCTCTGTTTTATTCCATTGATAGATGTGTCTGTGTTTGTGCCAGTAACATACTGTTTCTGATGACTACAGTTTTGCAGCATAGTTTGAATTCAGGGAGGGTATTACCTCCAGCTTTTTTCTTCCTCTAGATTGTTTTGGCTTTTAAGGCTTTTTCATGTTTCCAAAAATTTTAGAATGACTTCTCCCAGTTTTGTGAAAAACTTGGTTTGTGATTTGAAAGACATTGCATAAAATCTGTATGTAACCTTGATAGTATGGTCAGTTTAACAATATTAATTATTCCAGTCCATAAACAAGATCTATCTCTCCATTTGTTTGCATTGTCTTAAATATCTTTCATAGATATATTTTTCCAAGTACAGGTCTTTTACATCCTTTGTTAGATTTATTCCAGGTTATTTTATTTTTGATGCAACTGTAAATGAAATTGTTTTAAAATTTTCTCTGTCTGATAATTTGTTGTTAGTGTATAGAAATGCAACTGATTTTTTATACTAATTTTGTACCTGCAAGTTTCCTGAATTCATTGATATGTTCAAATGTTTTTTTTCATGGTGCCTTTAGTATTTTCTATACATATAGTATAATGTCATCTGCAGACAGTGACAACTTCACTTCTTCCTTTAGAATTTGGATGTATTTTATTTCTTTTTCTTTTCTGATTGCTGTTGTTAGGACTTCCAATACTATGTTGAATAAATGTTGCAAGACTGGGCATCCCTGTCTTATTCCTAATCATAAAAGTAATGCTTTCAACTTTTCACCATTGAGTATGATGTTAGCTGTGGGCTTGTCACACATGGTCTTTATTATATTCAGGTATGTTCCCTTGATATCCACTATGTGGAGAGTTTTTAAGATTAATATTGTTGAATTTTGTCAAAATATTTTCCTACATCTATTGAGATGATCATAATATTATTATACTTCAATTTGTAACTGTGGGGTATAACATGGTTTGACTTGCAGATATTGAATCATATTTGCATCCCTAAGATAAATCCCATTGGATCATGATGTATAATATTTTTAATGAATTGATAAATTTGGCTTGCTAATATTTTATTTAGGATTTTTGTTCTATGTGCATCAGTGATATTGGCCTATAATTTTCTTTTTTAGTAGTGTATTTGTCTAGTTTTGGATTCAGGGTGATGCTAAACTTTTGAATAAGTTGAGAACAATTTCCTCCTCTTCAATTTTGTGGAATAGTTTGAGAAGGATAGGTACTAGTTCTCCTTAATGTTTTTAGCAGAATTACCCTTGAAGCCAACTGGTCCTAGACTTTTTTGTTGTTGGAATTTTCTTTATTACTGATTCAAATTCATTACTGGTAATTGCTCTCTTTACAGTTTTTTTATTCTTACTGATTCATTCTTTGGAGATTGTACATTTCTAGAAGTTTGTTCATTTCTTTTAGGCTGTCTGTGTACTTGTTCATAGTTATCTATTATGATCCTTTGTATTTCTATGGTGTTGATTTTAATTTCTCCTTTTTCACTTCTAATTTTATTGAGTTGGCTCCTCTCTATTTTTTATTGATGAATATGGTTAACAGTTTATCAATTTTGTTTATCTTTTCAAAGAACCTGATCTTAGTTTCATTGACCTTTTCTATTGTTTTTTAGTCTCTATTTCATTTCTTTCTGCTCTGATCTTTATTATTATTTTGTTTTCTGCTAACTTTGTGTTTTGCTTTTCTTCTTTTTCCAGTTTCTTTAGATAAAATGTAAAATTGTTTATTTGAGGTTTTTCATGTTTCAAGAGATAGGCTTTTATTGCTATAAGCTTCTTTCTTAGAACTGTTTTTGCTAAATCCCATGGATTTCAGGTCATTGTGTTTTATTTTTCTTTTGTCTACAGTCATTATTGATATCCTCTTCGACTCATTTATAAGCCCATTGTGTTTTTCTTTTTTACTAGTATATTGTTAACCCTCCAAATTTTGTGTTTTTTTCAGTCTTTTTTCTTTTTGTTGATTTTTTCATCTCACACTATTGTGGTAAAAAATAATGCTTGATGTGATTTCAGTCTTCTTAAATTTATTAAGAAGACTTGTTTTGTGGACTAGAATATGATTTATTTTAGCGTATATTCCATGTGTACTTGAAAGCAATTTGTATTCTGCTGCTTTTGAATGGAATGTTTTATATATATATATCATATATCTTTCTAATGAGTCTTTTAAGGACAGTGTTTCTTTATTGATTTGCTATATGATCTATATATTGCTTTATATATATGATCTTTCCATTGATGTAAGTGGGGTGTTAAAGTACCCTACTATTATAGTGTTATCATAAATTTCTCCCATTATGTCTGTTAATATTTGCTTGATGTATTTAGGTGCCCCCAAGTTGGGTGCATATATAGTTACAACTGTTATATCTTCTGGTTGTAATGATCCTTTTTAACATTATGTAATACCTTCTTTTTCTCTTGTCTTTGTTTTAAAGTGTACTTTCTCTATAAAAGTATTGCTAACCTGGCTTTCTTTCCATTTCCATTTGCAAGGAGTAACTTTTTGCTTCCCCTCACATTCAGTCCATGTGTCTCTTTAGATATAAAGTGAGTCTCTTGTAGGAAGCATATAGATGGGTCTTGTTTTTACATAGTTAATGAATGTCTTTTTAAATTAATTTTTATTGCAGCATAGTTGTTTCACAATGTTGTGTTAGGTTCTGCTGTACAGCAAAGTGAATCAGTTTTACATATATATACATAACCACTCTTTTTTAGATTCTATTCCCATATAGGTCACAGCAGATTATTGAATAGAGTTTCCTGTGCTATATTGTGGACTCTTATTGGTTAGATGTTTCATATATAGTAGTGAGTATATGTCAATACAAATCTCTCAATTTATCTCTCCTCATATCCTTTCCCCTTTGGTAACCATAAGTTAGTTTCTTACATCTGTGACTCTATTTCTCTTTCATCAAAAGTCTCATTTGTATGACTTTTTTAGATTCCACATATAAGCAATATCATATATTTGTCATTCTATTTCTGACTTACTTCACTCAGTATGACAATCTCTAGCTTCATCCATTTTTCTGCAAATAGCTTTATTTCATTCTTTGCTGTGGCTGAGTAATATTCAGTTGTATATATGTACCACGTCTTCTTTATCTGTTCCTATGTTGATGGACATTTCAGTTGCTTCCAGGTCTTGGATGGTGTAAATGGTGCTACAAAGAATATTTAGATACATGTATCTTTTAGAATTATGGCTTTCTCCATGTTTGTAGAGGTTTGATGATGGTCATTCTGACTGGTATGAGGTGATACATTATTTTAGTTTTGATTTGCATTTATCTAATAGTGATGTTGAGATCATTTCACGTGCCTCTTGTCCATTTGAATGTCTTTGGAGAAATGTCTATTTAGATCTTCCACCCATTTGTTTGATTGGGTTGTTGGTTTTTATGATATTGAGCTGCATGAGCTGTTTGTATATTTTGGAGATTAATCCCTTGTTGATCACTTTGTTTCCAAATATTTTCTTCCATTCTGAGGATTTTCTTTTCATTTTGTTTATGGTTCCCTTTGCTGTGCAAACACTTTTAAGTTTCACTGAGTCCCATTTGTTTATTTTTGTTTTTATTTTCATTACTCTAGGAGGTGGATCTCTTTCTGCAATTTATGTCAGAGAGTGTTCTGCCTTTGTTTTCTTCTAAGAGTTTTAGAGTATCCAGTCTTACATTTAGGTCTTTAATCCATTTTGAGTTTATTTTTGTGTATGGTGTTAAGGTGTGTTTTAATTTCATTCTTTTACGTGTAGCTGTCCAGTTTGCACAAAACCACACATTGAAGAGACTGTGTTTTCTCCATTGTATATTCTTGCCTCCTTTGTCATAGATTAGGTGGCCATAGATGCATGGGTTTATCGCTGGTCTTTCTATCCTATTTCTATCCATTGATCTATATTTCTATTTTTGTACCATACTGTTTTGATTACTGTAGCTTTGCAATATAGTCTGAAGTCAGGGAGCCTGATTTCTCCAGCTCCTTTTTTTCTTTTTTTAACATCTTTATTGGAGTATAATTGTTTTACAATGGTGTGTTAGCTTCTGCTTTATAACAAAGTGAATCAGCTATACATATACCTATATCTCCATATCTCTTCCCTCTTGTGTCTCCCTCCCTCCAACCCTCCCTATCCCACCTCTCTAGGTGGTCACAAAGCACCAAACTGATCTCCCTGTGCTATGAGGCTACTTCCCACTAGCTATTGATTTTACATTTGGTAGTGTATATATGTCCATGCCAATCTCTCACTTTGTCCCAGCTTACCCTTCCCCCTCCTCATGTCCTCAAGTCCATTCTCTAGTAGGTCTGCATCTTTATTCCCATCCTGCCCCTAGGTTCTTCATAACCTTTTTTTTTTTTTTTTTTTAGATTCCATATATATGTGTTAGCATATGGTATTTGTTTTTCTCTTTCTGACTTACTTCACTCTGTATGACAGACTCTAGGTCCATCCACCTCACTACAAATAACTCAATTTCGTTCCTTTTTATGGCTGAGTAATATTCCATTGTATATATGTGCCACATCTTCTTTATCCATTCACCTGTTGATGGACACTTAGGTTGCTTCCTTGTCCTGACTATTGTAAATAGATACAGCTTTGACTATTTGGCATCTTTTATGTTTCCATACAAATTGTAAAATATTTTGTTTTAATTCTGTGAAAAATGCCATTGGTAATTTGATAGGGATTATAATGAATCTGTAGATTACTTTGGATAGTATTGTCATTTTGACAGTATTGATTCTTCCATTCTAAGAACATGTCATATCTCTCCATCTGTTTGTGTTCTTTTATTTCTTTCATCAATATCTTATAGTTTTCAGAGTACAGGTCTTTTTCTTCCTTAGGTATGTTTATTCTTAGGTATTTTATATTTTTTGTGTGATGGTAAATGGGATTGTTTCCTTAAATTCTCTTTTTGATCTTTCTTCGTAGTGTGTAGGAATGCAAGAGATTTCTGTGTATCAATTTTGTATCCTGCAACTTTAGCAAATTCATTGATGAGGTCTAGTAGTTTTTGGTAGCATCTTTAGGATATTCTATGTATAGTATCATATCTGCAAACAGTAACAGTTTAATTTTTTTTTTTAATTTGGATTCATTTTATTTCTTTTTCATCTCAGATTGCTGTGGCTAGGACTTCCAAAACTATGTTGAATAAAAGTGGACACAGTGGACAGCCTTATTTGTTCCTGATCTTAGAGGAAATACTTTCAGCTTTTCACCACTGAGAATGATGTTTGCTGTGGGTTTGTCGTATATGGCCTTTATTATGTTGAGGTATGTTCCCTCTATGCCCACTTTCTGGAGTGTTTTTATCATAAATCGGTGTTGAATATTGTCAAAAGCTTTTTCGGCATCTATAGAGATGACCATATCCTTTTTTTTTTTTTTTAACATCTTTATTGGAGTATAATTGCTTTACAGTGGTGTGTTAGTTTCTGCTTTATAACCATCTCACACTGGTCAGAATGGCGATCATCAAAATATCTACCAACAATAATTGCTGGAGAGAATGTGGAGAAAAGGGAACACTCTTGCCCTGTTGGTGGGAATGTAAATTGATACAGCCACTATGGAAAACAGTATGGAGGTTCCTTTAAAAACTAAAAATAAAATTACCATATGACTCAGCAATCCCACTGCTGGACGTATACCCTGAGAAATCCATAATTCAAAAAGAGTCATGTACCAAAATGTTCACTGCAGCTCTATTTACAATAGCCAGGACATGGAAGCAACCTAAGTGTCCATCGACAGATGAATGGATAAAGAAGATGTGGCACATATATACAATGGAATATTACTCAGCCATAAAAAGAAATGAAATTGAGTTATTTGTAGTGAGGTGGATGGACCTAGAGTCTGTCATACAGAGTGAAGTAAGTCAGAAAAAGAAAAACAAATACCATATGCTAACACATATATATGGAATCTAAAAAGAAAAAGAAAAGACCATATCCTTTTTACTTTTCAGTTTCTTAATGTGGTGTATCACATTGTTTAATTTACATACGTTGAAGAATCCTTGCATCCCTGGGATAAATCCAACTGCATAATGTTGTATGGTCCTTTTAATGTGTTGTTGGATTTGATTTGCTAGTATTTTGTTGAGGATTTTTATATCTATCTTCATCAGTGATATTGACCTGTAATTTTTGTTTTTGTGTGATATATTTGTCTGCTATTGGTATCAGTGTACTGGTGGACTTGTGGAGTGAGCTTGGGAGTGTTCCTCCCTCTATAATTTTTTGGAATACTTTGAGAAGGAGTGGTGTTAACTCTTCTCTAAATGTTTAATAGAATTCACCTGTGAAGCCATCTTGTTCTGGACTTTTGTTGGAAATTTTTTAATCACAGTTTCATTTTCAGTACTTTTGATTACTCTGTTCCAATTTTCTATACTTCCTGTTTTAGTCTAGGAAAGTTGTACCTTTCTAAGAATTTCCCCATTTCTTCTATGTTATCCATTTTATTGGTGTATATTTGGCTGTAGCAGTCTTTTATGATCCTTTGTATTTCTGTGGTGTCCATTGTAACTTCGCCTTTATCATTTCTAATTTGATTGATTTGAGTCCTCTCCCTTTATTTCTTGATGAGTCTGGCCAAATGTGTATCAATTTTGTTTACCTTCTCGCAGAAGAAGCTTTTCATTTCATTGATCATTGTTATTCTTTTCTTCATTTCTATTTCATTTGTTTCTGCTCTGTTCTTTATGATTTCTTTTCTTCTACTACCTATTGGTTTTGTTTGTTCTTTCTCTATTTGCTTTAGTTGTAATGTCAGGTTGTTTATTAGGGCATTTTCATATTCCCTGAGGTAAAATTGTATTGCTAGAAACTTCCTTCTTAGTACTGCTCTTGCTGTATCCCATAGGTTTTGGATCATCATGATTTCATGCTCATTTGTGTCTAGGTATTTTTTGATCTCATCTTTAATTTCTTCAGTGATCAATTGGTGTTTAGTTACATATTGTTTAGCCTCCATATGTTTGTGTGTTTAAAGTTCTTTCTTCTGCAATTGATTTCTAATCTCATAGTCCTGTGGTCAGAAAATATGCTTGATATGATTTCCATTTTCTGAAATATACCAAGCCTTGATTTGTGGTCCTAGATGTGATCTATCCTGGAGAATGTTCCAGGTGCCCTTGAGAAAAACGTGTATTCTGTTACTTTCACATGGAATGTCCTAGTTATCATTAAAGTCTTTCTGGTCTAATGTGTCATTTAAGGCTTGTGTTTCCTTATTAATTTTCTGTATGATCTGTCCATTGATGAAAGTGGGGTGTTAAAATCCCCCACTATTATTGTGTTACTGTCGATTTCCCCTTTTATGGCTGTTAGCATTTGCCTTACGTATTGAGGTGCTCCTATGTTGGATGCCTATCTATTTACAATTGTTATATCTTCTTGGATCGATCCCTTGAAGGACATTAGGTAGTGTCCTGCTTTGTCTCTTGTAATAGTCTTTATTTTAAAGTCTATTTTGTGTGATATGAGAATTGCTACTCTAGTTTTCTTCTGATTTCCATTTGCATGGAATATCTTTTTCCATCCCCTCACTTTCAGTGTGTATATGTCCCCAGGTCTGAAGTGGGTCCTTTGTAGATGGCATATATATGGGTCTTGTTTTTGTATCCATTCACCTAGTCTATGTCTTTTGGTTGGAGCATTTAATCCATTTACACTTAAGGTAGTTATTGATACGTATGTTCCTATTGCCATTTTCTTAATTGTTTGGGGTTTTTTTTTTGTAGGTCTTTTTTCTTCCCTTCCTCTTTTGTTCTCTTCTCTTGTGTTGTAAAGCTGGTTTAGTAGTGCTGATTTCTCTTAGTTTTTGCTTGTCTGTAAAGTTTTGATTTCGCTCTTGAAGCTGAAAGAGAGCCTTCCTCGGTAATCTTGTTTGTAGGTTTTTCCCTTTCATCACTTTAAATATATCATGCCTCTTCCTTCTGACCTGCAGAGTTTCTGCTGAAAAATCAGCTGATAGCCTTATGGGGTCCCCTTGTATGTTATTTGTTGTTTTTCCCTTGTTGCTTTTATATTTTTTCACTGTCTTTAATTTTTATCAGTTTTATTAATGTGTCTCAGCATGTTCCTCCTTGGGTTCATCTTGTGTGGGATTGTCTGTGCTTCCTGGACTGGAGTTTCCTTTCTCATGTTAGGGAAGTTTTCAGTTATAATACCTTCAAATGTTTTGCAGCACTTTCTCTTTCACTTCTCCTTCTGGGACCCCTATAATGTGAATGGTGGTGTGTTTTAATATTGTCCCAGTTGTCTCTCAGATGGTCCTCAATTCTTTTCATTCTTTTTTTTTTATTCTCTTCTGTGGCAGTGAGTTCCACCACTTTGTCTGCCAGCTCACTTATCTGTTCTTCTGCCTCAGTTATTCTGTTATTGATTCCTTTTACTGTATTTTTTTAAATTTCAGTTATTGTATTGTTCATCTCTGTTTGTTTGTTCTTTAAATCTTGTAGTTCCTTTTTAAACATTTTTTGTACCTTCTCAATCTGTGCCTCCTTTATTTTTTGGAGACTTTTGATCATCTTTATGTCAACTACAAATTGGCACTTGCCATGGGCACTTGCCATCTACCTATACAAGGATTAAATTTTGCGCTGATGCAGATGCTTACTTTCAACACCTCCTGAAAGGAATTCAGGGTGGAGATCATGAATGAGGCACCCTGTGCTCTGAGAAAAACTGGCAGAACATGTCTTCAGATAGATATTTTCAGGGGCTGATTTTACGCACCCAATTCTTGCATCTCCTCATATCTAGAAAAGCATTAAATGTCTTCATGGTGACGTCTGCTCCTCATGACTAGCAGAAACCCTCATGAGACCTTCTCCAAACAAATATGTGTTTGATTGCATGTACTCCATCTTCACCAAAATCATATATATGCTGACATTCCCCCCTACCTCTTTGGAGTAGTTTCTCAGAGTTATCTGAAATGCTGTTTCTCAGGCTATAGTCCACATTTTGCCCCAAATAAAACTTAAGTCACAACTCTCATGTTGTACATTTTTTAAGTCTGAATTTATTATCATTACTCTGAATAGTTTTTCAAGTAGACTGACTATCTTCTCTTCGTTTGGTTGTTCCTGTGGGTTTTTATCTTGATCCTTCTTTTGCAACATATTTTTTGTCATCTCATTTTGTCTTTTTACTGTGTTTGTGGTCTCCTTTCCACAGGCTACAGGACTGTAGTTCC
This sequence comes from Aethalodelphis obliquidens, assembly GCF_003676395.1. Taxonomy (NCBI): domain Eukaryota; kingdom Metazoa; phylum Chordata; class Mammalia; order Artiodactyla; family Delphinidae; genus Aethalodelphis; species Aethalodelphis obliquidens. The sequence goes on from NW_020837960.1 coordinate 958,834, forward strand.
TCTTGCTTCTGGCCTCTGTCCCCTTGTGGGTGAGTTTGGACCAGGTACTTGTGCAGAGTTCCTGGTGGGAGGGACTTGTGCCTGTCCTCTGTTTGGTGGAGCTGGGTCTTGTCCCTCTGATGGGCAAGGCCACATCAAGGGGTGTGTTTTTAGTTGTCTGTGAATTCTGTACACCTTTAGGCAGCCTATCTTCTGCTGGGTGGGGCTGTGTTGCTATCTTGGTGGCTGTTTGGTTTGAGTCTTTCCAACACTGGAGCCTGCAGATTGTTGGGTAGGGCTGGGTCTTGGTGCCAAAATGTTTATCTCTAGGAGAGCTCACCCTGATCAATACTGCCTCAGACTTACACTCCCAATGTCCTTGTCCTCACAGTGAACTATAGTTGACCTTTGCCTCCTCAGGACACCCTCCAAGATCCAAAGGTAGGAGTAGCCCCAGTTCCTATGGATGTACTGCTTTGTGCTGGATCCCAGTGCACGTGAAACCTTGTGTGTGTCCTTCAAGAGTGGAGTCTCTATTTCCCCCTGTCCTGTGGAGCTCCTGCACTCAACCCATGCTTGCCTTGAAGGCTAAATGCTCTCGGGGTCCTTCCATCAATGCCAGACTCTCAGACTGTATTGGAGGGCTATTTTTATGTGGGAACGTCTCTCTGTGTAGTCTCAGTGTGTTTAACATTTTTTGGTGCAAGTGTTGTTTTTAGTATAGATATCTGCCATCTCTTTCCTCAGTGTATGCAGGCCATTATCCCTTTTATAAGAGGTGTGACTTATGCTGTGACCAGAGCCTGCACTGGATATTGAGCAGGCCTCCCTTTTGCTCTGTGGTTTTCACTGTCAGAGGTGGGTTCTGCTCCCTAGTTGTTGTAGTAGAGGTTCCCAGATCTGTTTCTTCACTGTATTTCTGATCTGTTGTGTGAGGTACATGGGATTGGAGCACTCCCACTATTAGAGAAGCCACTGAGTATTCCTATTCTTGAGCTGTTCACCTGTGGATGTGCTCTGTTGTGTCACCTTTCATCTGTTGGGAGAGCTCTCAGATTACACTGCTCTCAACCCAACCTTAACTGTGGGTATGCCAACAATTGACCCTAGTGTCTCTGAGATGTTGTTTTCACCAGGCCACCAGCATAGATCCACTGCAGTCAGGTCCTAGGATTGCAGTAATCATGGATCTGGACCCACTGTGTGTGATATTGAGGTATCTCAGAATGTGGCCTGGCCCAACCCCCACATGTATGTTACCACAAAGTCTACAGCTGCTAAAGCTAGACCCACTGTGGGAGCACTTGTTGTCCATTTAGATGTTCTGTAGCTATTGAGTTTACAAAGCTGGTCATGGGGATGTAAATTTGAAGTTTGCACAGCTGCAAGGAGAGATTTCAGCTTTTCTTCCTTGGTTGCATAGCCCCTAGTGGTCAGCTGTGGCTTCAGCCCCACCTCTATGTGTGGGCCACCCACAGGTGTTTGCTCCTGAGGCTGCCTTGGAGCACACAAGTCTGCTCTGGAAAGGAATGGGTGCAGAGACAGCAGTGACTGGGGTCACAGGAGTCCCAGTAAGAACAGGGCTCACATGGTATCTGGTGGCTGTGGGCACAAGAGAGCCAGCACTGGTGAGGGCCCTTCCTAGTTCCCAGGTGCAGGTGCGAGACTCATGAATGTCTTTTTATTGGCACATTTAGTCTGTTTACACTTAAAGTAATTATTCATGGGTATGCAATTATTGCCATTTTGTTAATTGTTTTAGGATTGTTTCTGTAGTCGTTTTTTCTTCTTCTTTTGCTCTCTTCCTTTGTGATTTGATTATGATCTTTACTGTTATGTTTGAATTCTTTTCTCTTTTATGTGTGTGTATCTATTATAGATTTTTGGTTTGTGGTTACCATGAGGTTTGTATGTAGCTATCTGTATTATTTGAAGTCACTGTTTTCTAAAGTTCAAACACATTTTAACAAACTTAATTTTTAATCCCACTCTTACATATAATTTTTGACATCATATTTACATCTTCTTTTGTGTGTATTCCTTAACTACTTATTGTGAACATAGATGATTTTACTACTTGGCTTTTATCCTTCCTACTAGCTTTATAAGTGGTTGAACTTTGCTGTATACTTGCCATTACAAATGAGATTTTTCCTTTTGTAATTTTCTTATTTCTAGTTCTGGTCTTTTCTTTTCCACTTAGAGATGCCTTTTTAACATTTCATGTAAAGCCAGTTTAGTGGTTCTGAACTCTTTTAGCTTTTGTCTGTAAAACTCTTTATCTCTCTTTCAAATATGAATGATAGCCTTCCTGCGTATTCTTGATTGTAGGCTTTTTTCTTATTATTATTTAAAATATATTGTGCCATTACTTTCTGTCCTGCAGAGTTTCTGCTGAAATGTCAGTTCATAGTCTTATGGGAGTTCCCCTGGACATAACTACTTGCTTTTCCTTTTGGAACTTGTAATATACTCTCTTAATCTTAAATTTTTGCTATTTTAATTACAATGTGTCTAGGTGCTGACATCTTTAGGCTGATCTTGTTTTAGTCTCTCTGTGCTTTCCAGACCTGGATGTCTGCTTCCTTTCCCAGGTTAGTGAATTTTTCAACTTTATGTCTTTAAATAAGTTCTCTGTAGCTTTCACTCTCTCTTTTCATTCTTACATCCCCTGTAATGAAAATGTTGCACCTGACAACACTTGATGTTGTCCCAGTGGTCTCTTAAACTGTCTTCATTTTTTAAATACCTTTTTCCTGTTGTTCAGTTTGAGTGATTTTCACTACCTTGTGTACCAGTTCACTGATCCATTTATCTGTATCACCTAATCTATTATTGATTCCATATAGTGTATTTTTTATTTCAGTTATTGTAGTATTCAGCTCTGTTAGTTTCTTCTTATACTTTCTAACTCCTTTTAAACTTTGCACTGTGTTCATTCATTCTTCTCCTTAGTTCATTGAACATCTTTACAGTCAGTTCATTGAACATCTTTATGGTCATTATCTTTATCCATTACCTTGGATAGATTGTTATCTCCATTTCCCTTAGATTTTCTACTGGGGCTTTATCTTGTTCCTTTATCTCAAAAATATTCCTCTGTTGCCTCATTTTGCCTGAGTCTCTTTTACATCTCTATGTATTAGTTAGGTTGGTTATGTTTCCTGATCCTCGGAAAAGGAGGCATATGTAGAAGGTATCTTATGTGACCCAGCATCACACTCCTCTCTGTTCACCAGAGCTATATGCTCTAGGTATATCCCCTATGTGGCCTGCATGGGCCCTCCTGTTGTAGAGAGGCTAACTACCATGGGTGTGCTGGTGGGTATGGCTGTCCCCTACCTGGTTGGTTGCCAGACCCTGCCTAATTCAAAGGCTGCTGATCACTGGTGAGCAGGTCTAAGTCCTGGCACAGCTGACTCTAGGGTCTGAGAGATTCTAGGGCTGGTGTGTGAATTGAGTTCATGCATTCTTCTCCTGAATTTTGTGACCACCTTTATGATTATTCCTTTAAATCCTTAATCTGGTAAATTGTTTGTCTCTGTTTTGTTTAGTTATTTCCAGAGGTTTTGTTGTATTCTTTCATTTGGAAGGTATTCCTTTTTCTCCTCATTTTTGAATAATTCTCTGTGCTAATTTCTGTATATTAGGTATATCAGCTATGTCTCAAGGTCTTTGAAGAGTAGTCTCATGTGGAAGGTGTCCTGTGGGGCCCAGTGGTGCAATCCTGCCAGTCACCAGAAACAAGTGTTCCAGGGATATCCCCTCTGTGAGCGGTATGTGCTCTTCTATTGTGGTTGGACTCAATTGATTTGGCACTCTGGTGGGTGTGTTTAGTCCCCAGGGAAGCTGGCTGTGAGGCTTGGGTACAACTGCTGTGGACACCCTGGTGGGTGAGGCTGGTCCCCCACACCTGGAGCTTCTTTGAAGGATGCCAGTGCCAGGACCATTAACTTATTTTTAAAATACACTTAATACTATTAAGTGCATTTTAAAGTGCACTTAATATTTTTAAAATGCACTTTAAAAATGCACAGATTGAAACAAATGCAAATAATTGTGTAAAAGAGGGATTAGAAAGACTAACTTAAAATCTAACAGTCTATGGGAAGAGGAGCCATGCAAGGTGTTGAGCATGAGAGCTGAAGGTGAAAATTAAACAAAGAAAACCAGATAAAATAGATTATGCAAGGAGAAATGATATACTAGCATGTTATTATTGAGGGACATGGTTAACTCAATTCTATATTTCTGGTAAAATTAGAATAAAAACAAGAATAAAACAGTTCCCTTTCAATCCCCTTTCTAAACTTACTTAGAGTATATTTGTAAATTCCCTTCCTCAATATCTTGCATATTTTTTTTCTTTTCTACTATGTAAATTCCTGTGTTACTTGAAAATAAACTGTTATAGTTAAGCTTAGATAAAAATCTATTGTTTCCAAAGTTTGTAAGTCTCTGCTTCCTACATATAATAATAACTGGATAGAAAAACTGAGTATTAAATGAAAGAATACACGTACAACAATATTTATATATGTAATATGGAGGGAGAACCCATCTTGGTGTGAAGTAAAAGTGTGCAGAGCTTAGTGCTACAAGAAGCTGATTTTGAGTTTCAACATCATCCTCTCTGAGTTTTAACCTGCTCTAATCCATTCTCCTAAAACAAGAGTCTTCAACCCCTTAGCAGCAAAATCATTTGTTTTAAAATATTAACCCTGGAGATGGAGACAAGTTCGTGGAATAGAAGGACGTAAGCTCACCTCTTCTTATAAAAACACCAAAATCACAACTAACTGCTGAACAACCATAGACAAACAAACAAAAACATAATACAAAACAAAACAAAACCTACTGGTACTTACCAAAAAAGATATCCTACGTCAAAAGACAAAGAAGAAGCCACAACAAGACAATGGGTGGGGCTGCCATCATGGTAAAATCAAAACCCATAACCACCAAGTTGGCAACTCACAAACTGTAAAATAACTATATCACAGATGTTCTCTCACAGGAGTGAAAGTTCTGAGCCCCCACATCAGGCTTTCCAGCCTGGGGGTCTGGCAATGGGAGGAGGATCGCCCAGAGAAACTGGTTTTGAAGGCCAGCAGGATTTGATCACAGGAATTCCACAGGACTGAGAGAAACAGAAACTCAATTCTTGGAGGGCACACACAAGGTCTCATGTACACCAAGAACTCATAAGAGACTGGGCCAGACTTACTAGACTGGGCTAGTATTAGAGGGTCTCCTGCAGATGGAGGGGTGGTTGTGGCTCATTGTAGGTACAAAGACACTGGTAGTAATAGTTTTGGGGAGTACTCTGGCGTGAGCCCTCCTGGAGGCTGACATTTTCTCACCAAGGTCTGGTCCCACCCACAGCCACAAGGATCCAGTGCTGGGACACCTCAGGCCAAACAATCAACAGGGTGGGAACTCAGACACATCCATCAGTATGCAGACTGCTTAAAGTCTTCCTGAGCAAACAGTGGCCCAGTAAACACAACACTTGACACAGCCCTACCCACTAGAGGAACAAGATCCAGCTCCACCCAGCAGTTAACAAGGATCAGTCCCTCCCACCATTAGGCCCACACAAGCCTCTTACACAGCCTCAGCCACCAGCAGATAGACAGCAGAAGCAAGAAGAACTATAACTCTGCAGCTGGCGGAACAGAAACTGCAATCACAGAAATTTAGACAAAATGAGATGGCAGAAGAATATATCCCTTTTCTTGAAGAAACAAGAAAAATACCCAGAAGAACAACTAAGTGAAGTAGAGATAGGCAATCTATCCAAAAAGGAATTCAGAGTAATGATAATAAAGGTGATGCAAGATCTTGCAGAAAGAATGGAGGCACAGCCCTACCTAGAAGATAAAAGAAATGTTTAATAAAGACCTAGAAGAACTAAAGAACAAACAAACAGAGATGAATAATAAAATAAATGAAATGAAAAATACACTAGAAGGAATCAATTGCAGAATAACTGAGGCAGAAGAACGGATAAGTTAACTGGAAGACAGAATGGTGGAAATCACTGCCATGGAACAGAATAAAGAAAAAAGAATGAAAAGAAATAAAGACAGTCTAAGAGACCTCTGGGACAACATTAAACACACCAATATTTGTATTATAGGGGTCCCAGAAGGAGGAGAGAAAGAGAAAGGACCTGAAATAATATTTAATAAGATAACAGCTGAAATCTTCTGTAACTTGGGAAAAGAAACAGTCAGCCAAGTCCAGGAAGTGCAGAGTCACAGGGAGGATAAAACCAAGGAGGAATATGCCGAGGCATATATTAATCAAACTAACAAAAATTAGTACAAGGAAAAAATATTAATATCAACAAGGGAAAAGCAACAAATAACATAATAGGGAATTCCCATAAGGTTATCAGCAGATTTTTCAGCAGAAACTCTGCAGACCAGAAGGGAGTGGCATGATATATTTTAAATGATGACAGGTAAAAACTTACAAACAAGATTACTCTACCCAGCAAGGCTCTCACTCAGATTCAATGGAGAAATCAAAAGCTTTACAGACAAGCAAAGCTAAGAGGATTCAGCACCACCAGACCAGCTTTGCAACAAATGTTAATGGAACTTCCCTAGGTGGAATACAAAAGGCCACAATGAGAAACAATAAAATTATGAATGGAAAAGCACACCAGGAAAGGCAAACATACTGTAAAAATGAGAAACCATACACACATAAATATGATATCAAAACCAGCAAACTTGAGAAGATAGTACAAATGCAGCAATATTGGAAGTGCATTTGAAAGTAAAAGGACTGCCACTTAAAACAATTTTGTTTATATATAGACTGGTATAACAAAACTTCATAGTAACCACAAATCAACATCTAAAATAGATAAATACACACAAAAAAAGAGAAAGGAATCCAAACACAACACTAAAGTTAATCAGGAAATCAAAAAAGAAGAGAACGAAAAAAGAAGGGAAGAAAAAAGAACAACAAAAAACTCAAACAATTAACAAAATGGCAATAAGGACATACATATCAATAATTACCTCAAACGTAAACAGATTAAATGCTCCAACCATAAGACATGGACAGGCTGAATGAATTTTTAAAAAAATCCATATATATGCTGTCTACAAGAGAACTACTTCAGATCTAGGAACACATACAGACTGAAAGTGAGGGGATGGAAATGGTATTCCATGCAAATGGAAATCAAAAGAAAGCTGGAGTAGCAATTTTCATATCAGACAAAATAGACTTTAAAAAAGAAAAAAAAAACTCTTACAAGAGACAAAGAAAAACACTACATAATGATTAAGGGATCAATTTAAGAAAAAAATATAACAATTGTAAATATACATGCATCAAAAAAAGGGGTACTCCAATATATAAGGCAAATACTAACAGCCATAAAAGGAGAAATCTACAGTGACACAATAATAGTGGAGGATTTTAATATCCCATTTTCATCAATGGACAGATCATCCAGACAGAAAATAAATAAGTAAACACAAGCCTGAAATGATAATTAGACTAGATAAAGTTAATTGATATTTATACAACATTGTATCCAAAAGCAGCAGAATACATGTTCTTCTCACATGCACATGGAACATTCTCCAGGATTGATCACATCTTGGGTCACAAAGTAAGCCTCGGTAAATTTAAGAAAACAAATCATTTCAAGCATCTTTTCCAACCAAAACGCTATGAGATTAGAAATCAACTACAAGGACAATAAAACTGTGAAAGCACAAACACGTGGAGGCTAAACAATATGCTACTAAACAAACAATGAAACACTGAAGAAATCAAAGAGGAAATAAAAAAATACTGAGACAAATGAAAAATAAAGCACGATGATCCAAAACCTATGGGACACAGCAAAAGCAGTTCTAAGACGGAAGTTTATAGCAATACAATCTTTACTTGAGGAAACAAGAAAAATGTGAAGTAAACAACACCCTAAAGCAACTAGAGAAAGAACAGCAAGCAAAATCCAAAGTTAGTAGAAGGAAAAAAAATCATAAAGATCAGAAAAGAAATAAATGAAATAGAGATGAAGAAAGCAGTAGCAAAGATCAGTGAAACTAAAACTATCTTCTTTGAGAAGATAAACAAAATTGATAAACCTTTAGCCAGACACATCCAGAAATAAAGGGAAAGAGCTCAATTCAATAAAATTAGTAGTGAAAAACGAGAAGCTGGACTTCCCTGGTAGTGCAGTGGTTAAGGTTCTGCCTGCCAATGCAGGGACACAGGTTCGCGCCCTGGTCCTGGAAAATCCAACATGCTGTGGAGCAACCAAGCCCATGCACCACAACTACCAAGCCTGCACTCTAGAGCCTGCAAGCCACAAGGACTAAGCCTGCGTGCCACAACTACTGAAGCCCGTGTGCCTAGAGCCCATGCTCCACAACAAGAGAAGCCACAGCAATGAGAAGCCAATGCACCACAATGAAGAGCACCCCCCCTCTCCGAATTAAAGAAAGTCCATGTACAGCAATGAAGACCCAATGTGGGCAAAAATAAATAAATATTTTTTTGTTGTTGTTTAAAGAAGTTACAACAGACACCACAGAAGTACAAAGGATCATGAAGGACTACCACAAGCAACTATATGTCAATAAAATGGGCAACCTGGAAGGAATGAATAAATTCTTAGAAAGGTACAATCTCCCTGGACCAAACCAAGGAGAAATAGAAAATATGAAAAGACCAATCACAAGTACTGAAATTGAAACTGTGATTAAAAACTCCCAACAAACAAAATCAAGGACCAGATGGCTTCACAGGCAAATTCTATCAAAGTTTTAAAGAAGAGTTAACACCTATCCTTCTGAAACTATTATGAAAAATTGCCAAGGAAGGAACACACCCAAAGTCATTCTATGAGTGATCTTCATCCTGATACTAGAACCAGTCAAAGATACCACAAAAGAAGAAAATTACAGGCCAATATCACTAATGAACATAGAGGAAAAAATACTTAACAAAATAGTAGCAAACCAAACCCAAAAACACATTAAAAGGATTATCATGGTCAAGTGGGATTTATCCCAGGGATGCAAGGATTTTTCAATATCTGCAAAGCAATCAATGTGATACATATGACAACAAACTGAACAATAAAAACCATATGACCATCTCAATAGATGCAGAAAACTCTTCTGACAAAATTTAACATGAATTTATGATAAATAGTCTCCAGAAAGTGGACATAGAGGGAACTTACATCAACATAATAAATACCATATAGGACAAACCTACATCTAGCCTCATGCTCAATGTGGAAAAGCTGAAAGCATTTCCTCTATGATCAGGAACTAGAAAAGGATGTCCACACTCTCCACTTTTACTCAACACATTATTGGAAGTCTTTGCCAGGATAAACAGAGAAAAGGATATAAAAGGAATGCAAATTGGAAAAAAAAGAATAAAACTGTCACTGTATGCAGATGACATGATAATATATGCAGAAAATCCTAAAGATGCTACCAGAAAACTACTAGAGCTCATCAATGAATTCGGTAATGTTGCAGGGTACGAGATGAACACACAGACATCTATTACATTTCTATACAATAACAACAAAAGAACAGAAAGAGAAATTAAGGAAACAATCACATTTATCATCACATCAAAAAGAATAAAATACCTAGGAATATACCTACTTAAGGAGGCAAAAGACCTGTACTTAGAAAGCTATAAGATATCGATGAAAGAAATCAAAGATGACACAAACAGATGGAGAGACATACCATGTTCTTGGATTGGAAGAAATGGTATTGTGAAAATGGCTATACTATCCAAAGCAATCTACAGATTTGCTGCAATACATATCAAATTTCCAATGGTATTTTTCACAGAAGTAGAACAAAAAAATCTTAAAATTTGTATGGAGACACAAAAGACCCCAAATAGCCAAAGCAATCTTGAGAAAGAAAAACTGAGCTGGAGGAATCAGGCTCCCTGGCTTCAGACTATACTACAAAGCTACAGTCATCAAAACAGTATGGTACTGGCATAAAAACAGATCAATGGAACAGGATAGAAAGCCCAGAGATAAACCCACACACCTTTGGTCAATTAATCTGCAACAAAGGAGGCAAGATTATACAATAGTTGAAAGACAGTCTCTTCAATAAATAGTGCTGGGAAAACTGGACAGCTACATGTAAAAAAAATGAAATTAGAACCTTCTTTAATACCATACACATAAACAAACTCAAAATTGATTAAAGACCTAAGTGCAAGACTGGATACTATAAAACTCTTAGAGAAAAATATAGGCTGAACACTCTCTGACATAAATCACAGCAATAATTTTTGAGCCATTTCCTAGGTAATGGAAATAAAAACAAAATAAACAAATGAGACCTAATGAAACTTAAAATATTTTTCACAGCAAAGGAAACAATAAACAAAATAAAAAGACAACCCACAGAATTGGAGAAAATATTTGCAAATGTTGAGACTGGCATGGGATTAATCTCCAAAATTTACATCAGCTCATGCAGCTCAATATCAGAAAACCAAAAAACCCAATTGAAAAATAGGCAGAAGATCTAAATAGACATTTCTCCAAAGAAGACATACAGATGGCTAAAGAACATATGAAAAGAAGCTCAACATCACTAATTATTAGAAAAATGCAAATTAAAGCCACAATGATGCATCACCTTACTCCGGTCAGAATGGCCATGATCATATAATCTACAAATGATAAATGCTGGATTAGGTATATAGAAAAGAAAATCCTCTTACACTGTTGGTGGGAATATAAATTGGTACAGTCACTATGGAGAACAGTATGGAGCTTCCTTAATAAACTAAAGATAAAACTATCATATGATCCAGCAATCTCACTCCTGGGCATATATCTGGAGAAAACTATGGTTTGAATGAATACATGCACCTCAATGTTCATTGCAGCACTGTTTCTAATAGCCAAGACATGGAAGCAATGTAAATGTTCATCAACAGAGGAATGGATAAAGAAGATGTGGTACATATATACAATGGAATATTACTCAGCCATTAAAAAAGAATGAAATAATGCCATTTGCAGCAACATGGATGGATCTAGAGATTATCATACTAAGTGAAGTAAGTCAGACAAAGACAAATATCATATGATATTGCTCATATGCAAAATCTTAAAAATATAATACAAATGAACTTATTTACAAAACAGAAACAAACTCACAGACTTAAAGAACGAATTTATGGTTACCAAGGGGGAAGGGTGTGGGGAGGAGGGATAGATTAGGATTTGGGATTGACATAGACTCACTGCTATATTTAAAATGGGTAACCAACAGGGACCTATTGTATATCACAGGGAACTCTGTTCAATATTCTGCAATAACCTACATGAAAAAAGAAATTAATAATGAATAGATACACATATATGTATAACTGAATCACTTTGCTGTACACCTGAAATTTGTACAGCATTGTTAATCAACTATACTCTAATATAAATATTTTTTTAATTTGTATGTGTAATGTACTTAGTTTTTAATAAATAATAGCTCCTTTTCTTCCTTCTTTCTTCTTCATATTGATCTTTTCTTTATTACTTCTGAACCTTCTCCAGGTTCTTACTACTGTCTCTGCCATATGAAGTTGCTAATAATTATTTTAATACTGCTTAATCTGTTTCATTAGTTGCCATTTATCACTAATTTTGTTCATTTTTTTCCTCTTTTTAGCAGCTACTGTTGCTTCCAACAAAGGCTATACTCTGGAGGTCTAAGGAAGGAAGTGAGTTAATGGCATAGAAAAATTCTCACTTATCTCCTCAAAGTTCCCCCAGCCACTAGGCATCTGGTACTTCACCTCATTTCCATTGTGTTTATTGGACCTGGTGGATGTCTTCATCCCCAACTCAGACTCATTTAATCTTGCCGCATTTGTCCTCAGTAAATTTTCCTTGCATCCCCTAGGGAGAGCTGGTCAATCTTATGCATGATTTCACTCTCCTGGCTGTGCCCTCCAACCGCTAGACATCACACTTTCACTCTTAAGTTTTCCAGATAGGAGACAGATCTCACACAACAGTTCACTTGATCTTCCTCAGGCATCTGTATTCATTGCCACTCAACAGCTGAGAATGTGGTTCAAAATTACTGAACCAAAATTACAGACTTGAGCTAAGGGGACAAGAACATTTCCACCCAACTCACATCAGCAATATCAGAGATGGGAGAGAACTCTGAGATTTCTCCAAAGATATTTGCTCATAAATTCACCTCTTCTCCACTTTCTCAGTCCTCTTAGATCCTAGAAGCGGGTAAGGAAGTTCAAAAGTCCTAGAACAGATTCTCAAACTCTGTTTTTGAAAATCCTTATATTGTTATTTAGAATTGAAACTTTGCAACTCTTTTATGCCTAATAAACTCTTCAATTGCAACATTTTATTACATATAGAAAGCTAAAACATAAAGAAAGAAATTAATTATCACTGTGGGAGATTTTGAAGTTTATAAATCATAAAAACAAACATTAAATAAGAATATACCCCTAAAACAAATTCAATGCTATATGTCAATTATATTTCAATTTTAAAAGAAAGGGAAAAATTAAAGGTCAATCTAATAGCTAAATAGTAAAACTTGTCACCAATAAACACATTTTTTGAAATATGTATGATGATATTTATAAACATAGTCCCTGTTTTAATTAGGCCACAGAAGAAGTCTCAACAAATTCCATATTCTCTGATCACAATGTAATATAGTTGAAAGTCAATAACAATATCTGAAATGATTAATATAGTGAGACACTAATCAACAGGGAAATGCAAATCAAAACCACAATGAAATATCACTTCACACTGGTCAGAATGGCTGTTATCAAAAAGATAACAAGTAATAAATGTTAGTGAGGATGTGGAGAAAACAGGACTCTTGTGCACTGTTGGTGGGAATATAAATTGGAGCAGCCACTATGGGCAAAAGTATGGAGGTTCCTCAGAAAAAATTAAAAATAGAACTATCATATGATCCAGCAATTCCACTCCTGGGTATTTATCAAAGAAAGTGGAAACACTAAATCAAAAATATATATGCACCATATATTTATTACACCATTATTTATAATAACCAAGATGTGGAAGCAACCAAAGTCTCCATCAATAGACAAATGGACTAAGAAGATGTGGTATATATGTACAATGAAATATTACTCAACCATAAAAAAGAATGAAATCTTACCATTTGTGACAAAATGGTTGGAGCTGAGGAGTATTATGCTAAGTGAAATAATTCAGACTGAAAAAGATAAATACAAAGAAAGATTTCACTTATATGTGGAATCTAAAAAACAAAAAATATGAACTAACATAACAAAACAGAAACAGAGTCATAAACACAGAGAATAAACAGTGGTGGCCAGAGGGAAGAGAGTATGGGGATGAGTGAAATAGGTGAGGGAAACTAAGAGGTACAAACTCTGAGTTACAAAATAAATGAGTCACAGGAATAAAATGTACAATGTGGGGAATATAGTCAATAATAATGTAATATCTTTGTATTATGACAAAGGGGATCAAAGGTACAAACCTCTAGCTATAAAATAAAATAAGTACTAGGGATGTAATCACTGGAATTTAAAAAAGGCAATAACAAAATATATAGCTCAAAGAAACCTATGCATTTAGAAGTAAAAATTACAAATATAGCACTGATCAATAATCATAATGAAAATATTATATATTAAAAGATGAAATGTGGCTAAGGAGTAAAAGTTATAGCCCAAGTAAGATATTTTTAATATTTAAAAACACCAAACAATTTGGTTTGAAAAGTTAAGAAAATCACATGAGATTAAAAGGAAATAAAGATTAATGAGGAAATGTCTTTAAATTACTTAAATATTAAAAATAAAAAAGGATCAGCCAAAACCAAAATCTTTTTTCTATGAAAAGTTTAATAAAATATATCAAGCCTCAGGTAAGACTGATGAAGAGGGAAGTCAAGGATTAACAATATTAGCAATGAAAAAGGTATAGACCACAAACATAGTGGACATTTTTTAAATTCTTAATTACTTTAAACAAATTTATAATAAAATTTGAAAATGTAAGTACAAACAACACTGAATATAGAAGACCCAGAAACAGGTAAGTGATCATTCAATAAATGGACATCCAAGTCAGAAATCCCTCTTCCCCACAATAAAAGACCACACTACATGGTTATATTGTTGACTTCTAACAACCTCTAATGTAAAATAGAGGTATGAATTTCACAAAGTGTTCTAAAATCTAGAAAAATAAACATCTTAATTCATTTATGGGTCATTTTAACCCTGATTCATATTAAAAACAAAAACAAGACAAAAATTTGGAAAAAAAAATGTAAGTCAGTTTCACTTTTATTGTTAGGTACAAAAATCTTAAATTAACTTTTCACTTAGAAGTTCAACAACTTTCTCTAAGGAAAGATTCATCATAAGATTAAATGATCAAGGTATTTGTCATTTTCTGAAACCTCACTTTAAGGAATTCTCAAGCAAATGAATGTAATTGTCAGTCTTTAGATCAGAGGGATGATAAAAAGTCGTTTGCCTTCAGCTCTTTACTCCTAATCACATACAAGTTACATTTAATTTATTTTTTTGAGCTACTTTTTTATTGGAGTATAATTCTTTACAATGTTGTGTTAGTTTCTGCTGTACAATGAAGTGAATCAGTTATATGTGTGCATATATCCTCTCCCTCTTGGACCTCCCTCCCATCCCCCCCCATCCCGCCCATATAGGTCATCACAGAGTATTGAGCCGAGCTCCCTGAAAGGTTTTTCTTGTAGATTTATGTGATTGTAGTTAGCAACTATTGGAAGGTCTTGGAACATATTTCATTGTCAAAAAGAGGCACAGATAGGGCTTCTCTGGTGGTGCAGTGGTTAAGAATCTGCCTGCCCATGCAGGGGACACGGGTTTGACCCCTGGTCTGGGAAAATCCTACATGCCGCAGAGCAACTAAGCCTGTGCACCACAACTACTGAGCCTGTGCTCTAGAGCCTGCGAGCCACAGCTACTGAAGCCCGCATGCCTAGAGACCATGCTCTGCAACAAGAGAAGCCACCGCAATGAGACCCCCATGCACTGCAATGAAGAGTAGCCCCCTCTCGCCGCAACTAAAGAAAGCCCATGTGGCAACGAAGACCCAATGCAGCCCCCCCAAAAATAAAAATTTCCTAAAAAAAAAAGAGACACAAATAGCCTTGAGGGAAGTGAGGAAGAAAGTTTCTCACTTTGGGTAGTAAGTGAACTCATGGTTGTATTTCTGCTGTCTGCCCAAATTAGAAATGGCAAAAGAAAGATTTAATTAAAAATAAAACCACAGCATTTGTGATTCATTAAGTGAAAAAAGCAGACTATCAGGTGAACATGCATAGAATAACCTGGTTTTATGTTTTTAAAACTCCTATATAAAGTTATTCATATATACTTATGACAACAGACATCTAGGTAAAAATTCGAAAAAATACACACCAATATATTAATAGTGATTATTTTTTAAAAATTTGCTTGGTGACATGGAATGGATAGTTTCACTTCCTCCTCACAAGTTATTTTTACTTTTCATATTTTTCAATATTTTCAAATAAAACACATCAAAGACAAAATGCAAAAGGAGAGGTACTCTTTGGCTGAAAAAGAGAAAGAGGACAGGGAATGCTAGAAAATAAGAGAGCAAGAGAGGATAATTCTTACAAACTGAGAAATTTAAGTATATAATAGAAACATTATATAATGTTATATATATATGTATATATATATATATATAGAGAGAGAGAGAGAGAGAGAGAGAGAATAGAAACATAGAAACATGATAAAATTTCTAAAACATCTAATGCAGATGGTGAAATAAGGTAAATTTTATAATCCCACAACCCAATATGGGCAATGAAATGAGTACTGATTTCCACAAAGACAATAAAGGGGGTGAGGAATCATAGTCAGCAATTTCTGAGAATGGAAGTAAGAGCTGAACAAATCATAGGTAACTCGTGAGAGACATTCTGCACAAACGAGTCTTGTCCAGTGTCTGTGTCCAGTGTCCAGTGTCCAGCTATCCCCAGGCCACAGTTGAGAAGTTTTCTATTTAAGAAGTGGGAGATATTTGGAGGTTTTGGGTCAACTGACAAATATCAACTTGGAGAATAAGCAACTCACTTAATAAATTTGATGATGTAGCAATAACAAATTGTATTTTAACCATAAATTGAAATCACCAGTTATTCAAACAGAATGATAAGAATACTTCATGAATGCACTTATTCAGGATTGCACAGGATTCAGCCAAAAGAATGTCCAATGTAGATGTTATAGCATTTTGTTTGTTAGAAAACAAGAATGAATATAAAGTAATTGAGAATGCAACTCATAAAAGTTAAAGAACAATAGAATAAACATAAAGAAAACAAATGGATGATGGAATTGAGATAACATCAGAAATTAACAAAATAGAAAACAACAAAACCAAGTGATTCAATAAAGTAAAACCAAAAGTAAGCTCTCTAAAAAGACCATTAAAAAATGCAACATTCTGGCAAGTCTGATGAAGAAAATTGGGAAAATACAACAGAATAGACAGAGAAGAAAATTGGAATATAACCATAGAATCAAAGGAGTATAACACATTTTAGAAAAATGCTCTGTAGAACTTTATTTCAATAATGTGAAAATATTGGGCTTCCCTGGTGGCGCAGCGGTTGAGAGTCCACCTGCCAATGCAGGGGACATGGGTTCGTGCCCCAGTCTGGGAAGATCCCACATGCCGTGGAGTGGCTGGGCCCGTGAGCCATGGCCGCTGAGTCTGTGCGTCTGGAGCCTGTGCTCTGCAATGGGAGAGGCCACAACAGTGAGAGGCCTGTGTACTGCAAAAATAATAATAATAATAATGTGAAAATATAGGTATAGTACATAAGCTTCAGGAAAAATTATCAATATTGACAAAAAGAAATTAAAGATTTCAATAGATTGATAACAACCAAAGAAACTGAAAAGATAGTTAAAAACCCATCATAAAATTTCCAGATGAGTTCTAGAAAATCTCAAGGAATATGGAAATTAATCTGCCCCAGTATATGGTAAAAGCTGGTGAGATCCCCCTTTAATTCTACAAAATTGTCAGAACCTTAACTACAAAAGAATAGCAATGGCATTTGTAGTAGCAATAGAAGTAGTAGTAGTGGTAATGAAATTCAATCCCACTAATTAATACAGATTTTCAAAATCCTAAAGAGAAAATTACTAAAAGAATCCAGATGCAAGAATGTAAAGATGTTCTGAAATTAGGAAACACATAATAAAGAAGAAAAACTATAACTTCCATATATGTCCAGAAATTGTTTAATAAAATTTAGTTTTTATTCCAAATAAAATTCTTAGTAAGATAGCATTAAAAGAATGTTTTCTGAACTTATGAAAGTGTTTCTGTCAGAAAGGAACAGCAAAATATCATGTTTTGCAAAAATAAAATAAAATCAGGAACAGAAATATCACAATTACTCAATAATTTTTTCTGGAGATCTCAGCTAGAAGATTTAGATTTTAAAAGTGAAACGCTATATGAATATTAGAAGAAGCTAAATTGTCCTTATTTGTTGATGAATCATTTTCTTCCTAGCAAAGCCAAGCAAATCAACTGAAAAATTCTTAGATCTAGGCTGTCAAAGATAACATCTCCAAGGATTTGATATTGGAAATGAGATCTGTATGGTAAGAAGCTGATTCTACAAAGACTAGAGGTATCTCTGTGTGTGCGTGTGCGTGTGTGTGCCCATGTATCTGTGTATATGTCTGCATCTTTTTGTGTGTCTGTATATGTGTTTGTCTCTCTATCCATGTGTGCCTATATCTACGTACACATATTCATATGTAGATATGTATGTTTGTCTGTGATTTTGTGTGTGTTGGTAGATAGAGGAGTAGGAAACATTCCCTGCAAGAAGAAACAAGAAACTCAAAGGCCTTGAGATAGGAGTAAATGTGGTGTTCCTTGAGAACAGAGAGGGTTCCAGGAAGTTGGAGGTTGTTGATCCAGGGAAATTAGTAGAACATGGGGTCTGAGAGGCAGGAAGAGTCCAGGTCATGTAGAATCCTGTAAGGTGTAAAAGGAATCTGAATTTTGTTCGAAGTGAAGCCACTGATGAATTATTAGCAGGAGAGTGACATATCCAATTTACACTTTTAGTGTGTAGCTTTTACCATGACTATGGTACAGGTAATAAATTATTGTCCTGGAATCAGGGAAACTACTTAGGAGATTTCTGTGGTTGTTCATATGAGAGCTGTGGTGGCCTCAGTTGGATGGTAGCTGAGATAATGGATAAAAATAACAGATCTGAGATACATTTTGGAGGTGAAATTGGCTCAACATTGTTAGTAAAATGAATGTGGGGGTTCAGGTAAAGGGGGTTTCAGTGATACAATGGCAACTAACTGGGTGGATTATATTGTTGCCACTAACTGGGTTAAGGAATATTGGGCTAAAACCATGTAAGTGGGCATGATGAGAGGGGTAATTTAGAGATTAATTTTTGTTGAAATATATTAGGATGCTGATTAGAATTCCAAATGGAGATGTCAACACTGACAGTTGAAGAAATTGTCTGTAGTTCAGAGGAGAGGTCTAGGTTAGAGATATGAATTCAGAAAAATCAGTATTTAAGTGTTTTATAAAACTATATAGCAAAATGAAATCACCCAGAGAGCTATAGAGGGAAAATCAAGAGTATCCAAGACTAATCCCAGAGACACTGCAACAATTATACACCTTTCAG
Source organism: Aethalodelphis obliquidens (assembly GCF_003676395.1). Taxonomy (NCBI): domain Eukaryota; kingdom Metazoa; phylum Chordata; class Mammalia; order Artiodactyla; family Delphinidae; genus Aethalodelphis; species Aethalodelphis obliquidens. The sequence continues at coordinate 977,607 of NW_020837960.1, forward strand.
ATAAAAAGGTGAGAAAAAAAGGAAACAAAATAGTAGAAGGAAAAGCAGACAAATGAACCAGCACAAAAAGCAAGAGAAGAAAGTGATTCAAAATGGAAAGGGACTTAATTAGGTCAAACCATGCTAAAAATTCGAGCTAGATAAATTTGACAAGAAGAAACCAAGGTCAGATTGTAATGTGCTGGAAAGGAAACAGAACATAAGAAATTGGCTAGATACAGCTAGAGTAAGCCATACTACCAAGAAGTTTTGTTACTGAAAAATTTGACAATAGCAGGAGTGTGAAATTCAGTGTTTCTAACACTTTATTGTGTGTCCAAATCACCTGGGACTCTCACTGAAACTCAGTTTAAGATTCTGTAGCTTTGAGATTCTACATGTGTATGAAGTTCCTCCTTGAGATCCATGATACAGGTCAACACATCTAAGTACCAAGACTATATATTGTTTAGTGAAAAATGAAAGTTCCACAAGTATATGTCCAAGTAGATACACAGGATAAGACTATCAAAGCAGACTCACAGGGTTTGGAAATACTCCCTAGTGTTAGTCTTTACTATAATTTCAAAAAATACACAAGTTAAAAAAGCAAATGAAGCAACTGACAAGAGATTAATCTCCAAAATATGCAAACAGCTCATGCAGCTCAATATCAAAAAAAAGAACAACCCAATCAAAAAAATGGGCAGAAGACCTAAATAGACATTTCTCCAAAGAAGGCATACAGATGGCCAGCAAACACATGAAAATATGCTCAACATCACTAATTATTACAGAAATGCAAATTAAAACTACAATGAGGTATCACCACACTGGTCAGAATGGCCATCATCAAAAAGTCTACAAACAATAAATGTTGGAGAGGGTGTGAAGAAAAGGGAACCCTCTTTCACTGATGGTGAGAATGTAAATTGATACAGCCACTATGCAGAAAAGTATGGAGGTTCCTTAAAACACTAAAAATAGAGCTGCCATATGACCTAGCAATCCCAATCCTGGGCATATACCCTGAGAAAACCATAATTCAAAGGACACATGCACCCCAATGTTCATTGCAGCACTATTTACAACAGCCAGGACATGGAAACAACCTAAATATCCATTGACAGATGAATGGATAAAGATGTGGTACATATATACAATTGAATATTACTCAGCCATTAAAAGAAATGAAATTGGATCATTTTTAGAGATGTGGATAGACCTAGAGAGTGTCATACAGAATGAAGTAAGTCAGAAAGAGCAAAACAAATATAGTATATTAATGCAAATATGTGGAATCTAGAAAAATGGTACAGATTAACTATTTGCAAAGCAGAAATAGAGACACAGAAGTAGAGAACAAACATATGGACACCAAAGGGAGGAAGAGGGTGTGGGATGAATTGGGAGATTGGAATTGACATATATACACTACTATGTATAAAACAGATAACTAATTAGAACCTGCTGTATAGCACAGGGAACTCTAGTCAATGCTGTGTGTTGACCTAAATGGGAAGGAAATCCAAAAAAAGAGGGGATTTATGTATGCATATTCCTGATTCACTTCACTGCACGGTGGAAAGTAGCACAACATTGTATAGCAACTCTACCCCAATTTAAATAAAAAAGCATACTGAATGCTGGGACATGCCCCACGACTCTTAGGGTTCTTCCTTGCCACATGGAACACTGGGTCTCTGGAACAGAATAATAGATGAGTCCTGTAAGTGGGAATATATGGGTTATTACCACTCTGCTGAGATATTTTAAATTATGAAACATCTCTATCTCATACTCAGAGAGTTATGTAGCCTACATGATATTCTCCAAGGAACTATGTCTTATAAACCCAAACATTCCGGATTTATTAACAGTAGGAAATCCTTTAGCCAGGGACATCCTGTTGATAACATTCTATCAATAAGGTCACTTCCTCCTAGCAAATATCATGAGTCTATTTGTCTGGAGGTCTAGCTGACAAGTTGATTAGACCATCACTTGTTTTCTTATCCTTCCCCTAAGGTCATTACTTCCCAAGAGAAGGGAATGAATGGTTCACAGGACAGCTGCCTTTATTCACTCTCCCTGGCAGGGTTATGATGAAACCCTCATTCTCCATCCTCATTCTCCATCATACATAGAGGACAGGAAACTTCTTTATACTCTCTAGGGAGCAATATGGAAATAAACACTTCCTCTCCTCTCTCTGCTCTATCCTTATTATGTTCTCTAGAAAAGGTGTGATTGTCGTCTGGTGAGACAGGGGAGAGCCTTCTCTTTGCTGGATCTCATCACCAGCTAGTGTAGTCAGTTGTTAACTAAGTCTGGAAAGCTCTTTACTCCCTCATTGTGCCTGGTTCAAGCTTAGCCAGGTTTTCTTATCCTGGTTTTCTGTCTAAGCCAATTTTGCTTTCAGAACAGAATCTCCCCACACCATTTGAGTAAATTTATTTCAGGTGGAAATTTGAAGGCCCTGAGAGAGCTCAAGAAGAGAAGGAACAAGGCCTCTGGAGAAAAGTTGTGCTCCTAATTTGTCTCCTTGAACTCTCATACAGAACTGGACTGAACAGTGGATGAGTGTAAAATTTCCCCTCTTAACCTCAAGCATATTGTTTCTAAATAGTATGTTGTGTGGGGGGAAGAGATGGTCAGGAGGCTGGGGAGAGGGACCTAATCTTTTATATACATACAGAAATTTTTGGAAGACTGCATTCTTAACTGTTAATGGTTTTCTTAGGGAAGTGTGGGATGAATGTAATTTTCCCATTTTGTTATATATAGATTTTTTGTTATTTAATTTTTAAAATGTGCATGTATTATTGATATCTTGAGAAGTTTCAAAGTGTATAGATGCCAAAAAAGAAAGGGACTTAAGTAAATGTCATTCCAGAAACATGGTCTCCACCTAAGGAAGCTGACCCGCCTTCAAGCCCAATACCAATTCTACCTCCTCTGAAAACTGTCTGTGCTCAGTTGTCAGGGATCTCACCACCCTTTAAGCCCCTGAGCACACATCTATAAACTTACATGGACATTCTCATTTTTGTTTGCATGCTCTGTTTCTTCATGTTTATGCCTTATGCTCCTGTAAGCCACTGAGGGTAGAGACCGGGCATCTTGTACATCTTCGGTTTGCCTGTTTGAAACTACCCCATAGGCACTCTAAAAATACTGGCTGATTAACTGACAGAAATGTTTCCTCTAGTGAGAGTCATGGAAAGACCTTTGCTCCATCTTTGTAATTCTTCAGAGGACCTGGCCCAAGTGCAGAGGGCCATGTTGTCAAGATCAGTGAGACCTGAGGGGAAAGCAGCTACATCTCCTAGACATAAGATGCTCATTTATCTCAGGTGCACTCCTTGGGATCATAGAAATTAATAAAATAATAAAGAAAGCAAATAACTAAATCACTGGCCTATGTGTATTAGAAGAAACAAATGACTAGCTCCAAGTTCCTGAAGATCCTAATCTAGTCTAATTTCAGGCTCATGTCTTTGAACTTTTTACAAGCATAAATTTTTATTATGAAAAATAATATATTAATCCAATAATATGCTTATGCATCTTGCACACTGTTCTCCCTAGGCAACATGCATCAGGTCCTGGGACTGGAAAATTCCTTGCCTCCATGATTCAATGTGGACAACCCCAATTCCCATCTTTGGTGCTAATCAAAGGAAAGTAATATTGGCACCACAAAGCATTTATCATCCTAATATTTCTGGTGCCTCTCTCATTTGGGATGATGAGGAAAAAAAAGTACTCCCTGTTGAGAAGGCGGAATAGAGCTGCTAGGCTTCTACTGAGTTCTTGCTGAGTCCTCACTTTCACTTTTCTTCTCCCTGAGTCCCCTATAACTCTAACTTCTTCCAAAAGGAGGGTCTCTGTTTACTATGTTTCATATACCTGTGTCAGGAAATTCAATCTGGGGTTCAAAAAAATATAGCAGGAGAAAAGAAACCCATTAAAGAGCTAAGTTGGTTAAAGATGGTAGAATAAAATGAAATCACTTGTTTCACAGGAAATAATGAACTAGAGTATTTATCACACTATCAAACAATTCAATAATTTTTAATGGCAGAAGAGAAGAGAAAACCTTCAAAATTCTCTATTACTAAAATAATATACTCATGTATGCATCTCACAATTACTTTGGTTATGAAATTGACAGAAATGAAAAAATGAAAAATGGGAAAATATACTTAAATCAATAGAAAACATTGGTTCAAAAATATGAATAATCTATGAGCAGTTGAATACTTAACACAGAATATGCATAATATGGAATACTAATCCATTAATTTTAAAAATGTCACATATATGTGTACTAAAGTGGAAAGATGCTCACAGTATAAGTGAAAATGCAAGCTATACAACACAGTGTATTAAAGGCTAGAGTTATTTTTTAATTCCATGGGAGGGTGTACATAAGAATATTAATAAAATAAATGTTTACACACATTTATAGGAAAAAACAAGGAAGAATATGCAATAAATTGTCAACAGCAATTACCTTTGAAAAGTAATAAGGAGTATCTGGAGAAGTTAGACTTAAACTTTTTTCCTTTATATGCTTTTGTTTTAAATTAGAGAGAACAGTTGGAAAACACATTACCATACATGGATATATTTTCCTTCATTTAATCTGAGCTAGGAATTTTTTTCCCAGTCTTTTTTTATTGAAGTATAGTTAATTTACAATATTATGTTAGTCTTAGGCATATAGCATAGTGATTCAGGATTTTTACATATTGTAATCCATTAAAAGTTAATATAAAATAATGGCTATAATTCCTTGTGCTATAGAGTATATCCTCATTGCTTGTCCATTTTATACACATTAGTTTGTATCTCTTAATCCCATACTCCTATTTTGTCCCTCCCCTCTTTCATCTCCCCGTTGGTACACTAGTTTGTTCTCTATATCCATGAGTGTGTTTTTGTTTTACTATGTACACTCATTTGTATAATTTTTTTAGATTCCACATACAAGGCATATCATAAAATATTTGTCTTTCTGTCTGACTTATGTCACTAAGCAAAATATTCTCTATTCACATTGCTGCAAATTTAAGGCTAAATTCTATTTTTATATATATATATATATATATATATATATATATATGGCACACCTTCTTTATCCATTTGTCTGTTGATAGACATTTGGATTTCTCCCAAATCCTGGCTATTATAAATAGTGTTGCTATGAATCTTGGGGTGCATGTATCTTTTCAAATTAGTGTTTTTGCCTTTTCTGGATATACCAAGGAGTGGAATTGCTGGATCATATGGTAGTTCTATTTTTAGTTTTTTTGAGGAATCTCCATACTGTTTTCCATAGTGGCTGCACCGATTTACATTCCCAACAGTGTACAAGGGCTCCCTTTTCTCCACATCTTCTCCAACATTTGTTATTTGTAGACTTTTTGATAATAGTCATTCTAATAGGTGTAAGGTGATATCTCATTGTTGTTTTGATTTGCATTTCTTTTCATTTGCCTGTTAACCATCTGTATGTCTTCCTTGGAAAATTGTCTATTCAGATCTTCTGCCCATTTTTTTGATAAGGTTATTTGGTTATTGATATTGACTTGTATGAGCTATTTATATATATTATATATTAACTCTTTGTTAGTCATACCATTTGTAAATATTTTCTTCCCTTCTGTATGTTGTTTATTCATGTAGTTGATGGTTGCCTTTGCTGAGCAAAAGCTTTTTAGTTTAATTACAATGCAATTGTTTATTTTTGCTTTTATTTCTTTTGCCTTAGGAGACAGATCAAAAAAAAACTTTGCTATGATTTATGTCAAGGGGTATTCTGCCTATGTTCTCTTCTAGGAGTTTCATGGTTTAGGGTCTTACATTTAGGCTTTTTAATCTATTTTGAGTTGATTTTTTTATATGATCTGAAAAAACTGTTCTAATCTTATTGTTTGACACACAGTTGTCCAGTTTTCTAAGCACCATTTCTAGAAGAGACAGTCTTTTCTCTATTGTACATTTTTACCTACTTTTTTGTAGATTAATTGCCTATGGGTACATGGATTTATTGCTGGGCTCTCTATTCTGTTCCATCGATCTGTGTGCCTGTTTTTCACAAGTACCATGTTATTTTGATTACTGAGCTTTGTAGTATATTTTGAAGTCTGGGAGGGTTAATTTTCCAGCTTAGCTGTTGTTCTTAGATTGCTTTGGTAGTTTGGGGTCTTTTGTGGCTCCATATGAATTTTAGGATTATTTATTCTAGTTCTATAAAAAAAACATGGATATTTTACAGGGCGTGTATTACATCTTTATATTGCTTTGGGTAGTCTGGCCATTTTAACAATATTAATTGTTCCAATCTAAGAACATGGGCTATCTTTCCATTTCTTTGTAACATCTTCAATTTCCTTCATCAGTTTTTTATAGACTTCAGAGTATAGGTCTTTCATGTCCTTGGTTAAGTTTATTTCTAGGTATTTTATTCTTTTTGATGTGATTTTAAAATGGATTTTTTTTTTACTTTCTCTTTCTAATAGTTCATTATTAGTGTTTAGAAAAACAGCAGATTTCTGTATATTAATCTTGTATCCTGCAACATTGCTGAATCCACTTATTCATTTTAATAGTTTTTGGGTGGAAACTTTAGGGTTTTCTATATAAAGTATCATGTCATCTACAAATAGTGAGTTTTACCTCTTCCCTTCCAAGTTGGATGCATTTTATTTTTTTTCCTGTCTGATTGCTATGGCTAGGACTTCCAATACTATTTTAAATAAATGTGCCAAAGTGGTCATCCTTGCCTTGTTCCTGAATTTAGGTGGAAGGCTTTCAGCTTTTCACCATTGAGTATTATGTTAGTTGTGAGTTTGTCATAAATGGCCTTTATTATGTTGAGATATGTTCTCTCTGTACCAACTTTGATGAGAGTTTTTATCATGAATGGATGTTGAATTTTGTCAAAAGCTTTTTCTGCATCTATTGAGATGATCATATTGTTTTGCCTTTCCTTTTGTTAATGTGTTGTATTACATTGATTTGTGAAAGTTGAACCAGCCTTGCATCCCTGGAATAAATCCAACTTGATCATGATATATGATCCTTTTTATATATTGTTGGATTCAGTTTGCTAATATTTTGTTGAGGATTTTTGCATCCATATTCACCAAAGTTGTTGGCCTTTAATTTTTTTTTTTTTTTTTTTTTTGGTACTGTCTTTGGTTTTGGTATCAGGGTAATGGTGGACTTATTGAATGATTTTGGGAGTGTTCTCTCCTGTTCAGTTTTTTGGAATAGTTTGAGAAGGGTAGGTATTAGTTCTTCTTTATATGTTTGGTAGAATTCCCCAGTGAAGCCATCAGGTAATGGACTTTTGTTCACTCAGAGTTTTTTTTTTTTTTTTCATTATTACAAATTCAGTTTCACTATTAGTGATCAGTCTATTCAGATTGAATATTTCTTCCACATTCAGCCCTAGAAGGTTGTATGTTTCTAGAAATTTGTGATTTCCTCTAGTTGTCCAATTTGCTGGTATATAACTATTTATAGTATTCCCTTGTATTTTTTTCTTTGTATCTCTGTGATATTTGTTGTTCTTTCTCCTCTTTCATTTCTTATTTTGTTTATTTGGGTCCTCTCCTTTTGTTTCTTGGTGAGCCTGGCTAAAGATTTATCAATTCTCTTTATCTCTGCAAAAAAAAAAAACAAAGATAAAATTTTATTAATCTTTTCTATTTTTCTTTTGATCTCTATTTTATTTATTTCCTCTCTGATCTTTATTATTTCCTTCATTCTGCTGACTTTGTGCTTTGTTTGATCTTTTTCTAATTCCTTTAGGTGGAAGTTAGGTTGTTTATCTCAGATTTTTCTTGTTTCTTGAAGAAGGTCTATATCATTATAAATTTCCCTCTTAGAACTGCTTTTTTTCCTGCATCCTACAGAATTTGGAGTACTATGTTTCCATTTTCTTTTGTCTTGATAATTTTTTGATTTCTTCTTTGATTTCTTCATTGACCCACAGTTTTTTAGTAGCAAGTTATTTACTGTCCACAAGTTTGTGTTTCCCCATTTTCATTTCTGTAATTAATTTCTAGTTTCACACTTTTATGGTCAGAAAAAACGTTTGTTATTATTTCTATTTTTTAATTTGTTGATACTTGTTTCATGGCCTACCATTTGCTCTATCCTGGAGGAATTTCCATGTGTACTTTGTAAAGATGTGTATTCTGCAGTTTTGGGATCTAATGTCTTATAAATATCTATTAAGTCCAACCAGTCTATTGTGTCACTTAAGTCCATTGTTGCCTTATCGATCTTCTGTCTGGGTGATCTGTCCATTAATGTAAGTGAGGTGTTAAAGTCCCCTACTTTTATCATATTATTGTCAATTTCTCCATTTATGTCTGGTAGTATTTGCTTTATATAGTTAGGTGATCTTGTGTTGGGTGCATGTATGCTAATGAGTGTTATATCCTCTTCTTTATCATTTTATTATGCCTTCTTTATCATTTTTGGTAGTCTTTGTTTTAAAGCCTATTTTGTGTGATTTGAGTGTTGTTACTCCCATTTTCTTACCATTTCCATTTGCATGAAATATCTTTTCCCATCCCCTCATTTCAGTCTCTTTTACCTTTAACCCTGAAGTGAGTTTCTTGTAGGCAGCATATTAAAAGTTTTTTTTTTTAATCCAATTAGTCACTCTATTTTTATTTTGATTGGAGCATTTAGTCCATTGACATTTAAAGTAATTATTGATAAGTATGTACTTACAGCCATTTTATTACTTGTTTTCTGGTTGTTTGTGTAGTTCTCTGTTCATCTATTCTTGTTTCTTCCCTTGTGGTTTGATGATTTTCTTTAGTAGTATGCTTGTCTTCCTTGTTTTTAGTTTTTTTTTAGGTTTTTGATTTGTGATTTCCATGGGATTCATATATGTTGATCCATAATTATATTGATTTGTTTTAAACTGGTATTCATTCAAGTTCAAACACATTCTAAAAGATGTACACTTTTACTCCCCACCCACACATTTTGTGTTTTTGATGTCATATTTTACATCTTCATGCTTATCCCTATCTGTTTATTGTAGTTATAGTTGCTTTAAAATTTTTTCTCCTTTAGTCTACACACTGGTTTATTTAAGTGGTTGATCCTCAGTCCTTACTCTATATTTTTCTTTCCTAGTTAGGTTTTCCCTTTCTTATAGATTCTTGCTCCTTTATCACTTAGATAAGACCCTTCAACATTTTTTTTAGAGTAGCTTTATCATTGATGAACTCCTTTATTTTTAGCTTTTCTGTGAATTTCTTTATCTTCCTTCTATTCTAAATGGTAATCTGGCTGGGTTGAATATCCTAGGTTGCATGTTTTTCCCTTTCAACACTTTAAACCTTATGCTACTCCCTTCTGCCCTGCAAAATTTATGGAGAGAAATCAGCCTTATGGGGGTTTCCTTTGTATATGACTCTTTGTTTTTCTCTTGTTTCCTTTATAATTCTCTCTTTAACTTTGAGTTTTATAATTTTAATTATGATACTTCTTGGTTTGGATTTGTTAGGATTTTTCTTGTTTTGAACCCTCTGTGCTTCCTGTTCCTGGATATGTTTCCTTCTTCAGGTTTGGGAATTTTTCAACCATAATCTTCTGAAATATATTTCCATTTCCCTTCCCTCTCTCTTCTCCTTCTGGGAACCCAATAATGAGAATATTGGTATCTTAATGTTCTCCCAAAGATCTCTTAAATTAGTTTCATTTTTTTAATGTGTTTTTCTTTCTGCTGTTCTGATTGGTTATTCCATCGTCCAGATCATTTTTGCATTCTTCTATATCACTTAGTCTTCTATTCATTTCTTCTAGTGTGCTTTTTATTTCAGTTTTGAATTATTTATTTCTGAATGGGCCTTTTTAAAAATACTTTCTAGTTCCTTGTTAAGATGTTCACTATTTACATAAATTCTTTCCCTAATTCAGTTAACATTTTTATTATCAATATTTATTGCCAATGAATTATTTATCTGGTAAATTGTTTTTTTCTGTTCCATTTTTTTCAGGGTTTTTCCCTTGCTCTTTCAATTCAGAGTAGTTTTTCTTCCTTTTCATTTTGCTTAACTTTCTCTGTCTTTATGAATTTACCTATTGCAGTCTTGAAGAGGTGTTCTTATTTAAAAGTGTCTCTATACAGACTACGTGTCCAATGCTTTTGTTGAGAGAACTGGATCTGACATGGATGCAAATCACATCTTTCGGAGAAGGAAGGGCTAGAGGGTGTGAGGCAGGACTTCCTCTCTGCTAATTGTTCATCACTGCCCTGTTGAGGACAGGGTCTGATCCCAAGTTCCTGAAGCAGAAGCCCTGAAGGTCTTGCCTGAAGAGGTTCTTCTCTCTTTGTGTGTTTTTCACTTTCCCTGTGCTGGGACCCTTGCTTCAGTAGAGGGGAGTGCTAAAACAAGTGGGGCCCATTCACGGACAGAGGTCTGATGTGCTGCCTGTTTAGGTGACTGTGTCTCCACTCAGACTCAGCCTCAGTTGCAAGTCCCCTTTATCCCTCACTCAATCGTTATCCCCAGCCTCTGAGTCCCCCTCCTAGTTGTGGAGCTGCTCCACAGGTTTGGCCAGGGCCCACATAGACTGTTGTTGTGTGTCAAGAATTGAACTGTGGTGGCGAAGCTGCCATCAGAGATCTGGGAAGCTTCTGGAGTGCTGTTTAAGTAAGCACCAACAATGGTTGTCTCCACCCCACCCAGGTCCCACCCTGGGACCAGGTTCCCTCTGTATCCCAAGGTCGAGTGTCTTCCCCAGTTATGGCTTCCCCAGATCCAATGCTGCACTGTGGCATGGAGTGAGGAGAACTGGAGAGTTTGCTCAGCTTGGGCTGGGATATACAGTGAGGTGGTCCTTGGAAATCCAACAGCCACTAGAGAAGACCTCTCTCTGCACTGTCTGGAGGAGAGCCATTGTGCATACTCCTCACGAGTCCAGGTTTCCCACAGCCTTTCTATTTATCCCAGCAGTCCTCCAACCATCCAAGGGGGATTGTCTCCTCTGCATATGACCCCAGGACAGGGGTGCCCAATTTATGGCTTAACCACTCACTCTCCAGGGCAGGTATCCACCTGTGTAATCTCTTTTTTCCTCTGAGTCCCTTCCCAGGGGCACAGGTCTCAACCTTATATCTTTCTTTCCCTTCCTACTTGATTTTATGTTTATCTTTCTTACAGCTTTGGTTGTACAGGAATCCTTCTGCCACTTTTCAGTTAAATTTCAGTGAGAATTGTTCCACAAATAGATATATTTTTGATGTGTTTTTTGGGGGAAGTGAGCTCCACATCTTCTTCCTCCACCGTCTTGATGTCTCCTCTCAGGAATATTAACAAATGCTATCTAATGCATTCCCTTTCACAAAGAACCATATGAATCCAGAGCAGTGTAGCCTCTACTACATGAAAAATATTTTTAGTCTTCTCCTCTGCATCAGCTATTCTCTCTCTGACATATTATTTTCATTGGCATCCTAACATGATAAATGATAAACCATGTGTATAAAATGCTTCCCTTGCCCTCACATCCCTCCAACAATCACCCCATTTCTCTGATCAATTTTTTCTATTTCTAAACTTCTTGTTTTCTCTTTAGTACACTCCAGGGGAGTTTTTAATCCCCATCACTTCTCTCATCTATGTCACCAGTGGACACCATCTTGCCAAACCTAATGAACACTTGCCTGTCTTCCTCTTTCTTGACTGCTCAGCAGAACTTAATAGAGGTGACCATTTCTCATCCTTGAAACACTTTCTTTACTTTACTTCCATGTCACCAAAGGCACTTATTTTCAGTTACCAGCAGCTCCTTCTTGGTCTCCTCTAGTAAAGCTTCTTCCTTCTCCCTATTTCTGAATTTTAGAGTTCCCTAGACATAGTTCTTAGACCTCTTCACTTTTCTATCTGTACTCATTCTATATGTGTTTAAATTCAACCCCATGGCTCTAAATACTCTGGGTCATAATTTAGAGTAATTCCAGTTGCTTTAACAAACAAGAAACAGACCAAATTACCATAATTAAATAAAATAAAAGTTTACTCCTTACATAACAGCTCAGTGCAGTTTCCTGATAAGTGAAGTTATTTAAGAAATAATTAGGAATCTCATGATCAGAAGAGTTTTGTATGACTTTCTTTCTCTCTCCCTCTTCAATTCTTACTTCTACTCCAGGGGCTTGACATTTTTTAATTATTCTTTTTTAATTGAAGTTATTATATTCTAACAGTTATTACTGGTATTAATGATATGATTATAGAGGCATGTGGTCTCACATGAGCATGTACTTAACAGGAAGCAGGTTCTACATGCATCACATAAAAGAACTGGTTAGAGCACACAGAAATAAGTAGATTCACTGGGAAGGATGCAGTCTGATAGGGGAGCCAAGTTAGTAGATCAATTCAGAGAAGTTACTTTAACTCAAGGCAAGGCCAAAGCTTTTGTGAATGAATATTCAAATCCATCTGATACCCTCATGATTTTTGCCAATTTATCAGGTATAAATGGAACAGAAACAGCACATGAATTTAAAATACATTTGTCAGGAAAGCAGAGAGTGTATATTATTTAGAAAAAAATCACCAAAGTTCAGATGGTATAATTTGTTTTTAACTAAACAAATATGTACTTATTTTTTATTTTATTATTTTTTAACACTTTTATTAGAGTATAATTGCTTTACAATGTTGTGTTAGTTTCTGCTGTATAACAAAATGAATCAGCTATATGTATACATATATCCTTATATCCCCTCCCTCTTGCAGTTCCATCACACCCTTCATATCTCACCACTCTAGGTGGTCACAAAGCACTGAGGTGATATCCTTGTGTGATGCACCTACTTCCCACTAGCTATCTATTTTACATTTGGTAGTATATATATATGTCAGTGCTACTCTCTCACTTCGTCCAGCTTACCTTCCCCCTCCCCATGTCCTCAAGACCATTCTCTACATCTGCATCCTTATTCCTGTCATGTCCCTAAGTTCGTCAGAACCATTTTTTTCCCTTAGATTCCATATATATGTATTAGTGTATGGTATTTGTTTTTCTCTTTCTGACTTACTTCACTTTGTATGACAGGCTATAGGTCCATCCACCTGACTACAAATAACTCAATTTCATTTCTTTTTATGGCTGAGTAATATTCCATTGTATATATGTGCCACATCTTCTTTATCCATTCATCTGTCATTGGACATTAAGTTGCTTCCATGTCCTGGCTGTTGTAAACAGTACTGCAATGAACATTGTGGTATGTGACTCTTTTTGAATTATGATTTTCTCAGGGTATATGCCCAGTAGTGGGATTGCTGGGTCATATGATAGTTCTGTTTTCAGTTTTTTAAGGAACCTCCATACTGTTCTCCATAGTGGCTGTATCAATTCACATTTCCACCAACAGTACAAGAGGGTTCCCTTTTCTCCACACCCTTTCCAGCATTTTTTGTTTGTAGACTTTTTGATGATGGCCATTCTGACTGGTGTGAGCTGATATCACATTGAATATTTGATTTTTATTTCTCTAATGATTAGTGATGTTGAGCATCCTTTCATGTGTTTGTTGGCAATCTGTATATCTTCTTTGAATAAATATTTATTTAGATCTTCTGCTCATTTTTAGATTGGTTTGTTTTTTCCTTTGATATTGAGCTACATGTGTTGGTTGTATATTTTGGAGATTAATCCTTTGTCAGTTGCTTCATTTGCAAATATTTTCTACCATTCTGAAGGTTGTCTTTTCATCTTGTTTATGTTGTCCTTTGCTGTGCAGAAAATTTTAAGTTTCGTTAGGTCCCATTTGCTTATTTTTGTTCTTATATCCATTTCTCTAGGAGGTGGGTCAAAAAGGATTTTGCTCTGACGTAAGTCAAAGAGCATTCTGTCTATGTTTTCCTCTAAGAGTTTAATGGTCTCTGGCCTTACATTTAGGTCTTTAATTCATTTTGAGTTTATTTTTGTGTATGGTGTTAGGAAGCATTCTAATTTTATTCTTTTACATGTAGTTGTCCAGTTTTCCCAGCACCACTTATTGAAGAGGCTGTCTTTTCTCCATTGTATATTCTTGTCTCCTTTATCAAAGATAAGTTGACCATATGTGTGTGGGTTTATCTTTGGGCTTTCTATCCTGTTCCATTGAGCTACATTTCTGTTTCTGTGCCAGTGCCATACTGTCTTGACTACTGTAGCTTTGTACTATAGTCTGAAGTCTGGGACCCTGATTCCTCCAGCTTCGTTTTTCTTCCTCAAGATTGCTTTGGTTATTCGGGGTCTTTTGTGTTTCCATACAAATTGTGAAATTTTTGCTCTAGTTCTGTGAAAAATGCCATTGGTAATTTGACAGGGATTGCATTGAATCTGTAGATTGCTTTGGGTAGTATAGTTATTTTCACAGTGTTGATTCTTCCAATCATAGAACATGGTATATCTCTCCATCTGTTTGCATCATCTTTAATTTCCTTCATCAGTGTCTTATAGTTTTCTGCATAGAGGTATTTTTCTCCTTAGGTAGGTTTATTCCTAGGTATTTTATACTTTTTGTTGCAATGGTAAATGGGAGTGTTTCCTTAATTTCTCTTTCAGATTTTTCATCATTAGTGTATAGGAATGCAAGAGATTTCTGTGTATTAATTTTGTATCTGGCTACTTTACCAAATTCATTGATTAGTTCTAGTAGTTTTCTGGTAGCACTTTTAAGATTTTCTATGTATGGTATCATGTCATCTGCAAACAGTGCCAGCTTTACCTCTTCTTTTCCAATTTGGATTCTTTTTATTTCTTTTTCTTCTCTGATTGCTGTGGCTAAAACTTTCAAAACTATGTTGAATAATAGTGGTAAGTGTGGGCCTCCTTGTCTTGTTCTTGATTTTAGAGGAAATTGTTTCAGATTTTCAGCATTGAGAACGATGTTGGGTGTGAGTTTTTCATATATGTCCTTTAGTATGTTGAGGTAGGTTCTCTCTATGCCTAATTTCTGGAGAGTTTTTAACATAAATGGGTGTTGAATTTTGTCAAAAGCTTTTCCTGAATCTATTGAGATTATCATATGGTTTTTATCCTTCACTTGTTAATATGGTTAACATTGATTGATTTGTGTATACTGAAGAATCCTTGTATTCCTGGGATAAACCCTATTTCATCATGTTGTATGATCCTTTTAATGTGCTGTTGGATTCTCTTTGCTAGCATTTTGTTGAGGATTTGTGCATCTATGGTCATCAGTGATATTGGTATATAGTTTTCTTTTTTGTGACATCTTTGGTTTTGGTATCAGGGTAATGGTTGCCTCCTAGAATGAGTTTGGGGAGTGTTCCTCCCTCTGTTATATTTTGGAAGAGTTTGAGAAGGATAGGTGTTAACTCCTCTCTAAACGTTTGATAGAATTCACCTGTGAAGCCATCTGGTCCTGGGCATTGGTTTGTTGGAAGATTTTTAATCACAGTTTCAGTTTCAGTGCTTGTGATTGGTCCGTTTATATTTTCTATTTCTCTCTGCTTCAGTCTCAGAAGGTTGTGCTTTTCTAAGAATTTGTCCATTTCTTCCAGGTTGTACATTTTATTGGCATAGAGTTGCTTGTAGCCATCTCTCATGATCATTTATATTTCTGCAGGGTCAGTTGTTACTTCTGTCTCACTTTTAGTTCTGTTGATTTGAGGCTTCTCCCCTGTTTTTGTGACAAGTCTGGCTTCTGGTTTATTGATTTTGTTTATTTTCTCAAAGAACCAGCTTTTAGTTTTACTGATCTTTGCTATTGTTTCCTTCTTTTCTTTTTCATTTATTTTTGATCAAATCTTTATGATTTCTTTCCTTCTGCTAACTTTGGGGTTTTTTTGTTCTTCTTTCTCTAATTGTTTTAGGTGTAAAGTTAGGATGTTTATTTGAGATTTTTCTTGTTTCTTGAGGTAGGATTGCATTGTTATAAACTTTCCTTTTAGAACTGCTTTTACTGCATCTCATAGGTTTTGGGTCATTGTGTTTTCATTGTCATTTGTTTCTAGGTATTTTTTGATTTCCTCTTTGATTTTTTCATTGATCTCTCAATTATTTAGTAGCATATGGTTTAGTCTCCATGTGTTTGTATTTTTTACAGTTTTTTGTCCTGTAATTGATACCAAGTCTCATAGCATTGTGGTCAGCAAAGATACCTGATATGATTTTAATATTCTTAAATTTACCAAGCCTTGATTTGTGACTCAAGATATGATCTATCCTATAGAATGTTCCATGAGCACTAGAGAAAAATGTGTATTCCATTGTTTTTGGATGGAATGTCCTATAAATATCAATTAAGTCCATCTTGTTTAATGTATCATTTAAAGCTTGTGTTTCCTTATTTGTTTTCATTTTGGATGATCTGTCTATTTGTGAAAGTGGAGTGTTAAAGTCTCCTACTCTTATTGTGTTACTGTTCATTTCCCCTTTTATTGCTGTTAACATTTTCCTTATGTATTGAGGTGCTCCTGTATTGGGTGCATAAATATTTACAATTGTTATATCTTCTTCTTGGATTGATCCCTTGATCATTATGCAGTGTCCTTCTTTGTATTTTTTAATAGTCTTTGTTTTAAAGTCTATTTTTTCTAATATGAGGATTGCTACTACAGCTTTCTTTTGATTTTCATTTGCATGGAATATCTTTTTTCATCCCCTCACTTTCAGTCTGTATGTGTCCCTAAGTCTGAAGTGGGTCTCTTGTAGACAGCATATTTAGGGAGCTTTTTTTTATGTGTATTGTTTAATTTTTATTTTATATTGAAGTATAGTTGATTAACAACTATAGTTTAGTTTAGGTTAGTTAGTTAGTTAGTTTCAGGTGTACAGCAAAGTGATTCAGTTATACATATACATGTATCTATTCTTTTTTGAATTCTTTTCCCATTTAGGTTATTACAGAATATTGAGCAGAGTTCCCTGTGCTATACAGTAGGCCCTTGTGGGTTATCTGTTTTAAATATAGCCGTATGTACGTGTCAATCCCAAACTCCCCAACATGACCTGCAGTGTGAGCTTCGTTCATCGCGAGGGTTACACACAGTCGGATGTGGCGGTCACTGAGGCCGGCACATTTGCACAGAGAGTCACCCAAATGCCCAGGACCTGCTGAGTCCACTGCACAGAAGGGCCCCACTGGGCACAGGGGCTCTGGCCCTGGGCGAAGGGTCAGGGAACTATTGGGAACACGGCTCTTAGACTAACAGACTCGGGTGGAGGATGAGGTTTGTCCTCACTGAGGGATGTCACCCATGTCTCAGAGCTTCTGTTTTCTTCTCGGTCGTGGGGAGGGTTGTCCTTGGCCCTTCGCTTTAAGGGGAGGTTTCAGGGAGGAGGTGCCTGCCTGGGGCTTGACACACAGTGTGGCCACGGGGTACACGAGCCTGTGCATGGCAGCTGGGCCTTGCTGTCCTCACAGTCATGGTGATTTCAGTTCTCAGATAGAATGACCAAATGGGTAAGGTGGGTGCCATCCAGCCCTGCCCTGAGTGCTTCTCCCTCATGAGGTGGTTCTGGGAGGGGGTCCCAAGAGCCCATGGTTTCCAGTTTAGTTAAAGTGGAAGGGGGTTCTTTAGAAACTTGGCTGCTCTGGAGTGAGACTCCCAGCTCTCTGCTGGGCAAAGATACGGGCCGGGGGGCAGGCAGCTCATTCGGGCCAGTTGGGGACAACTGCTGGGGTGGCCAGCGGGCCAAGACACAGTCTGTTTGGTGCCCTTAGGTCCTGCCAAGTTCAGGCCTGCTCTTGAGCTCTGGACAGTTTTCCCAAATTCAACTTCCAGAGATTTTACCTTTCCAGAGACCCAACTCTGTTTCAAATGAGCTGAACGTTCTTTGAATTTGCTTTTAAATCACTGATCTGAGTTTGGACTTAGGTGGGAAGATGGTTCTTTGGTGTCGTTGGCTGCAACACATCCCATAAACAGTGGCTGTTTAAGGAAATGAGGGCATTGTGGCTGGGGAGGCATCTCTGGAGTGTTCTTCCCCTGGCCGGCTGGGTCACAGCTGATTCCTTGGCCATGGTCCTGGGCACTGCTCCTAGTATGCAGCTTGTCTCCCAGGAAGTGATTCCTGGCCAGGGCATCAAAGCATCAGGATTCCCAAACGTTGGGGGTATCTTTGCCCAGGGGCGGGGAGCACATATCCCGCTGGATATTGTTTCAGGCCTGACCTCTTTCTGACCACGTGCAACTGGCTTCCAGATCATCATGTGGATTAGAGAGGCCCCTGTACTGGGGGTGTCCAACCTTGAGCTTGACAGGTCATCAGTGCCCCTCTGACCTAGGGGCCTTGTTTTTGTATCCATTCAGCCAGTCTATGTCTTTGGGTTGGAGCATTTAATCCATTTACATTTAAGGTAATTATCGATATGTATGTTCCTATTACATTTTTCTTAATTGTTTTGGGTTTGTTATTGTAGGTCTTTTCCTTCTCTTGTGTTTCCTGCCTAGAGAAGTTCCTTTAGCACTTGTGAAGGTGGTTTGGTGGTGATCTTAACTTTTGCTTGTCTGTAAAGGTTTTCTCTGTTGAATCTGAATGAGATTCTTGCTGGGTAGAGTAATCTTAGTTGTAGATTTTTCCCTTTCATCACTTTAAATTTGTCCTGCCACTACCTTCTGACTTGCAGAATTTCTGCTGGAAGTTCAGCTGTTAACCTTATGGGCATTCCCTTGTATGTTATTTGTTGCTTTTCTCTTTCTGCTTTTAATATAGTTTCTTTGTATGTAATTTTTTGATAGTTTGATTAATATGTGTCTTGGCATGTTT
The DNA here is from genome assembly GCF_003676395.1 of Aethalodelphis obliquidens. Taxonomy (NCBI): domain Eukaryota; kingdom Metazoa; phylum Chordata; class Mammalia; order Artiodactyla; family Delphinidae; genus Aethalodelphis; species Aethalodelphis obliquidens. Next base: position 996,369 of record NW_020837960.1, read on the forward strand.
CTACTTGGATTTATCCTTTTGGGACTCTCTGCACTTCCGGGAGTTGATTGACTATTTCCTTTCCTACGTTACAGAAGTTTTCAACTATAACCTCTTCAAATATTTTCTCAGTCCCTTTCTTTTACTCTTCTTCTCCTGGCACCCCTATAATTTGAATGTTGGTGTGTTTAATGTTGTCCCTGAGGTCTCTGAGACGATCCTCAATTATTTTCATTCTTTTTTATTTATTCTGTTTTACAGTAGTTATTTCCATTATTTTATCTTCCAGGTCACTTATCCATTCTTCTGCCTCAGTTATTTGTTATTGATTACTTCTAGAGGATTTTTAATTTCATTTATTGTGTTGTTCATAATTGTTTGTTTGCTCTTTAGTTCTTCTAGGTCCTTGTTAAATGTTTCTTGTATTTTCTCCATTCTATTTCCATGATTTTTGATATCTTTACTATCATTACTCTGAATTCCTTTTCAGGTAGACTGCCTATTTCCTCTTCATTTGTTTGGTCTAGTGGGTTTTTACTTTGCTCCTTCATCTGCTGTGTATTTCTCTGTCTTCTCATTTTGCTTAACTTACAGTGTTTGAGGTCTCCTTTTTGTGGGCTTCAGGCTTATAATTCCTGTTGTTTTTGGTGTCTGCTCCCAGTGGGTAAGGTTGGTTCAGTGGCTTGTGTTGGCGTCATGGTGTAGGGGACTAGTGACTGTGTTCTGGTGGGTGGAACTCTATCTTGTCTTCCTGTTGGCTAGGGCTTCATCCAGTGGTGCATTTTGGGTTTTCTGTGAACTTAGTATGATTTTCAGCATCTTATCTGTTAATGGGTGGGGTTGTGTTCCTCTCTTGCTAGTTGATTGTCATGGGACATCCAGCACTGGAGCTTGCTGGTCATTGGGTGGAGCTGGGTCTTAGTGTTGAGACAGAGTTCTCTAGGAGAGCTCTCATCGATTGATATTGCATGGGTCCATGTTGTCTCTGGTGGTATAATGTCCTGAACTCTGCTCTCCCAGAACATCAGGTCTGACACCAGGCCATAGCACCAAGACCCTGTCAGCCACACAGCCTGGTAAGTGTGGATTTTCTTGCCTTTTGGGAAATCTGAGGTCTTCTGCCAGCTTTCAGTAGGTGTTCTGTAGGAATTGTTCCAAGCATCAGATGGTATAAATTTAAAACTTAGCTCAGCAGCTCAATGATTTAATTAACATTTCACTGCATAATTACAATAGCTACAATAATGATAGTTATCATCAATATATGCTAGTCTTCATAGCTTTTCGTAACTTACCATACATAATGTTTACAACAATACTAAGAACTAAATTCCATTTATACAGATGAGAAAACTGAAGGGCAGAGCTGTTTAAGTGACATGTTAATGTTCTATAATAAGCTACTGGGGTCATCTGACAGAACTCAGCATCCATTAATGATAAAAAGCTCTTATTAAAGTAGGTATAGAGGGAACATATCTCAAAATAGTAAAAGCTATTTATAACAAACGCACAGCTGATATAATACTCAATGGTGAAAAGTTGAAAGCCTTCTCACTAAAATCTGGAATAAGATAAGGATGCCCACTCTCACCACTTCTCTTCAAAAAAGTATTGGAAGTCCTAGCTCCAGCAATCAGATGAGAAAAAGAAATAAACGGTATCCAAATTGGGAGGGAAGAGGTACAATTGTCATCATATGTAGATGATATGATACTATACATAGAAAACCCTAAAGATTCCACACAAAAACTACTAGAACTTATAACTGAATTCAGCAAAGTAGCAGGTTACAAGATTAACATGCAGAAATCAGTGGCATTTCTTTACACCAACAATGAAATATCAGAAAGGGAATGTTAAAACAAAACAATACCTTTTAAAATTGCAACCCCCAAAATAAAACACTTAGGAATAAACCTCACCAAGGTGGTGAAAGACTTATACTCTGAGAACTATAAAACATTAATAAAGGAAATTGAAGTTGTTTCAAAGAAATGGAAAGATATCACATGCTCTTTGATTGGAAGAATTAATATTGTTAAAATGGGCATATTACCTAAAGCAATCTACTGATTTAATGTAATCCCTATCCAATTACCCATGACTTTTTTCACAGAACTAGAACAAATAATCCTAAAATTCATATGAAACTGTAAAAGACCAAGAATTATCAAATCAATCCTGAAGAAAATAGCAAAGCAAGAGGCATAACCATCCCAGACTTCAGACAATATTACAAAGCTACAGTAATCAAAACAGTGTAGTATTGGCACAAAAATAGACATACAGATCAATGGAACAGAATAGAGAGTCCAGAAATAAACCCACACATCTATGGTCAATTAATCTTTGACAAAGGAGGTAAGAATATACAATGGGAAAAAGACAGTCTCTTCAGCAAATGATGTTGGGAAAGTTGGACAGCCGCATGTAAATCAATGAAGTTAGAGCATGCCATCTCACCATACACAAAAATAAACTCAAAATGGCTTACAAACTTGAACATAAGACATGACATCTCAAAACTCCTAGAATAGAAATAGGCAAGATATTCTCTGACATAAATTGTACCACTGTTTTCTTAGGTCAGTCTCCCAAGGCAATAGAAATAAAAACAAAAGTAAACAAATAGGACCTAATCAAACTTACAAGCTTCTGCACAGCAAAGGAAACCATAAACGAAATGAAAAGACAACAACAGAATGGGAGAAAATATTTGCTAATTATGTGATCAACAAGGGCTCAATTTCCAAAATATACAAATAACTCATACAATTTGACAACAACAACAACAAAAAAACCCAATCAAATAATGGGTAGAAGACCTAAAGAGACATTTCTCCAAAGAAGAAATACAGATGGTCAACAGGCACATTAAAATATGCTCAACTTTGCTAATTATTAGAGAAATACAAATCAAATCTACAATGAGATATCACCTCATACCAGTCAGAATGGCCATCATTAAAAACTCTACAAATAACAAATGCTGGAGAGTGTGTGGAGAAAAGGGAACCCTCCTACACTGTTTGTGGGAATGTAAATTGGTGCAGCCACTTGGAAAACAGTATGGAGTTTCCTCAGAAAACTAAAAATTGAATCACCATATGATCCAGTAATCCCACTCCTGGGCATGTATCCAGACAAAACTGCAATTCAAAAAGATACATGCACCTCAATGTTCATAGCAACAGTATTCAGAATAGCCAAGACATGGAAACCACCTAAATGTCCATTAACAGATGAATGGATAAAGACGATGTTGTACATATATACAATGGAATACTACTTAGCCATAAGAAATGAAATAATGCCTTTTGCAGCAACATGGATTCAACTAGAGATTATCATACTAAGTGGCATAAATCAGAAAGAGAAAGACAAATACCATATGATATCACTTACATGTGGAATCTAAATTATGACACAAAAGAACCTATCTATGAAACAGAAACAAAATAAGGGACATAGAGAATAGACTGGTGGCTGCCAATGGGGAGGTGTGTGGGAGAGTATAGGAGTGGGAGTTTGGGATTAGCAGATGCAAACTAGTATGTATAGAATGGATAAACAAGGTCCTACTGTATAGCACAGGGAACTATATTCAATATCCTGTGATAAACCATAATGGAAAAGAATATGAAAAAGAATCTATATGTATAACTGAGTCACTTTGCTGTACAGCAGTAATTAACACACTGTAATTTAGCTTTACTTCAATTAAAAAAAAAAAAAAGACTATTTGCCTCACTTCTACAGAAGTTTTATTTGTGCCAAATGGATTCCTGGTGGGCCCTTTCCATCTCTTGTGCAAGCAAGGCTATATGATGGTACACATGATCTAACCACTGTTCAGACTCAGCCTGGACCACTGCTTCTAATTTCATTGTCCCTGGATCTGATATGTTAAACACATGGCATTTGCTATGTTCTTATTTAGATGGAATGGAACTTTGGATCCTATCTGAATTATGAAAAAAAAATTAAGGGGATGCAAACTTACTGAATATTACTTCCTCACAATAAAGTTGTCAATTGTTCTTAATGAAAAAAATTGAAAATACTGAAAACGTTAAATGAATTTTAGAAAATTATCATTAATACCCTTGCCAGTAAGAAATAATTCCATATGACTTTCTAAGACTACTGCATATATTTGAAATCATAATTTGTTTATTTTTCTCTTCTACATTTTTACTAAAAATAAATTTTTCAGATTATTAAATTTTCCTTTAAAAATAATGTGAATGCCATCATCACATTCCATTGTATGTATATACCATATTTTACTTAATCCTTTCATTATTATTGAACATTTAGTTCATAATTTTTCATTATTGTAAATAAAACTGCAGTGAACATCTTGAATATAGAAAATGGTCCTTCTTTCTGGTTTTGTCTTTAGTATTAGTAGTGTGGATAAAACCAAGCAACTTAACATTTTCATCTTTGTAAATCTTTTGTTCCATTATCTTAAACTTGTGTTCTGGAAAGACTGTGTACCTTTGAATACTCTCACTAGAAATGTACAAAATACCCAACTAACAAAGCATCATCAACTTTATGCATTTCCCCACTTATATTTTTCTGATTTGATGAATGAACATGTCTCATTCCATGAACTTAAATTTATTTGATTACTCTTGGTGAGAAATGATGTTTTTTAAATTTTTGTATTATTAATATGTCTCTACTTAATTAATCCTCCAGAGGATCTGGTCTGAGATACATTCATTCAATCTACTCTTTTCCCTGTTTTCTGATTCATTCACTTCAGCTCGAATTTTATAGTTCAGTTCTTCCTTCATATCTTTAAGCCTTCTGTAGTTGTTTCTTTTCTAAACCCTTGGTTTGAAAGTCAAATATATAAATTTTCTGTCATTGTAATAAACAATTTGCTTTTAAGAACTGTTTTGGCTATGAGGTACTCTGTTTCGGTATTAATTTTTTTGTGTATCTGGATCATATGTGTTGATTTGAGAACACCTTTTTAAATTTTTACAGTTTAGATATTACAAATTTAACTTTCATTAATCCCTAGGTTTATTGCTTTCTGGTCATAAATTATGGCCTGTATAATTTCTCTTGATCATTTTTGTAAATACTTCAGGAGTTATTTTTGATCTCTTTTTTGAGATTAAAAAAAAGGCCACTCCCATTTTCTCTCACCAAGCGTTTTTACTTCAGAGAATCAACACTGTTAGTAATTACATATTTCCTAGCATTTTCACTTGCTTATTTTTTCCCACACTATGTTATTAGCTCTGTAAGGATAGCAGTCAAGATGCCTGCTTTTCTCATCATGGATTCCCAGAACCTATGGCGTTTGTTTTGGTTTTTTTTGGGTTTTTTTGGTAATGGAAGTATGTAAGTAAATGTCCAAGGAATGGTCATAGGATGAAGGCAAGAAGGATGGAGAGTGATGGAAAATGGCATGGTTGATAACAAATACACCCAAGAGATTGCCATGACTAAAAAGTCAATGTCAGCCTTAAGTGTGAGATATTGGCATTGCTTGCCTTCTGCTTGATTTGGACAAGCTAAGGGAAGAAGGCAGAGAGTTGGAGTGTCTGAATACCAACTTCCTGACTGGGTGTGCTGTTTCATTTAGACGGGCAAATTGTGCAAAAATAATGGATTGATTTCTTTGTTTGCTTGTTTTCTGTGTGTGTGTGTTGTTGATGATGATGATGTTTTGTTTTGTTGCTCTCTCTATATTGACATTTAATTTATAAACCTTCCAAGACTGCCAATCAATTTTATTGTTGCAAGTTTTCATCTCTTTAATAAGTTTTCATCAGTTTTCTGGGGTCTTACTAAAAAGTTGAAAGACTGTATTAGAATTCCTAGTTTAATCTTGTTTTAACCTGAAATCTAGATGTTGCTTCTTATGCTTGGAATTTTGCTGTTGAGATTTCAGTTAATGCATTTGTTCTCTCATAAACACACATCAGTTAGAGCACCATGTTGTCTCTTTATTTAACAGCTTTCACAAGCACATTATTATCCACAAAAATTGAAAAACTCATTTTAATTCAAACTGTGGAAAAATTCTACAGTGGATGAGGTGTCATTGCTTGTTACTATCCTTTATTCATGAAGCGTAATTGGGAATGAGTTGGCCTAGGAACAAAATTTCCAAGCCTCTCTTTAAGGAATCACTGCAACTACCAATGATAATGACAAAAGAAGGTTTTTAATGATAGGCTTGTTTTCTAATTGCAAGTCATTCGTCTTTGTGCAGACTGACATTATCATCTTTCTTTTCCTGAAGAATTACCACTGAGCTTCCAGATACATCACAAGCAGCACCCCTCTGGTTTCCCTCTTCCCAAAGTAGATTAGGTGTCTTCTTTGCTGTTCTCTCACAGAAGATTATTCATATATTTTCATATCACTATTACTTTTCTCATTACACACTGTAATTATCTACTCACCTGTCTGTATCCCCAATGGGATTTTGAACTCCTTGACAGCATTATTATTCATTTGTAGAGCCCCAAAACTTACCACAGTGCCTAGGAAATAGTAACACTCAATAAATACTAGTAAATTGAGAGGAGGGAGAAAAGGAGGTGTGAAAGGACTAAAGGAAGGTGAGGGGAAATGAAGAAAAGAAGGATGATATTTTTAAAAAATAGCTTGAATCAGAATTGATATTGTAAGCATGGGCACTTTTATGTGTGAAAATGTGTTTTGGCAAGCAGAAATAAACTTATATAGAATAAATGAAAATCATGAAAAGATTGATGACTACTCTGTTCCCTCAGATTCCGTTGTGGAGTTAATAATCCTCATAAAAATATTCTAGTCCTTCCTAGAGAAGCAATTGTTCCCATATCTGCCTCATTTTTGTACCTTATTTGCTTCCTTTTTCTATCTAATTAACCATCTGAAGAAATGAGTAACAGACTGAACACATATTTAGTAAGCACACAATATCTGCTAAATAAATCAATGAGTGAATGAATACCTAACAATAAATGAATACCTAATGCAGAAAGTTAAAGAAAAACTTTGTTTACCTACTCAGAATTTTTTAAATGTGCTTGAAATACTTTAATTCTTTAGTGAAGTGATTGTCGAAACTGCAAAATGAGAGGTATGAATTTTGTAAAACTTTGTTAATTAGATAGGGAAAAATTCACCATAACTCTCCTTTGTGTTCAAAGTGGAGGCTGTTGACAGTCACATCCAGTTCTATTCTAGACCAATAACTTTCTAGACACTGATTTAACTCTGCTGTCTAAAAAGCAAAGGAGTTAATTAGCAAGTGAGAATAATACTTGACTGACTCTACTAAATTAGATGTTGTTGACTTCCCAAAGTGAATTTGTCATTAGCATTTATTAGAAACACACACACACTCCCTCTAAACGACTTAAGCATCCTAGATTGTTAGTGATATTTTCTTTTCACTCACTAATAGTATAACTGAAAAGACAGAGCTTTGGAGTCAAAGGCCTATGAAAAACTGTCACCTTTTCCCATTTCAACTGTTGTCCCTGGACATGCTGTTTAACCTCTCTAAGTCTCAGTGTTCTAATATATAAGATAGTGATAATAGTGCTTTCGTTGTAGGATTATTATGAGATTCAAAGGACTTAATAAAAAGAAAAGCTTATCTGTATCTAATATTATGCCTTATATTTATTAGGTACCTGATGAATCCTTTTAAACAAGACCCTTTAGGATTAATTCTGTCATTATAACAGCTTTGAAGTTGAAGAAGGTGTTCTGGCTTGATTCATTAATTCATTTATTCATTGTACATGTATTGTGAGAATATTGTATGAAAGACCTTGATAGACACTTAAATATCCTAATTTCTGTCTTCAAGAGGATTATGATTTACTTAGAGAGATAAAATACATGCAATATGACTAAAATACTATGTAAGATATGATATGATTAGATTATTTTCATCCTTCTTTCTATAGCAGATCTAAGTGTCTTTCCAAAATTGAAGTATAAGGGTGATGGATGAGCTGACAATGAGTAAGAACAGTGCTGGTTGAGAACACACGAGAGGGTTCAATATTTTAATTCATATTTGAGAGCTAAGGCAAACAAAGATGTTTTGAGTTTTGTATAGGAATGCCAGTATGTCAATTAAAATTCTGAACTTCTATAATGTTTAAATAGTTGCCACTAGCCCCCCAAAGTTTGCCCCATGGTTTACTTGTGTCACTATCATTCAAAGATATTTTGCTAAATTTGGTACAAATTACAACCAGTTATATTTATCTCTATTAAGTAAACAGTTGAAAGTGTTGCTGTTACATGTTTTCTTTTCTAAAAGGAATAGTATGTAATTTCTGCTTCCTACAAAGAAAACAGACTAATATTAAGCTGTGGACAAGCACTCATGCTTTACTGAGAAGTGAATATATTAACTATTCTCTTCACCATCCTTCATAACACCACTCACTAGCTCTGTACACTTATGAAAATTATTTAGCTCACTGAACCTTAGTGTTTATAATGTGGAGATAATGCCTGTCTTTTAAAGTTTGAGATAATAAATGTAACCCAGGGAATATTATATGCATAAGTATTGTTAATATTATTTCTACTTGTTTGCTATTTCTTCACTCTTCACTTGCCATTAGGAACAGCTGTCTGACTACTCTTTCCTACTCTGGAGGAAAGCATGCTGAATAAGTGTAATTATAAGCTACAGCTCCAGAGGTATGGTCCTTACAAATTATAAAGTTCAATAAAACACAGAGAAAAAAACAAATGAGAAAGAAATTGCTTCTTAAATAAATGCTGTTCCTCTCTAGTCCTTTGAAAATAAATAAAAATTTAAGTCAACATCCTCCCATAAAAACAATCTACAGAATTGATTCCATACCAGAGCTATGGAAAGATAAATTCAGTCCTTTGTGCTAGTCTAATCCAGGTTCTAAAGACAAAATACACAATCTCTAATCTAGAGGGTAAACAGCAAGTAATTTCAAGATACAAAGTTAGCTTGAAGCCAAGAACAAGTTAGGTCCAATTGCAATAAGTAAATAAGTTTTTAAAAAGTAAATTAATGGGGCTTCCCTGGTGGCGCAGTGGTTGAGAGTCCGCCAGCCGATGCAGGGGACACGGGTTCGTGCCCCGGTCCTGGAAGATCCCACATGCCGTGGAGCAGCTAGGCCCGTGAGCCATGGCCGCCGAGCCTCGGCGTCCGGAGCCTGTGCTCTGCAACGGGAGAGGCCACAACAATGAGAGACCCGCGTACCGCGGCCAAAAAAAAAAAAGCAAATTAATGAATTAAGTTTTTTTTTATAAAATACAAATTTTATAATAAAAGGAGCAAGAACTGTTGTAGGGATGAAGGAAAGTATTTTAGTTTATGTAATGTCTATAAAATGTGTTTAATGATATTAGAAAGCATACTGTGGTAGACAGTGCCCTCAAAGAATCAGTAAGTTTTCTTGTATACACATTATCGAAGGACACTTTAGTCTTTTAATAGCAGTAAATTTCTTTTAATAGCAGGTATAGTTCTCTAAGAATATTATGAGAAGTTTTTGGCTTTATTTGCCTTTTAACATTATATAAGCCTGTGTACTGAAAGGCAGCTTTGAGCAAAATACAGGCATATTGTTAAGAAGCTAAAAATAAAGTTGGGAGGCAATAATAGCATATATATGTTTTTAGAGCTTGAACCAAGCACAACTACAAAGCAATAATAATCAAATGTAGCAAGCACTACCACTGTCTCTAAAAGGAAAGCACAGTGTGTGCCGTGGAAAAGCTCCAAACTAATAAACAAATACTCTGAAACCGCAAGACACACTTTCCAAGAAATACACCACACTCAAATACACACATACACAAGAAAATATGACAAAGAGATCATAAGTATTCTGATCACTGCGGCTGCCAAAAGGCTAACTTAATTAGTATAATCTCAAAGGACTTCAGAGTGCTATGGACTTAATGATAACCTGTTATACCAGTACTTCATGAACTGTAGGGCAATTTCTTATGAGCTGAAGAGCTGCGTCTAAGGGAAGCATCATGCCTCCCACCCCCATAGGTTCTGCTGTCTCACTGCCTCTCCTTCATTGCACTAAACAGCTACAGTTGCCCTCTCTCATCGAGAAAGAATAAGAGGTATTAATTTGTTTCAACCACAGCTTGCTACTCCTCTACCCTACTTATAAGAAGGCTGCAAGAGCAACAGTCATCAGAGACAAAAGGCAGCAGCAACTCTAAAATAAGATCCTTAACTCCTCTGACTTACACACCATTCTGTGAGGAACTGAGGATATATTCAAAGAGGGGAATGTAGCTTATTTAAGATTGCACCTGCACCAGAAGAACCTCACCCTGAAGAAATGATTGATTAAGTATGTACATGAATATCCTCAGAGAAAATAGTTACATGTTTTCAACCCTGTATACAATTGATAATATCTATTTATCCACCTATAAGATTCCTAATTATGTCACTGCCATTATAAGCTGTGGGAAAGCACAGGCACATACATAAAGAGCTCTGTGAGAAAATGGTCTTCATTGTTATATGTGTGTAATTCCTATTCTAGAAGTGCTTTCATTATTGTATTATTGTATTATGTAAGAAATAGATACAATTGGATCTGTCATGAAAAAGACAAAATTTGCTGTGACAAGGGCTGATTCTTATTTTCATTAATTCATTAAAACTTATAATATTTACTGAGAGCATTTCATGTGCCAGAAAGCCAGAATATATTACTGGTATTGTTCAGCTCTGAATAAAACATGTATACCTACAAACATATAAAATCAAGTGGAAAAATGACTTGCATTATTATATGTGTATAATTTCTATTATATAAATGGTATCATTATTCTATTATGTTAGAAATACAGATATCTGGGCCTGTCAAGATAAAGATATAATTCACTACGAAGAGAGCTAGATCTTACTTTCATTTATTCATGCATTCAAAAATAGTTATTGAGAACCTTCACTCAGCCCAGAATAGTATTCAGTCCTAGAGAATACAATATACAAGATGAAAAACAGTCCCTGCTTTCATAGATCTAACTGTGCAGAGGAACAGTCAGAATTTAAACCAGCAACTGCTGTTCATGGGAATGAGTACTCAGAGACGAGGTTAAGGGGACGATGCGGGTACCTTGGACAGTGAAGATGAATTTGAAGAAATTTCCCTATAGACTTTTTGTCTGGTTCAAGAGGTAAGTGGGACAGTGTCTGGTAGGTATCGAAGTCCTAAGGTAAAAGAGAGAAGTGACTTCATCTAAGAACAGAGATGATATGGTTGGACTAAAAAGTGGTCAGATACGAGGTAGAACAGATCAGCGGGGCCAAATTTGAAGTCCCTTTATCCCTTGATGTGGGGTTTGAATTTTATCTCAAGGGATAGTGGATTCAAGAAAGTTTTCTAAACAGTTGAATGACAGGATCAGATTGGCATTTTATTCCTCTGGTTGTAGTTAGAGAGTGAATTTGAATAAGGTGACCCAAGAGTCAAGAGATCTGGGGGGTGTGAGGAATGTTTAACATATTTAGTTTGCACTGGTGAATGAAGATGCCAGTAAGACATCTAAATAGAGATATCCAAAAAGCAAGTGGTAATATGAGTCTGGAGTTCAGAACAGGGACTAAGTTTGAGAACAATCAGCACTATCAATGTTGTGATGTCACATACAGAGAGTGTGTAAACAAAAGAACAGAACCACAAAGGATATCAATGATTTTAAAGGAAGAGATAAGCACAGAGACAATTGAAAAGTGATGAAGGGGGAGATGGAGTTTTACAGAAGCCAAGAACAGACTTTGTTTCAGAAAGTCTCACTTTGCTGTGAGACCAAGAAAAATGAAGACTGGAAAGGTCCATTCTCAAAGAAGTAAGTTCTGCTGTAGGTGAAACCAGTTCCAGACAGAAATGGGTTAAGAAGTAAGCTGGAGATGGAAAAATGAGAGTGAGTTCTTTTACCAGGTGCTGTATAGAAGAGATAGTCTTTCTCAGACAAGACACTGGAACTGGTAGATAAACCTAGGCAAAAAGTAGCTTCTCTTCTGGATAAGGACTCTTTTTTTTTATTGGAGTATAGTTGCTTTACGATGTTGTGTTTCTGCTGTACAGCAAAGTGAATCAGCCACATGTGTACAAATACCTTTGAAAGTGTCAGTTCTCCATGGATCTCTTACATTTCTGCATGTCTTAAAAGCAGAGGCACTGACTTCCCTTTGATGCAGAATTTGTACAGTAAACAGCCTTGGATAGTAGAATAAGTCTCTCTACAGCAAGTGGTGGGCATGCTTAATGACCATTATAAGATATTTAAGCTCCCTAAGTTTGGAGTTTCTCTCCTATAACACAACACACTGCATATACGGGTGTCACCTGGCCCTCTTCATACCTCCTTGTGGAAACTGAGTCTCAAGGAACTTGCACAAAAAATGATGAGACTCTGGCTATTATTGTGAGTAATAAAGTCCTTTGTCTCTGGCCGAGGAGTCTCTTGTCTTCTACCAGTATCCATGAAATGGTGATAGGCTAACTTGTTCGCTTCAAGTATGGTAAAATCTCAGATTCTTCACAATTCTTGACAGTTTGGCTATTTGCATTTCTGTCCTGGTTCTGCTCAGAACTTTGACTTTTCAGGATTTATACCACCTAAAAAGTCAGAGTAAAACTGTTACTATATAGAGAAAGAGCTTACTGGTTTATGTTGTATTCTCCCAAGTATATACTGTCAACTCCAACGGAAGCTATAGACTAGCAGCATAAATTAGAAAAATAAGAATGCATCCTGCACACCACTGACAAGCTTGCAAGATGATATTTCTTAGTTCTGCATTTGAGTACATCACTTAGAGTGCATATTTCCTGGTTATGTTCACTCTGCATACATATACACAGCGATAACTGCAGTGCTGTCATTCTAATGTCAAGTTACCTATATGACACAGACATATGATTTTGGTAAAACACTGCAGGGTGAATAATTTCTGAATGATGGAGGCTCTTTTGAAATGCATTATAATTCTTCAAAGAATGTTATATAATCTAAAGACTTTTTTTTTTTTTAAATGAAGTATAATAGACTTTTTCTAAGGGATCTAATAGAATCCAACTATGTCTTGAGTTAAATTCAACACTGACCAGGTATTTATGCTAGCTGGGAGCCTCATTGGTTAAAGTCATCTAAAGTCTTCTCTGAGTAAGTTAGAATCTATCAATATCTTTTAATAGATTGTATTCCCTTAAAGAGGTATAGACCCTATCAGGCAAAAAATTACAGAAAACAAATCATGTTGATCTATACTTCATTAAACATTCAATAAACAAAAAGTAATTGAAAACAATATAAAGCTAAAAGAACAAACACATAAGGGGCCTGTGTATACATTTAGTTCAAAGGAAGACAATAATAATAAAAATACAATTGTCAGTTTGAAATCATAATGAATAGCTCAGATATTACCATGAAAAAAATAACCAGAAAGATGAGATATTTGTATTCTTTAATGTCTACTGAGACCGTCATTATGCAGATTTCTCCCTATCAGATAGGACTCAGTATTAGGTTTGGCAAGGGGAGATGAGTAATCAACTAAATACTGCAGATTAGGAGTAGAGGGGGAGCATTTTTAAAACCATTTTAAGCTCCAAGTAACTCTGGGCAGAATCATTGCCAGATGCATTATGTCCTGAATTACAAGTAAATTTTCAAAGATAGTTAACTAAAGGTAATATGAACATCCTCTCTGGTGAAAAGTCACAGCTCAAGAGCAGACACATTTATGAAACACAAGATTTTCAGTTTTTATTTTTGAAGAAGTTCTTTTTGGAATGCAGTAGTTAAATGCTACAAATTTCTACTCAGTGGAGAATCTGAGCAAACTCTATAGGTCCTGAGAGTGTCACAACCCTAGATTATCACTAATGGCCATCTGAACAGAAAATAACATTTAACGTAAATTGTTGCTAGAATAATTACTCCTTTTCACATTTAATAGTTTTCATTTGTTAGTATAAGTATGCTATTATGTCAATATAAGGAAATTTTCCTAGATGGTCAAATAACACCTTTGAAATGCCCACTGACATTTCCAAACTCCCAAACAGTATCTTCCAAATAAATTGATCAGTATGGGAAGTATTTAATAATCACACTTAAGACAGGTAAGCTGACAACTGATTCCAGAGATAAGACAAGTTATCAAGAGAGTAATAGCTATACTTGCAACTCTTTTAGAAAATTATAGCTTCAGTTCACAGGATGCAGAGAAAATGACAACCTAAAGATGACAGTGACAGAAGTTTTCATTCCATTTCACCTGCGACAATCTCAAGTGGTTCAATTACCTAGTATGTGTGTGACAAGAATTTAAAATCTCTACCTCACTGTATTGAAGAGAAAAGCAAAGTGGCCAACTCCTGCATCAGCTGATCTGTCTGCAGAATCACAGCAAAAGTATTAGCCTTATTCATTCTCCAAGTACCGGAGCATCTAACTTGTTTCTACCCAACTTGCTCATCTGTTTTATCATCTTTTCATCAGAGAGCACTGTTTTGAGTAATGGGCAAACATAACTTACCTAGGATAAGCCATCAAGGAGATGCTATGGTTTACCATTATCCATTTTAAAAGGTAGGTTTATGTGTGTCTGGGTTGTACTGTGCAGGTGTATGAGTCTGGATGGCGTATGAGTGTGTGAAGGAGGGCAAGCAAAATCTGCTTTCATGGGCATGGAAAGAAATTTATGGGAAAGTTGTTAATATACATGATGAAAAGTGTTAAAATCTTAAGCCAGGAGAACATCTTGGATGAATCATTTAGCCTATTCTCATCACATCTTCCTCCAAATATAGTTTTTTTTTCCCATATTTTTAAGTCTTCAAAAAATAACCCTTAATACCATCAATATAATGTTTCACAGCTGGTAAAAGCAAAATTTTTATCCCAAACTCTAAACTCCTTCTCTACTGCTTTATAGGCATACCTCCTTTGTCGTGACCTCCAGAAAACCAGAGAAAAAATTAGTCAACATTATCCTTAAAATATATTTCTACAGTTACTAATGTATCTAAGTTATCATCAAGACAGAGAGAAGGTATGGTATAAGGGAAAGAAAACTGTAATTAAAGGTTAAAAATAGCTAAATTTAAGTCACAGCTCTAACAGTTACTAAGAAAACCCAGGGAAGTCACGATTTAATTGAACCTTTGTTGTTTCAGCTGTTACTTGGAGCTACTGAAATCTCTATTAGCAACTACAAAGAGATGTTATTTCAAACAAGATAGTGGAAGTGATAAAGCTTCTAAAGGTCTATAACACTTTTAGTCTTTCAGCAAAGAAATCAGTACTATTCCAGCCAAATATGGATTTCTCATCTACATAATTGCATTAAAAATTTCTTTCTGACCAATTTAATTTTAAAATTATATCTAGAGAACATAATATAAAGTAGCTGGCTCAATAAAATAGCTCAATATGTTTATATAAAGCCACTGCCCCATACAGATTACATAACAGATGTTCAGTAAACAAAAATTATTGCTAATAGTAGCATTAGAAGTGGCAGTAATGCTGCACCTCAATTATGCTTTCACTTTATTTATAGGAGAAAGAATTGGAACAGTTGATTTATTGAGCGCCTTATGTGCCAGACACAATATCTGATATCATTTAGAACATCTTAACACCAAGAATTAGATATTAGTTTCCCCATTTTGTACGTGAAGAAATGGAGACTTGTGCAGGTTTAATAAATTGCCAAAGGCTCAAAGCTCAAACCAAGTTATGTTCAATTCCAAAGGTGCTCATGTTCAATTACAATCTATTGTCTCCCAGAAGTTCAAAGTTAAACTTCCTGGTCTTAGAAAAGTGTGGCTAGTGCTGAATAAATATGTGTACCAGAAGGTAATCCCTCTATCTCTACAGACGCTTTAGCCATTTACATAGGATTTACAATTTTAAACTAACCTCTCAGATTCTTAAAACATGCTGAGGGATGAAAGAAAAAGTTAATTTTATTTGTTAAACAGAACTGTAATATTTTGATTTCTCTAGTAAATATGAAGAATTATGGTAATGCATGCAATTAAAATTTCCTTTGTTAAATAATTCCATTACTGTTTTAAATTGCTTCATTAAGGAGAACTACATTTCCTTACACATTACAGCATGTGTGTTTTGCCACATCCTTCTTGTCAATATTGTCCTACTAATTATATACCAAAAATGTCTCTCTCTAAATAACTCATAATTATTTTTAAAAAAATAAATAAAGGAAATTGTCTTTGGAGTGTAGCATCTTGTGGTCCTGCTGCTCTTTTAAATTTGTAAAAATATTGAGATTGAGATGCACATTTAAAGCTTTGAATATTATGTCCAGACTATTTTCAACAAAGTTAACAGACTAGGATCCAGTAATTCTAATTACTCTAGTATCAGATTTTGGAGACTTGTAGCTTATCATTTTTATAAATTTTTCATATTTGTCATTAATGTAATGATATTGTGTTTGTCCTTTACCCTTATTACTTACAAAGCTCCAATAGATTGTTGTCAACATTTTTAATAATTTAGCCCATTTTGTAAAAATCTTTATATTTTGCATACTAGCTTAGACCTACAAGCTTTTAATATGTATTTTGACTGGGCACTTACTACAGCAATTTCTAGGTAAATTATTTACTTATACACTAATCAAATGTAGTCTTACTACAAGATAGCAATGGACAATGAATTTATAGAAACAATACATTTGCAAATTCAATTCAAAGTAATTCTTTTGAGAGTTAACAAAAAAATCTAATTACTTGTTTTAATACTGAGTCCATAAGAAAACTTGTAACACAGAAAACAAAACAAAACAAAACCTCATTTTGACCCTGCCGTAGCTCTGTTGCTGTTGGCTCCTGAAGAAGGAAATTCTATTATTCCATCCATACTGGTATGAACTCATAGCCATCCTAGGCTCTCCTGCCCAACTATTTCACCAAAATGCACTATTTCTTACCACTGAACCTGGTTTGATTTTGTTTTATTTTCCATTACAGACTCATTTGATCTAAGATAGTCATTACTCTCATTTTAGCATCTGACCAGATCTACTTATAGACAAGCAAGCTCAGATTCAGATTATCCCAGTCCAGTCATAGAAGCATGAGCCTCATGCATGCACTCAGGTCCCATGGAATTGCTGTCTCACACAGGTGTGTGCACAGTGCTAGAGCTAATATTAGGACTGACTCATGGTCAGTGTTCCAGTGCCTAGGACATCTGAGGTAAGCTACCACTACCTCTGGCGACACACCTTGTTCAAAAGATAGACAGATTAGGGCTTCCCTGGGGGCGCAGTGGTTGAGAGTCAGCCTGCCGATGCAGGGGACACGGGTTCGTGCTCCGGTCCAGGAAGATCCCACATGCCACGGAGTGGCTGGGCCCGTGAGCCATGGCCGCTGAGCCTGCACGTCCGGAGCCTGTGCTCCGCAACAGGAGAGGCCACAACAGTGAGAGGCCCACGTACAGGGGGAAAAAAAAAAAAAGATAGATTAAATAAAATAAGGATAGACTTGCAAATTTTCATGGATAAACATGTAGATATTCTCATTCATACACTGACACAAGTCTCATCTGTGATAACCAAAGAGGGAGGCATAAAAGATAATATTTATGGCCAAAAAATTAATCAGGATGAGACTGTCCAGAGTTATCTGGGGGAGAAGGTGGCATACTTGTGAGGAATTCTTTTAAATCTCCATGACATTGTGAAACTCTTTAATGCCATCTTCCACATTGTTTCATATAATTGTTCTTTACCTCTCTGTCTTATTCCCAGAATTACCTGTGTACCCAATCAAAGTGAGAAAGAGTCTCAGATGCTGCAAGTGGCTAGATTTTCAGGAGCCAGTTCTTGTCAGCAGCTTTAGGACATGAAGTAAAAGGGAACTGGAATCTACTAAGAGCAGGCACAAGAAGAAAGGAAATATCCAAAGCACCATATCTGAAGGTTGACATCAAGACTCAGAACAAAGAGAAACTCAGAAGGCAAAACCCAGCAAATTTTTCTGAGATACTATTGCACTGGGGAGGAACATTTTAAAGAGTGTCGCTGATGTTCCCACAGGCAGGAAAGCACCTGTTACAGACATTGATACAGTTCAGACATTTTGTAGACTGTAAACTTTTAAATGTTAAGGATAATATATGTCTGACTCATCTTTCAAAGACAGCTCAAATGTCACCTACTCTGTGAAGGCTACCCTGATAGACCCCCATATCAGAATTAATTTCCTGCTTCTTAGTGTTCCTGCAGCATTTTGTTTTTGCTACTAGAATGGCCCCTACTTTTCTTTAATGGCCAAATGTTTATTTTCTGCCTCCTCTAATAAAGCTTCTTGAAGTCTGGGTCCATATATATATATATTTTTTTACTGGGTCCATATCTTATTCATATTTTTATCTACTCTGTCTTGCAAGATTGGCACAGAAGAAGCAATTAACAGATGCTTGTCAGACTGGTTTTAGGTCCCTGTCATACACAAGAGTGTGGAAAGATTTAATTAGATTAGAATAGAAAGGACTAAATATATTAAAATAAATAGAATATATGAAATTTGATCCTATGTCCTGGGAAGATTGAGATAGCAATAAAGAAAATAGGGGTCATCAAAACAGATGCAGATTAGTTGTGAACAATAAAGAAGTGCAGGAGGATATTGAAAGTTCAGTGCTGTATCTTGGGAAGGAAGCCAGTGTGGGAAACATAAACTTGAGACTCATCCAGTAGAGATGATAATTTAACCTGTGGGAACAAATTAGATTACCAAGGGAAAAATGGGTTGAAGGTTAAGACAAAACTTTAAAGAATCCTTATATTTATAGGGTGAGAGGAAGAAAATGTCCCATACATGAAGCAAAGGAGAAACCTGAGAACTGGGAAAGAGAATAATGCCCAATATGAAAGTCTAGAAAGGAGTTCTAAGAAACTATAGGGACAGAGGGCCATAAGGCAAGGGAGTGGATTTGAAACTCTGAAGCTGGCAGGGAATAAGGTGAATTTGAGCTTCTAAGTTGAGAAGAGATACACAGAAGTGGAAAATGTCAACAATTATCCTTAAAAAAAATGTATGAATGGTGTAAAGAATATACTGCCTGAATCTGGCATCGAATGAGTTCAAAGGAAGAACCTGAAACAGAAAGGAATTCGTAACATTAGGAGAAAGCCAAGTCTCAGTTAAAGGGAATCATGTAGGAAAAACTGGTTCAAGGCTGTAAGCAACTGTTGATATGATGAAATGATCCACAAGGTACAGTGTAAGAGGTTATAGAAGAGCTTACAGAGAATGGATATGGAAGGAGGGCAGGCTGAGTTGGGTAGGAATGAAGCTATGGGAAGAGACAGTACCAGAGTGGTTTGTGTTGTTGCCATTGGAGATATGGTGAGTGTCCTAATTGTCCCAATTCTTTAACATTATCTGTATCCATGCCCTTGGTTATGTGGCTTTCCAGTTCCACCACTAAAGTAGTATATTTCACCACTCCTGACTTTGGTTTCACTCACGTGACTTACCTTGACCAATGAAATGTCAGCGAGTATAATGGAACCAAAGACTTGAGAATCATTCAAGCAGTTGGGTTAGCTCTCTTACATTCTGACATCCCCATGAGAAAACCAAGCTCAGGCAAACCCTCTGATTCCTGGAGGAGGAGAAGAAAACATGGAAGAGAATCAATACACAGATACTTGAAGAGACACATCCGCTAGCAGCAGAGACACTCAGCCAAGCCCAGCCTAGGTTAGCTGACTTCCAGCTAAGAGCTTTGTGAGCTAAATCAATGCCTATGGTTGCATGCTACTAAATTTTTGTTTATTTTTGTAACCATATTGCAGTGATAGCAAAATGATTTAGAAGATAATAAATATATTAGCCAGTATTTATTGAGCAGCATTGTGTCAGAAACTATGTGTCAGGAGCCATTTTATTACATGGATAATCTCATCATATTCTGAAAACTATCCTATGAAATAGACATTGTTTCATGTCCATTTAAAAATTATAAACTGAATTCGAAGATCATACTGCAATAAAGCAGAGAGATCAGGATCCAAATTCAGACACTCTGACTCTACAAACCATGATTTTCACCACCATTCTTTGCTGAAAATATCAGAACACTGCTGAAAATATCACAATATAATTACAAATTACTATATTAAAGTAACATTAAACTATTCAATGGTCTTTCCAATAAAACAGAATTTACATGAGTATCACTATCTATGTGTGAAAGAAATTATTGATTACATTTTCCTGGCAAGTACTCTATAACATTTAATGCAATGCTTTCCGTCAAAGTGTGGATTGGAGAAAGTGATTGAGATTCGAGTCACTTGTGCTGGATATCATATTTCCTACCCTAACTAAATATTGGCATGCTCATGCTTAGGTTTGTCTGTACACTGAGAGATGACCAGGTTTACAAAGCGGGATCAGAATTCATCTATTCAACCAAAGACGTAGAAAAGATGGCAAGCTTGATTTACTTGTCTAGCTGAATAGGAAACAGAGACAGGAGAATGAACAGGCAGCCTCTAGTACAGTGAATGTATTGGACAATGAGCTGCCAGAATCCTCCTTTCAGAACCCAGACCCTCATTCCTCTCACTGTCAGTAGTGCCTGTGGCACACAGTTCAGAGTTGAGTCTCTCTCTGAGGATTGCTCTCGGACAAAGAGAGCCATATTGTCCAAGACTGTGCTTTCTCCCAGCAGTTGTGTCCAATTACTGGCTGATAGTGAGGTGCAAAGGCCTGGAAAACTTGCTTTGATTTCAGACAGCTCTGCAGAGCCATTTCCAGCTAGATTCATAGGCTCAGGTGAGGCTTCTAAGAGAGCTACATCATAGTTTCACATCTTCCTCTGCTTATCCTGCTTCCCAGTATACCTCCTGCTCAAAAGTCTGCCTTGGAGGAGTCTGTTTCCCAGAAATCTAAGACACCAGGATGTACTACCACATGGAGAAAGGAAATGAAAGGGGTCTTGCATTTCGTGAAAAAGGAAGGGAAAACATGGAATCCAGTCTTTAAGTCATTACATCTTCCTATTAATAAACATCTCAATTAATGTCATGTTGTCTCCAGATTAGCAACTCTCTCCCAGAAGAAGAGATGACTACAGAGGGGACATAATTGTCTTAATAATACCCAAAGTGTAAAGAAGGTGCTTGCATAAAGTTCTAGCTTTCCTTGCACAAAAGTAAAAACAGGTAATGAAGGGGAATTGTTTCCTCCTATAAAAAAAAATTTACTGTCATTAAATTATAAGGCGTATGTGCTTGCATTTTCTTAGAAGCAGAATGCAGTATCCAGAAAGCCTTTAAGATTTTACAGCAAATCATTTTTTCAAGCATTTAAAAACTATACAATAACTTCCATGATAGAAGAGGGAACAAGAAGAAAATAATTGATTAAAACCAAAGAAAGCGAGGAAGTACACAAGCTAGCAATTTAAAATCAGGATACAGAAAGCCCCTAATTAATAAGAGAATGAAGTCTCTGAAGTACAATTGTAAGGTCAGTGTTTAAAATGGCAAATACTTTCCTGTGGTAATAGTTTCACAAGACAGCTCACTAAAACTGTTTTAAACTCATAATATACTGACCCAAGTGTTAAAGAACACAGGTACCAGATGAAGCTATGTTTCATATAGGAAAGTATATTCAATGATTTCAGTTCAAGATACCAGGCATACACCTTGTTTCCATGGCTTTCGAGCAGAATCTTCGCATCATTTCAATGCCTGCCTTGTAAGTAGACCTGTAGAGCTACACCTACAGACATGGCATTCAACGAAGTATGATGGGGTTTAGGTTCGGTCAGGTATTTTGACCAATGTAACTCCTTGGAGAAGGCAAATAATTCTTAGCCACCTCTCTTATTCTGGCAGAAAGAAAGAAAGAAAGAAAGAAAGAAAGAAAGAAAGAAAGAAAGAAAGAAAGAAAGAAAGAAAGAAAGAAAGAAAGAAAGAAAGAAAGAAAGAAAGAAAGAAAGGAAGGAAGGAAGGAAGGAAGGAAGGAAGAAAGGAAGGAAGGAAGGAAGGAAGGAAGGAAGGA
>NW_020837960.1:1018535-1034885 GCF_003676395.1 Aethalodelphis obliquidens
GAAGGAAGGAAGGAAGGAAGGAAGAAAAAAAGAAAGAAAGAAAGAAATGGACTTTCTCTTTCATGTTCCATTGCTATTGACTATTGCTTCTTCCTAGAGCTCATATTACCTCAATAAACATTCACTGAGAACCTGTAAAGGAAAAAACCTAAATTACATTTCTGTTTCTTTCCTTTTTTCAACAATTGATAAACAAAATGTAGTTTCCCATCTTTGCTTGCATTTTCATGTCCTTAAGGAAGTACACAATACTTTTGAGGTTTTCTAAAAGAGTAAACTATTATGAGTAAGGGGAAATACATAAGGGGTAAAACTGTAAGTGTGACTAATACAGTATCTGGGATTTGTTTCATCAAACTTTTACCAAACAAATTTTATGGACCAAGAACTATAAACTAAGGTTATAGAGGGGAATGAGATATAATACTTTGGAGAACTTACAGTTTAAGAGGACAGACAGATAAGTAAATGAAAATTACAAAATAGTCTGATAGTGCCTGACTGGAAATGCTGTAGTGGAAAGCTTCTCCCTCACCTCCATTGTTTCCATCCAGGTAGAAGAGCTCATCCAAATGTCTGGCCTCTCTCTGTCTCTATACTCCTTTGCTTCAGGAAAGGGGGCATGACCTAACCTATTTGATCAATTTGTGAATAGATTGGACATGTTCAGCTCAAATTCATCTATTTCTTCCATTTAAAAGAGATCCAGGTTTCCCCTGCTCCTTCACCCTGTAAGACAGTGCACAGGGAAGATACCCTGGTCTAGTGCTGCCTGTGATTGGGTGACTAAATTTGGCTAATTATGAAATTTGGTTAGCAGGTCCATTTGGCTCTTACACTGAGCCATGTCCTCCAATTTACTATTTATCAGTTGAAAGGCTTCATCTTTTATATTGCTTCTCTTGTTTTCTACCCCAGGCAATAAGGAAGGACGGTGTTTATAATTTTGCCTTGAATTCTCCACCAGTGTAAATATTCTGGGCCAAGGGAGCTTCCAGGGGAAACACCTAAACCAATGTTGCAGGTTCAGGAAGTCTTCCTCTGTGAAGGAAGGGATATTAAACTGAAACCTGAAATTATTATCAGGTTATGCAGGCAAATAGCTAAGGAAAGATATTCCAAAGGAAGAGAATGACATATGCAAAGGTCATAGAAGAAAAAGAAATTTAGTATCTTTTATTTTTCCTGTCCCACACTATCTTCTTATGCTGTAATCTTTGTTGACCCTGAATTTTAATCATACTTTCCTCAAAAAGGTATCAGTAGTATACCCTCAGTTTTAATGCTTAAAATTATTCTGTTCTCAAATATTATAATTCTGATACATTCTCTTTCCCCTTATTGCTATTGATTGGCTTTATTCAAAAAACAGATTTTCTTTAAACACTTGTATTCTGATTGCATTAAACTGCCAAATGCCAGGTTCCCAAATAGCACCAATACAATCCATTGATAAGACAAAGTTGAGTTTATTATATACTGAGGCAGGGAAGAATACCTCCTCAGCAGTGTTGTGACTGTGTCTCAGAGAAAAGAAGGCTAGGTTAGAATTTATTAAGAATTAGGAGTTTGGCTTAAGGCAGTTCTATCAGGGTAGAGGACTTGCTTAGGATTAGGTTAGGATCATGATACATTAAACCAGGGATGGTAGAAATAGCAAGACTAGGATTTTGTGTCCAGTGATTCAGAAAATCTTAGAGCCCCAACTGTCTATTAATGCTTTCCTTTGAAGAGTTGATAGGTCTTTCAGAAGGTCTCAGTAATGAACAATCAAACCACTTACCTGAGCAAGAAACTCCAGGAAAATGTTAGGACATGCAAATGAAGACAGTGGAGTAGCAAAAATAATGTTAATATAGACAATAGGTATAGTTTTTCAGGGCTAAGACTATATAAAATACTTCTTTATATCCTGAAAGCTTATCATAGTGCCCAGCATTTGTAGTTGTTTTCCATAAATGCCTATCAAAAAAATGAACTTATGTCCATCCACCTCACTACAAATAACTAAATTTAGTTTCTTTTTATGGCTGAGCAAATTCCATTGTGTAGCACAGGGAGATCAGCTCGGTACTTTGTGACCACCTAGAGGGGTGGGATAGGGAAGATGGGAGGGAGATGCAAGAGGGAGGAGATATGGGGATATATGTATATGTATAGCTGATTTACTTTGTTATAAAGCAGAAACTAACACACCATTGTAAGGCAATTATACTCCAATATAGATGTTAAAAAAATTTTTTTTAAAAGAACTTATTTTTATTTCTGCAGGTGACAGTTCAGCTGAAAAGAAGGGAGGCATGTAAAACATGCATCCATAAACAACAAAAAAAATCAGCCCAGCTATGTAAATATTGATCAGTTTTTTGTAAAAATCACTGTCATTTTTCTATGAAGAGCTATGCCTTTCCTTCATGTCAATGTTTTTTTAAAAAGTGCATTTTGCATTAAAATGTCTTTTAATTAAATTAAGAAAAGGAATTTGTGTGAATCTCTTACTCAATTTTTAATAAATATATATGATGAATTTAAGCCTTAAGACATTAAATAATAAACAACCATTAAAAATCATCTTCTGCAACAACTAAGTAGTCAGTTATTATTTTTCTCAGCAGTATTTACAGTTAAATCATATTTCAATATACTTTAGGTGAGGTTTCAGAAGATTGCCTGGCCTTTCTAGAATCGCTAAAGTCATACCCACTTTGCTGTGGTTGATACTTGTGTTATTTCAATTCATTCTTTAACACAACTCTATAAACAGAGGGAAATAATAAGAGACCTACTCATGAAGTGGACTTTTAATAATTACACTCCTTGGAATACTTTCAAATCTACAGTTTGTAAATAATGATAATATTTCTGAAAATAATGATAGCAATAATGAGGGTGATATTTGTTGAATACCTACTACATTTCAAACAGCATAGAAAGTGCTTAACATTAATTATCTCATTTAATTCTCAAAACAGTCCTATAAAGTATATATTATTAGTATCTCCACTTCACAGGAAACCAGGGTTCAGAAAAATTGAATAATTTGGCGCAGCTAGTAAGTGACTGAACCAGAATTTGAACTGCAAGTTTTTATCAGATTCCAGGAATTGTGAGACCTTTGAGGTCAAATGTTACATCTCATGTATTTCTATATCCTAGGAATTATGACAATGACTACCATGTATTGAGAACTTAACACATATTTGCGAAGTGAGTGCTATTTTTGAAGAAAGAATCAACAATAATATAAAACAAAAAATAAATTGGTTAAACCAGTACAAATACAAAAATGCTCAGTTTTCATATAAGTGCTAATAGAAGTTTAAAAGAGTTTGACACGACACTTACATAACATCATGTTACATTGGCCAAAATATTTTGTGCATAAAATGATAGCATCATATCAATTATATTTTCCCCTAATGTTTTATAACAAAAATGTGGCAATATGTGTTTTTCTCATATAATAGAAACAAAGCCAATGAAACATATTGAGACATGGTTGTTCTTATCTCAAGACAAAATACTTTGATTCTCTTATTTAAGTGTTCTTTTGTGCTCAGAATTTCTCATTATGAGTTGAGATTATACCCTTTGACTTTAGAGATTATGGAGAATGAATAATTTATCAAATAAGCTGAAATATTCTGCCAGAATGCAAAGCTCATACAAAAGTAAAATAATAGCCACCAATACAAAATGCAAAGTAAAACAGCCCCCAGCCCAGCATAAGCCCCCAATACACATCACACCCACACAGTCTCTCAGCAAATATCAAGCAACACATTGAGATAATAGACTTGTCAGGAAAAACAAACATCCCTACAGACAAAAATAGTCACTTCGTTAATAACAGTCAAATTGTGACATCCATAAATTTTATCTGAGGTCTTATTAAGCTAATCATAGCCTTCATTCAATTATTTGCTGCCTTAAAAGTGGCAGATCACAATGGAAGGTCACCAGGAATTATTTGCATCTTGAACATCCTTGCCAAATGAAAATAAAAGAAAGTTGAAGTGTTGTTATCTCTCATCAATTGTTGTAACTATCTTTTCTCTCTCTGTGCTGAATGTAGAGTGTTGGCTACATTGTTACATTAATGTTATACACTGTTATATTGATGTTATAGTCTGCTGCTGATTGTAATCATTTCCCCCCTAAGATACTGAAGAAAAGATGATGGTAAGTAATATTAATTTAAGACATGATTGTTTATGCTTATTAATTTTCCCATGACATTCTCTTTTTATCTTTGGAAAATTTTACAAATTAAAATGGACAGAGGTAGTGTACTTCAATCTTTGAAAGATGTTACAGAAGGGGACCAGCCTCAAGAATCCTTGTAATAGCAAGCAATAAAGCAGTGGCATATTGAACAGAAAGCTTCGGGGGATAGCCCTGTAGGAAAAGAAGGAGAAAAAAGTCTCATGGACTCTCATCCATGGTAAGGTAACTGTGAATTATTCATTCAGTTGTTTTAACAAATTTATTTTGAAGGCTTACTAATGCCAAAGCATAATGGTAAACAAAGTAATAATAAACAAACAAAAAAATAGTCATTATCCCTAAATCCTGGAGATTAGGGTTTAGGGTAGAGGGTCATCAGACAACAATTAAGCACACATAAATATAAGTGGAGAGCTGTGATCAGAGGGAAAGCTTCATGACAATAGGAAAACATCAAATGATGTGACTTACAGTGTCAGGCAGTCAGGGATGCTGCCTTGAGTAAATAATGATTAAACTGAGGTCTGAGGGAAGAGTAGGAGTTAGCTAAATAGTGCTGTTTATCTGTTTATGGTATAAGAGCATTCAGGCATAGGGAAGAGCATTCAGGGAATGTCCTGTGTTAAAGAAGCAGGGAACATTCAAAGAATTGACAGAAAAGAAGGCTGTATGACTGGGGCACAGAGAGCTGGAAGGACTGTGGGGCAGGATGATGCTGAAGAGGTAGATAGAAGCCAGCTCTATATTGCCTTGAAACTCCAAGATATTTTTAAACCCAAGAACAATGGAAAGCCACAGATTATAGAGGGAAGGTGCATGTCGGGTATGATCCAACTGCATTTTGAAAGCATCTCTCTGCTGCCATGTGAAGAATAGATTGTCACAGGCATGGGTAAGTGCAGAGAGAGCACTTAGGAGGGCATTTTAGTACTTGAGGGATAAGATGGCTGCCTCAGATAAGAGTGGTAGTAAATGAGATAGGCAGAAGTGAATAGATTTAAACTATCTATATCTACAGACAAATAGAAATATAGATAGTTTATACTTATGATGATGACCTAAGGGGCAGTATATAGACTAGATGTGGAAGGGAGGAAGCAAAAAGCAGCAGGGTTGATCAATAGGTTTCTGGATTTCATTAATGGGTCAACTAAAGTATCATTGACTGAGAGAGTGAGATGTGGGACACTGGAGAGGAGCAAACTGGATTTTGGTTGGTTAAGTGTGGAGCTTGACGTGCTCTTAAGACATCAAAGAGGACAGTTTGGGAAGGAAATGAGTTATGTGGGACTCTAGTTCAAAGGGGAGGAGATCTGGGATGGCAGTTCACATTTGACAGTCATCTGTGTATAAAAAGGAATTTGGGGAATCTTCTGTGTTTTGTGTTCTAGCTGATGGTCAATATGTAGGGTTTTTCCCAATAATTTTCGTTTCTAATAGACTATAAATCTAGTAGTTATCATTAGAGTACACTTATTTCATTTAAATTTAATCTTTAAAGAATTAACTCTCTTCTTTTTCAACTCACTCCAAACACCTTTAGATGTAGACAAGCAGGAAGGCACCTGCAGCACAAAGGGTGGGTACTAAGGATATCAGAGCCTGGGAGGAGTAAGGAGGGGCTGGTAGTGGTAGCGGCCCTGAGTCAGATATCAGAGTCCAGCATGGTGAAGAGGCTATTCGCACAGGGTGCAGCCCTGACGTGGAATGTCGGACCCCAGGAAGGATGAAGAGGACATCTGCACATGGGGGACAGAGTGGCCCTCTGCAGGATGTGGGACCCCAAGAAGAGTAAGAAGTGCTTCACCACAGACTGGGGAAAGTCCAGAACATCGTTTCAGAGCCTGGGTGGAATGAAGTGAGTATGCAAAATAGGGAAGGAGCTCAGTGTAACCTATGATGGTAAATGAGGGCTCCTGAAAGGATGGCTAAATGTCAGGGTTAGGGAAGAGAGTGTATAAGATGAATCTGGAACAAATTATTGTGCCTGAAAATAAGAAAGTGCTCACAGAATGATGGGAATTGACAAAAGGACAAAAAAAAAAAAAATCTTAAAGAACTGATCAAATATGGGAAAATTTGAGTATCAGAAGAAATAATCATAGTAATAAATTATAACTCATTGAATAAAATAGGAATCTGACAGTACTTAGAAATAAATAAGTGAATAAATTAAATGTTGAGTGAACAATGGATTATTTATATAGCACCAAGTATCTCCCCTCAAAATGCTGTTTAATTACTAAGGGAAGAAAAGCCTTGCAGAGTTACCTTTATCACCTAAAAATTAGCATTGCCAATAATGAAACAAATGATGTACTATGAGATTGGAAACATTATTTCTGTGATAGTCTTGCCAAAGATGCATAACCTGCTGAAGTGAATCATGAGGAAGCATCAGAGAATCCCAAACTGAGGGTCATTAATACAAAATGGTATGGAATCTCCAAATCAAGAAAAGATTAAGTAATTGCTCCAGACTGAGGAGACTAAGGTGACAAGACAACTAAATACAACATGTGAACTAGAGCTTGCTCTTTTTGTTATAAAGAATATTACTGATACAGGTCGTGAACATTGGGATCTGAGTGTCAGATAGTAGTAATATGCTATTTTTAATTTCCTGATTTGTTGGTTGTCTTGGAGCTATGTAGGAGAAAGTCCCTATTTTTAGAAAATATGCTCTAACCTATTCAGAATGATAGGGAACCATATCAGCAACTAACTTTTAAATGGATCAGGAAAATAATGTTATTTGTACAATACATTTAACTTTTCTCTAGGTTTGAGACTGTGTGTTTTGAAGAGTACCAGATCATCTGGAATTCATAAGTAACCAATTGTGAAAAGTAGATTTCTGTTTATTTGATAGAAGAGCCAAAAACAAAATAAAACATTAAGTGGAATAAATATTGTGCTTCCATAATTTTTGTCTGCCTTTTAATCAATAGTGCATCTGAACTCATTTTTAAAACATGCAAAATTGTCATAGGAAGATGATGAAGAGCATAAGCAGTCAAGACACAGTGCTTACCAATTTGAGATGCTTTCAAGTCAGAATAAACCACTGAATGAAACATTAGATTTTAGTCACTTGAAAGCCCTTGATCTTCAATATAGCCGCTTAAGAGTGTGATGTGCCATTTATTTTTCTTTTACCCAAGTTTTACTATTGGATATCTGATTACCTAAAAAGACAGGATGGAAATATTTTAAGATGCTTCTCTCTTCTCATCTATATTTATTACTTGATTTCTGTCACTACTCTAAAGTAAACAATAAATCCTGCAGGATTAGGGTCCTGAGACCTAAAGACATAATAATTCTTCTGTTGGAACTTAATGTACCACCAAAGATGAGCTCTGTCACTGGAATAAAATGGTGCAATGAACTAGCTGACTACCTGCTAAAGTTATCACTCTAACTTTTCACATCATGATCCTAACACTTCATTCCATTGTAGAAAAGGAAAACGTGGAGGAAGTAAATATGTGAGGAAGGAGAGCTTAGATAAAATTCTTTCAAAAAGAAAGCCATTGATACAATTAATAAATGTAAAACAGATGTTAAATGGCAAAGATTTATTACCATTATTATTAGAGTAAATCTGTCTATGGCCTTTTGATTTTACAGATTGCACTAAAATAACCAGACATGTGAACTCTTTCTGAAATTAAATAATAAATAGTATATGCAGAATGAGGGTAAGGGCAATGTGTAATTTGTGTCTCTTCAATCCACGTTCATGTTATCACTATTAATGGTATCATCAGTAGTTATCTGTTCCTGGTCAGAACAGCTAAATTACTTGAATTGTGCCTTTCATCTCCCTTCCATCCCCCACACCACTACTTCAGGTATTTGTCCATATAAACAAATACACTCTGCTTCCATGTGGCATCCTGTTTTCTTTAGTCTTTTCCTTAAAAGGTACTCCCAAAAAAAGGGAGAGTAAAATCTCACCATTTTCCCCTTTTCAGCTTGAACTATCTTTATTAACGCCCACCATCTCTGAAGATCCAGAAGAGTCTATGTACCACTTCCAAATGAAGCCTAGAGTTGCATGCACACCAACTGCTTTAACTCTCACGGAAGATGAAAGCTTGAATCTCATTAAGATCTTGAGGTCCACTATGTCCTATGTCCACTAAAGTCCACTAACTCTACTGCTACTTCCTCCACCAGGTGCTCTGCATCCTTATGATACATCTGTTTGCTCCAGCAGTGTGATTGTATTAGAAGCCCTTGAAATGTCAAAAACAATAAGAACAACAGAAAAATCTGTCGTGCTTTCTCCCAAAGAGGAGGGAATCTCTGTGTCTCTCTCTTTGTTCCCTTTTCTCACCTTTTTGTTCCTACAGCACTTGGCTCTCATTAAATGTCTGCCATGTAATTCAAATACCAATCAGAGTATTTTAAAGAAATAACCTCGTCAGGTTGTATTTACCACCCTCAGTCTACCTAGGACTCACATACAAAGACAACAGATCAATCTGAGCGCTAGAATTCTGCTATCAAAACTATTCCCTCTCTTCTGAATATTGGACATTGTAATTGGAGCAACTGTCATGTGTTGAAGCCTGATGCTTTCCTCCCTTAGTATGATTTTTTTTCCAAGAAGGCTCCTTTACAGCCAGCTCATTCATTTGTCTAGTCAGGCTCACAAATGTATGAATCCTAAGTGGGCAAATGTTAGTCTCAAACCAACAACTTTTTTATTCTGTGCAAATATAGAAAAGGTTGTTATATTCTTGTTTCCTCCATTTTAAAATATTCTTGTCTTTAATCCACAATTGACACTAAGTTGAGAGAAGGAAAGAAGTTAGACAAGGTGACAGAGAGAATATCTGTAATAAAACATAGCAAAAGAGAATTATGCTAATAAATCAACCCCCCACTGATGTGAATAAATTCTTTCTGTGACCCTATTTTACCTGCCCTAAAACCTTATAGCTAAATTAAAATTAGCAGGTTTTCATTGAGTGCTGTGGTAATTTCATGTTTCTAGTCACAGTAGCATGACGTTTCCTGGTGGAAGGGCATTTGTTCATTCATCCCTTCACTCGATTATAAAAGTCCACTGTGCTCTAGACAGGCGCGTATATAAATAATTACCCTGTAGTGGGTAAGGGCACCTTGGCAGTTTGGACCAGGACCAGGCAAGTAGAAAGGAAAGTATCATCAATTCTGCTTGGTTGAATGAAGGAAAGCTTAACAGAGGGGAACACACATGAGATGGTCTTGCAGGAGGAAAGTCTCGGTCTATCAGGGGAACGATAAGGAAGAGCATTACGGAAAAATAAAAGTTTGTGCAAAGGAATGAAATAATGAGACTTGTTCAGAGAACTGTAAATAGTTCTACATACTTAGAGAGTCCCAGAAGCCACAGATTTTGGCATCAGAAAAGCTAGATTTGAACTTAGCTCTGATGTTTACTCTCTGTGTAACTTAGATCAAGTCACTTAAATTTTCAACACTTCAGTTTTTTCAATTTGAAAAAATGAAAATAATGCTATTTACTTCAGGTTTTTTTGAGGATGAAAAATATGTATATGGCCTTTTATAGAGTCTTGCCACAGTTCCTGGCATATGGAAAATACCCTGTAATTGCAAATGGTCATTATGGTCAACACTGTCATCATGACTGTTGTTGCTGTTAGTATAGGGAAAAGAGGAAATAAAGTTGAAGAGGTAAGCAAGGATCAAGTCACAGAGGACTTGGATGTTCTGCTAAGAAATCTGATCAGCACATTTCTAAATGTTAATTTCACTGATAATAATATTTTTCAAAATTTAATGAAATCCATCTTTAAAACTTACCATCCTTTGTCTGCACAATTTAACCTTCCAATTATATTTCTATGATCCCTTCCTTGTCACACATTCTTTCAAATGCCACTTTTCTTTTATGTCTAGCTATGTAATTTTAACTCTTTTTCAAAGATACACAAATTAATTTTCATTTGCATCTTCACTTACAGTCATTTCTGTGAAGGAAGAATTTAAACTTTTAACTTGACACTTTTATCATAAAGCCTCCCAAACTTCTTTTCTTCATCTTAATTTTCTCTTTAAACTCACTTGCTTAAATGATTAGCTGTTAAGAAAAGGGAAAAAATACATGCTTTAATGGAGCTACAAGACTGACGTAACTATGTTAATTATGAAGTATAAATAGAGCTTTCATTACATGTTGTCAAAAAACTTGTTTTTTTTAACCTATGCTATAATTTACAAATGTGGACAGATCATTTGATTCAGATTTGCCAGTCTGAACAGAAAAAAGGAAGCTATGTATGGAAGCTATCAGGAAGATATTTATACATGAAAATGAATTTGAGTTTGAATAGCAACCTGTAAAAGTATATATTTTTTGCTATATTTCAAAGTAGTCATTTCCATAACTCTCACCAATGATATATTTGAATTGCTAAATCCCTCCTGCTGAACTAGCAGTAACTGAAAAATTCATCAGACATAAAATGATGTTTGAAGAGAGTTACACTTTGCAAGCTGAATATGCCAGAATACTACCTTTAAATTTTTCTCATAGTAAAATCATTAAAAAATATATTTTGGAAAAAAAGTCATATAAAAAGAGATCAGATTTGTGGTTAAGGGAGGCTGGGGTGGGAGGAGGAGGAACTGGAGGAAGGTGGCCAAAATGTACAAATTTCCAGTTATAAGATAAGTGAGTAAAAAGGATATAATACACAACGTGTTGGCTATAGCTAACATGGCTGTATGGTATATAGGAGATGTGTTAAAAGAATAAATCCTAAGAGTTTTCATCACGAGGAGAGAAATACTTTTTTTTTTTGTATCTATGTGAGATGATGGATGGTAACTAAACTTATTGCAGCAATCATTCCATGATATATGTAAGCCAACTCATTATGCTGTACACAAACTTATACAGTGATGTATGTCAATTATATCTCAATAGAACTGGAAAAATTTTGAAGAATAAACTTTTTTGAAATTAAGAGGAATGAACCTTTAAATATTAAGGCATTTATATAGTAGGGACATATTTAACATCTTTATTGAGATGTAATTTATAAAGTTCACTCATTGAAAATTTAAATTCAATAGTGCAACCACCACCAGAATCTAAATTTAGAACATTTTCATCACCCCACTACCCTGTATCCATTACAGTCTCTTCCCATACCTGCCCCAACCCTAGGCACTATATCTACTTTTTGTCTCCATTAATTTTCCTTATCTGGACTTTTCATATAAATGGAATCATACAGTATATTATTTTTTGTAATTGGCTTCTTTCACTTAGTATGTTTTCAAAGTTCATCCATTATGTAGCATGTATCAGTAATTCACTCCTTTTATTAAAAAATAATATTCTCTTGTATGGATATAGCACAGTTTGTTTATCTGTTCATCAGTTGATGGACATTTGGGTTGTTTCCTTATCTCGTTTATTATGAATAATGATACTGTTAACAGTAAAGTGCAAATTTTGTGTGGATATATGTTTTTATTTAACTTGGAATGTACGTATGAGAGGAATTGCTCGGCATACAATTAACTCTATTCTTTATCTTTTGAGAAACTGACAAGCCATTTTCCAAAGCACTGTACTGTTTTAAATTTCATCAGCAATGTAAGGATTCCAATTTCTTCACCTACTTTCTACCTTTTTGATTGTTTCTATGCCAGTAGGTGTGAAGTGGTATTTCATTATAGTTCACTTTGCATGTCTGCAATGACTAATGATGATGACACACTTTTTGTGTGCTTATTGGCTATTTGTATACCTTTTTGGAGAAATTCAGGTCCTTGTCTCATTCTTTAAATTGGGCTCTCTCATTATTTAGTTGTAAGAGTTCTTTATATATTCTGAACACCAGTTATTTATCAAATATATAATTTGCAAATATTTTCTCTTATTCTGCAGATTATATGTTTACTTTCTTGGAGGTATTATCTGCAACACAAAAATTTTTAATTTTGATATAGTCCAGTTTATCTATTTTTTTCCTTTGCTGCTTGTACCTTTGGTGTCCTATCTAAGAAACTATTGTCTAATATTTGGTCACAAATATTTACTCCTATGTTTTCTTCTAAGAGTTTAATAGTTTAGTTCTTACATTAGGTTTATTATTTATCTTAAGCTTTTATTCTGTTTTGTTGGTACAGTATAACAAAGGGGTCCACCTTTAGTTTTTGCATGCTGATACCCAGTTATCCCAGCCCTATTTGTTGAAAAGACTTTATTCTTCATTGTATTGTCTATGAACTCTTGTCAAAAATCAATTGAGCATAAGTGTAAAGACTCATTTCTGGACTCTCTGTTCTATTCTATTGATCTACATGTCTATCTTTATTCCATTACCACATAACTATATTAATTACTGTAGCTTTTTTTGAAACCAGGAACTGTGAATACTCCAGTTTTGTTGGGTTTTTTCCCCCCAAGATTATTCTGGCTATTTGGGTTCCTTGAGTTTCCATATGAATTTTAGGATTAGCTTGTCAATTTCTGCAAATAAAAATATGGTAGCTGGAATTTTGATAGGTATGCTGTTCAATCTCTAGATCAATTTGGGGAATAGTTTCATTTTAAAATATTAAGTCTTCTAATTCATGAACATGGGATATAAGTTTATTTAGAACTTTTTAAAAATTTCTTTCAACAACATAGTATTTTTCAGTGTACAAGCGTTGTGCTCCTTTTGTTAAATTTGTTCCTAAGTATTTTGATATTTTTGAGGCTTACTGTAAATAAAATTATATTCTTAATTTCATTTTCAACTTGTTCACTGCAGTGTGTAGACATACAATTTATATGTGTATATTCATCTTGTATCCTGCAGCATGATGAATTCACTTATTAGTTCTAAATGGGTTTAGTGAATTCCTTATGATTTTCTGTATACAAGATTACATCATCTGTGAATGAAGATAATTTTAGTTCTTCCTTTACTATCTGGATAACGTTTATTTCTGTTTCGCATGTATTTGCTCTGGCTAGAACCTCCGGTACAATATTGAGTATAAGTGACTAGAGAGGACATCGTTATCTTGTACCTGCTCTCAGGAGGAAAATATCCAGTGTTTTATCATTAAGTATAGTGCTAGCTATGGGGTTTTGTAGATACTATTTATCATATTGATGAAAATCCCTACCATTTCTAGTTTGTAAAATTTTTTTTTTCACATAAGGATGTTGGATTTTGTCAAATGACTCTTCTTCAGGCCGAGAGTTGACCATTTGATTTTTGTCCCTTTTTTCTATTAATATGATGTATTACATTGATTATCAGATATTAAACCACTCTTGCATTTCTCTCTTGTTTATGGTGTATTATCATTTTCATATGTTGCTGGATTATGTTTGCTAGTATTTTGTTGAATATTTTTGTGTAGTGGGGGAGCAAAATTTGCCATCCTAAAATGTATCTCTTTGGCATGAGGATTAATTTAACCTGATTATTTTTAAGAAACAGAAGACTGAGGAAGTTTTTCTTGTTACCTCTCCTTTAACTGCCTAAAGGAATTTAGATAAAGGGCCTGCTTCTCAAATAGAACTAGCACCAGAGATATCTGCAAAGAATTAGGGCTGGGGTAGAGTGGGCAGGGGAGAATCAGACTCCACTCTGTGTCTTATGTTCATTGCATGGTAAATATTTGTTAACCAAACACTGCTTTTTTCATCTTCAGAGAATTGCCTTTGAAGTCTCAAACCACTACCCCCAACATTTCATTTTGTCTTTAGCTAAAGGTGGTATTTATGGTAAGGGGGTTGGCCATTTGGCAAGTTACTGTTTTCCTAGGTCTCTCCCATGGATACCTGTTATTAAACTTTTGTTTGATTTTCTCCTTCTAATCTATCTCATGTCAACTTAATACTTAGACTAGCCAGAAGAACCTGGAAGAGTAGAGGAAAATTTCTTTCTCCCTGACAGTGTCTATATTCGTAAGGGACATTGTTCTGTACTTTTCTTGGGATGACTTTGCCTGGCTTTAGTGTCAGGATAATATTGACCTCATGGAATGAGTTGGAAAAACTCCAGAATCACCTTCTAGAGTTGGTTTCAGTAATTTGTGTTTTTCTAGAAATTTGCCCATTTTATTTAAGTTATCTAATTTATTAATGTTATTATTCACAATATTCCCTTATAAACCATTTTATTTCTGTAAGGCCAGTAGTGATGTCTCATCATCCTGATTTTGGTCATTTGAGTTTTCTCTCTTATTCTCTTGGTCAATTTAGCCAAAAATTTGATAATGTTATTGATCTTTTTAAGAAATCAACTTTTGATTTTTTTATCTCCTCTATTATTTTTATGTTCTCTATTTCATTTATTTCCCTTCTAATCTTTATTACTTTTTCCCTTCCATGTGACTGGATTTAGTTTGCTCATTTTTGCTTAGCTTTTTAAAAATTTTTTTATTTTATATTGAAATATAGTTGATTAACAATATTGTGTTAGTTTCAGGTGTCCAGCAAAGTGATTCAGTTATACATATACATGTATCTATTCTTTTTGAAATTCTTTTCCCATTTAGGTTGTTACAGAATATTGAGCAGAGTTCCCTGTGCTATACAGTAGGTGCTTGTTGGTTGTCTATCTTAAATATGCCTAGTTTCTTGATGTGAAAGGTAAGGCTATTGATTTTAGATTTTTCTTCTTTCTTTAATATAGGTGTTAAATTTCCCTTTTAGTACTGCTTTCATTGAATCCCATAAGTTGTGGCATATTGTGTTTTGCATTCATTTATCTCAAGGTATTTCTAATTTCCCTGGTGATTTCCTTTTTGACTCATTAGTCATGAAGGAGTGTATTGTTTAATTTCCACAAATTTCTTAATTTACTAAATATCTTTATTGATTTCACTCCATTATACTTGGAAGACATAATTTATGTGATTTCAATCCTTTCAAATTTAATGAGACTTGTTCTATGGCCTAACTGAGTAGAAAATAGTCAGTTGAAACTTACATAAATAAAAATCAAGTTTAAAAAAAAATTCTGTTTCACAACTTAAAGGAATGTAGCAACCCCATTTACAACATTAAAGCACTATTGTTGCTTTTGATAACTTTGAATGTATTTATTCTTGCAAAAAAATTATGACTTAAATCCATAAATATCTCTCCTTTCTAAATTTTATGTTTGAAACAGACTCTCTGACTTTAGACCATACAACAAAGCTACAGTCATCAAAACAGTATGGTACTGGCACAAAAGCAGAATATAGATCAATGGAACAGTATAGAAAGCCCAGAAATAAGCCCATGCACCTATGGTCAATTAATCTATGACCAAGGAGGTAAGGATATACAATGGAGAAAAAACAGTTTCTTCAATAAGTGGTGCTTGGAAAACTGGACAGCTGCATGTAAAAAAATGAAATCAGAGCATTCTCTAACACCATACAGAAAAATATACTCAAAATGAATTAAAGACCTAAATGGAATAAGACTGGATACTAGAAAACTCCTAGAAGAAATCATAGGCAGAACACTCTTTGACATAAATTGCAGCAAGATCTTTTTTGATCCATCTCCTAGATTAATGAAAATAAAAACAAAAGTAAACAAATGGAACCTAATTAAACTTAAAAGCTTTTGCACAGCAAAGGAAACCATAAGCAAAACAAAAAGACCACCTACATAATGGGGAAAAGTATTTGCAAATGATGTGGCCAACAAGGGATTAATTTCCAGAATACACAAACAACTCATACAGCTAAATATCAAAAAAATAAACAACCCAATCAAAAAATGGGCAGAAGACCTAAATATACACTTCTGCAAAGAAGATATACAGATGGACAAGAGGCACATGAAAAGAAGCTTAACATCGCTAATTATTAGAGAAATGCAAATCAGAACTACAATGAGATATCACCTCACACTGGTCTGAATGACCATCATTAAAAAGGTTACAAATAATAAATGCTGGAGAGGGTGTGCAGAAAAAGGAACTCTCCTACACTGTTGGTGGGAAGGTAAATTGGTATAGCCACTATGGAGAACAGTGTGGAGGTTACTTAAAAATCTAAAACTAGAGTGACCGTATGATCCTGCATATATATATATACACATACACACACACACACACACACACACACACACACACACACACACACACA
>NW_020837960.1:1034895-1070066 GCF_003676395.1 Aethalodelphis obliquidens
ACACACACACACACACACACACACACACACACACACACACACACACATATATATATAATCTGAATCACTTTGCTGTACACCTGAAACTAACACAACATTGTAAATCAACTATACCTCAATAGTTGAAATAAATAAATATTATATTGATATCATCTTCTTCTTTAACAATTGAGTGTCTGTATTTTCTCCGAGATACTTTCACTTCACCAGAAGCAAGTACTAAACACTAATTTATTCACTGTTTTTAAAAGTAACATTGACTTTCCTTGTAAATTCTTCCACATTATATTAAATTTTTTCAAAGATTACTAATGGAGAAGATGTTGTGAGAGCAGCATTGAACGTTCTATGATCTACTGATAGCTAAAACTAGCTGCAACCAAATTTGTAGCTTCCTCTACCCATAACCTTCTCCCTTACCTCATGTATGGGTGTAACTCTGCTTACCATATAATGTATGTCCAATAAGAGAAAGCTTATCTGATTTTTTTCACAAAGTTGGTATCATACTGTAACCAACAGGAGAATACCTAGAATAGCCAGGAGTTTTCTCATAAAAAAGAGAGGAGAACTCTCTTACATTGCATACTTCCTCCAGGAATCATTGGAGAATTTGTAATTCCAATCCGAGGCCACAATAGTTTTGCCTAAAAAGAAGGAAAATGACAATAAGGGATAAAAAACAGGGTGGCTAGCAAAGGTCAGGAGGATAGAAAATAGGCACAACAAAGAGAGCAATCAAAAAGCAAAATTGTGTTCATTTTAGAATAGAATAGCAATAACCTCACATCACAAATCAGCAACTCTTGTAGAAAAGATAAGGAGTGCAGGAGAAAAAAATTAGACAAAGCAACTGGTACCAGATGAGAAATACTTCATTCTAGCATATATTAAGAGTTTTTATTAGTAAAATATTTATTCTATGTACAGTACTAGCAATTTAAAATATATTTCTTAGATTATGCATTTCCAAATTTATTGCAGCTTATTGATTGTTCACATACTATACTTCTATTTGATTAGTGTTAAGGTATTCATTCTTTGTTCCATTTCTAACCATTCTTATATTTTCCAAGAGCCTTTGACGATCTTTCTGTTCCATTGTGGTGTTACTTGTATATTCTTCAGTGATTTCTCCAAATTCTTAAACCTGATTCAGGAATTTTTATAATTCTTAATATTATAAAACTTTTGCTAGATAAGTAAATGCTCAAGAACACATTAAATTCTTTGAAGA
Organism: Aethalodelphis obliquidens; assembly: GCF_003676395.1. Classification (NCBI taxonomy): domain Eukaryota; kingdom Metazoa; phylum Chordata; class Mammalia; order Artiodactyla; family Delphinidae; genus Aethalodelphis; species Aethalodelphis obliquidens. Next base: position 1,036,133 of record NW_020837960.1, read on the forward strand.
AATAAACACTAAGAAATGTACATTTTACTTATAAATGCTTCTATACTCCATATTAATATTAAAAGAGATGACACATAGGAAACAATTCAGGCTATAGACATCCTAATTATATTTTCAAAAAGATTAATAAATATTTGAAAATGTATTAAATATTATAATACTTATCCATTAGCTTTGTCAACATTTATGCATGAAGCATGGTTTTTACCTACTCATCATAGCCTTCTGTGAATACTGAAGTAATGCCATAAATACGTACTCAGCTAAACATTCAAGAGAAAGGTAATAAGAGAATTCTGTACTTTATGGGGACATGAAAGTTGGATCATAAGCAAAACTTTAAAGCAAACACATGGACTACAAATGACTGCTGATAAAGGAAGCTACAGAAGGGAGCAATTCTTTTTTTTTTTTTTTTTGCAGGTTTCAAAAACTCACTTTATTCCAATGTAAAATGAAGACATGATGGTTTAAAAACAAATTTAGAGTATGATACTATGTAAGCATAAGAGAAGAGCTTTTTAAAGTGGACAACTGGTATAATTAGTAGTTAAAGTCAATATACAGTTGTTATTTTGTCACTAAAGACTTTTTCTAGAGGGGAGATATGGGTTTCCAACAGCCACTCAGAAGAATAAATGAAAGTGTCTTTGCTGCTACTTATCAAAAGGCTACATCCTATTAAAATGGGAACTGGATTAACTTCCACTCCCTTCATGCTCTCTCAGGTAAATTCTTAAAGGGGTGAGGGCTGGAGGATAACTAGATTTGGCTAATCTCTAAGCAGTGTTTCTCAATCTTAGCTGCTTATTCAGATCCTGAGGCATTTGATTCTCACCCAGATTCTGATAGAACTGGTCTAGAGTACAGGTAGGGAATTTTTTAATCTCCCTATTGATTTTAGTGCAGCCAAGGTTGAGAACCACTGCTCTACAGGTAAGTCGAGAGAGAGAGAATTTTTTGTTATTTCTGGTCTAGGAGAGATAGAGAGAATCATGTGGGAAAACAAGGGAGAGCGTGAAAGAGAAAAACAGAAAGAGAGAGATAGAAAATCTGTGGTGTATTTTTCTGTGTATTCTGTTATTTTCATGTCCTATGGTCTGACAGGATAAGAATCAGTCAGAATACTAAAAGGTTCCAGAATCTTTGGGTTTTGTTTTTTTAATAAATAAATTTATTTATTTATTTATTTTTGATTCCGGACTTCTCACCTCCCTCCCACTAGAGTGAATACAAGAGAAGAGTAGAATGAAAGAGGAGAGGTGAATGGTCACCAAAGAAAATGTTCTTCTTCATAATTTTACTCAAGAATTGCCCTACCTATGGAAAATATAAAATACCCGAGAAAAGCACAGTGCATCTCTTTCCTTTGCCTGCTCTCTTCTCAATGTGACACCAAGAACAGGTAGTGAAGGATTATTTTCATCTATGAAAAAATTTCTCTATTCGGCCAGTTGGTTGTATCAAAGCAAAAATTGAACTGGACAAAGTTAAAAAATAAGGAAGATTTTATTTAAGATACAATGAACTGGGCTTCCCTGGTGGCACAGTGGTTGAGAGTCCACCTGCCAATGCAGGGGACACGTGTTCGTGCCCCAGTATGGGAGAATCCTACATGCCGCGGAGCGGCTGGGCCCATGAGCCATGGCCACTGAGTCTGCGCGTCTGGAGGCTGTGCTCCACAATGGGAGGGGCCACAGTGGTGACAGGCCCGTGTACCACACACACACAAAAAAATGGTACAATGAACTGAATTTTATTCAAGGTACCCAAAAGTCATATTTGAAACTTTAATCCCCAGTGTGACAGTATGTGGAGATGGGTCCTTTGGGAAGTAATTAAGTTTAGATGAGGTCATGAGGGTGGGGCCCTAATAAAGGAATTAGTGCCCTTTAAGAAGAGACATCAGAGAGTGTGTTTGCTCTTTCTCTCTGCCATGTGAGAACACAGGGAGAAGGCAGCCATCTGCAAGTCAGAACAAGAGCCCACTTGCTGGAACCTTCATCTTGGGCTTCCCAGCCCCTAGAACCATGAGAAATAAATTTCTACTGTGTAAACCACCTAGTCTATTTTGTTAGGATGGCATGAACTGACTAAGATACAAGGTTATTGAAACAGAGGAAAGAGGAGAGAATTTGGCCTGAACTTAATTTCACTAAAACAAAAGGGAAAGGGTTTTTAAGTGCTGGAGTAACTAGGGGAAAAGTACTGGAGGATGTTAGGAGGGGAAGGTTGATCAATGGGCTGTGTTAAACACATTGAGTTATTCCTGAATTTGCAAATCTCTTTGATTAATCCATCTGTGTTTGCTAATTGGCTCCTATTGAAGGTAGACAGGGAGATTAGGGGTGCTATTTTCTTGATGATTACATTTTAAATGGATGGCTCCTAGGTCCTTGGGAAAGGCATTCCTGGGTTGTAAAATTAGCAAGAGTCTTTTAAGAAGTCTTCCATATATCTAAAATGGCCAGAAAAAGTATTTATAATTACAAGTTTTCTAAAGTAAATCCTCTAAGACAAAGGAGGTCAGGGCCCTGTCTAAAATTTAGTCAACCTGGGGAGAATGTAAAGCACTCATGCTCAATTGTCATTATCATCACTTAACCACCTACCCTCTTAAACTGTTTACATGGAAATAAAAATATTGACCCTATCAGATCCATCTGAGTCATCTTCATTTATTCTTTATATCAACTTGTCTTATCTTATTGGGATTTCACAATTTTAGTTCCATTTAAATGTTGATTGCTCTTCAAAGTCCTCTTGCACAGAGGAGCTTCCAAGCATTGCAATTAACCAAAATATAAGATTATTGATTTACAATAGTAATATAAAAATAATATAATAAATAACATAAGATGCCTGTGTTTGCATGGGTGTGTATGTGTGTATATATATAAAGCAATTTACCTTTGGAATGAAAAAAGCATTCATAAATAGAAATTAACAGTAGTGATTTTTTATTTAACACTGTATCCTATGACATCTTGTTAACATTTATTACATCAAATAAGGAAAGATTCCATATCCCATGGATCAAAGTTTTTCAAGTGAGTTTGGGTTTACCAAACAGATAAATCTGTGCCTCTGATTCTCATTTGTGAAACTGTTTACTGTGTTGTTGTTCAAATCAAGAAATAAGGGCCTTTGTTCAGGTGTATCACCTCTGTCAAATGAGCTAGTAAAGGGGAGCCGAATTTGCAAGCCCAGATTATATCTCTTGGTCAAAAGGATTACTTTGAGCCTGTTATTAAGAAACAAAAACAAAAACAAAACAAACAAACAAACAAAAAATCAGACGCTAGGGGAGAAGCTCTGAAATTCAGGTAGAAGTTACACTTTTGTAAGAGACATTTACATTTATAAGTGACATTTCCATTTGTAAGGGTGTTTCCCTCTCTGTACCAGGAAGAAAAGGATGACTTTTTATTACAGGGGAAGGGTCTCAACCAAGAACTTTGAAGGATAGAGGTAAAATTATTTTTCTTCCCCCACACTGATAGTAAATAAAACAGAAATTCATGCAGCATGCATTTGTAAACTCAACTAAATCTCTCCTGATTTTTGTCAAATCATATAGAAACCATCTCATCAAGTTCAGAAGCAAACAGCAATGGAGGATTGAACCAGCATTAAATATGAAAAAGAGTTTTTAAAAATCCTAGAAATTACCATTAACTCTATTTATAAAGAAATAACTTTTCACGAGGTGACCTTTTTCCTTGAAAAAGGAAACACATGGAGTTTACTCAAGTGATGTATTGCCAGAAAGTCTAAATATCACTAATTTTCTTTACCTGGGAAGAAAGAGGCAGCCATGTTGACTTTAAAACAGTTGGTAAGTTGCAAAGTTACCAAGGTTAAAATATTGACCTTATAAGCCCTTGTTAAATCTATGAGTGGAGGGATGTCTATATTATTTAAGTAAAAAATGTATTAAAGCAAAGTCTAACCTCCATAAAAATTAAAAAGGAAGAAAGATGTTAGGGAAGAATATGTTAAAATGGAATATATACAATAACCCAAAAGTACTGAAGATGTAAATTAGTTTCATTTTAAGATGCTGTGTTTGGGTAGATTATTTTCTAACTAAAAACAAAATCATTTTTTTTCCCTCCCTATTTGAGGACACACTGGTAATAAGGACAAGTGTATTACTGAGCACCATTTATTTGCAAGAATCAGAATCTCCTTAGAGAAACTAAAAGGTTGAAAAATTCATAAGCAACTTGTCTTTCATACTTTTATTATTATTTATTTATTTTTCCTACCATGTGAAAGAGAAGAAAAAATAAATCCACAGTTGATGTCATATTAGGTTCAGAGGCAAAGGCCATCAAGGCTACAACAGAAGGGAAAACATTGACCCCAACCCCTGGTCTGGATGGCTACAGAGATCTCAAGTTCTTTCTGCACCACAACTTATTCTGAACACTGAATAACTCTAGTTACACTGAAGTGCAGAATCATCTTAAGGACTATTTTGACAAACTAAATTCGGTTTATTCAAAAACTTTTGATATTGTTTCTCTTTTTAAGAACTGACTATTCCTTCTCTTAAGAAGAATTAAAATGTATTCTAGATTTAGATTCATGAAAAAGAGAAATTGGAAAATTTATTTATGGTTCTACATAATTCAATCTTGTTTTAGTCCAAACACTGAGTAATAGAAAATAAGTCTTATTCTATTCTGGTTGGATTGATGAACAGAAAGAAAAAGAAATTATACTGAAAAAAAAGTGGGGAGACAAGAAAAAGATTTGGTAGACAAAGAGAGATTTTCTCTTCACAAAGCTCTTCTCTAGAATGAAAACCTTGGTTTGGAGAGCTAATCCAAACCAAACTCCATTTCATTTGTATATATAAATGTCTGGGATAAACTAGTGAACTTCATCCTGATCTAAACAGGATTAGAAAAGAATACTTATCATCCTCAGGGATGAAACAGAAATAGAATCTTATCAGTGTAACTTCACTCTATTAGCTTAAATATGTCAGGAAACATAATATCTTTCTGTAGTGTACAAACCTTGCTAATTACTTGTATTATCTTGTTATCCAGGTTTCACAACAGTTAGTAGATAAATTATAATTGGCACATCCCTAAAGACTATAGATTAAGGACTAAAGAGAATAGAAAAATAAATCTCTTCTGATTATCTTCAAAATCCTCAATGAATGTAGTTAAGAAATGCTTTTAAAACGTTCCCTTCTGACAGTAATGGAGCATTTGTCAGTTGCTATTGTAAAGCGAAGATAGAGTTACTGTGTAGCAAAGTCGTTAGTACTGCTGATTTTTTGCTGCTACTTATACCTTGGAAATCTTTGGAGATAAGACTGAGAATTGGAACTGGAACAGAGATAGTTAGCTCCTTCATGAAAAGGCTGTTTTATTCTGAAAATTTTTTCACTGAGTAGTACAAATCAAATGATAAATTTGGAGATCAACAACTCTGTGACAAAATTCATATCCGAAAATCTAGACGTCGGTGAACTCCTGCTGGTTTCTTTTCGGGAATCACAGCAAAGTAAAAGCAGCCACAGAAGCATACTAAGATATTTGCTTTTCAAATCATTTTGTATTTCAAGAAATATTTTATTTTCTGTATATTGATGTGTGAAACTTTAAAATCATAAATAAAGTTTCTCTTGAAAGCTTAGTGATATCTAAAATTTGCCCTTTGATAAGGAAGCTCTCATTACTTCTTACATATATAAAATTTATAATAGGGAAAGATGGATGTAGGTCCCTTTAAATTATTTTCATATAAGTATAGTTAATTACATGTATTAACCACATTATATTAACTAATAATTCTTTAATTATGTTATACATGTACAATAAATGTTAATTTTATAAATTTAATTATTGTATCTTATATCTCATATTATCTCACAGTTAACACCTTAATTTTTTTTTCTCAGGATAATATAGAAGGTTTGTAGTTCTGAAATGTACAACCCAAAAAAAACTAAACCACAAAGGTCAAAGAATCGAAACATATTTGAGTATAACATGTATGGGTACACTTAGACCTTCCAATAAAATAGATAATGCCAGTTCAAAAGACGACTTAGGCCTCTATCTCTGAAATGAGTAAAAATACCAACATTTTAAAGTGGCTTAAGTAAAATGACTGAGTCAACTTTGACCAACGCCTATGTAAGCATTTCAACTAAGGATTTCCATGAGTTAGCAAAAGATATTTTAATGAATATTTAACATTTCACCTGACTCTTAAATACTGAAATTACCCTCACCATGAAGAGGGCAGTTATTTCTCAAGGCCTAAAATTATAGGAAAAAAATTTAAAAACAAAATTCCAGGCAAAATGTTAATCCCTTAGGCACTCCCCAAGTTAAATAGACTTTCAATTTCAATGTCAAAATAATTAATCTTCAACCTCAAGAGAAAAACAAAACAGTCTTCCTCTGATGTATACATGTTACCCAGAGACAGAAACTACAAATAATATAATAAAATTATTTTGCTCCATAATAATAAGTAGAAAACTTCCCATATCATGTTATAAAATTAACATACCTTTGATACTCAAACTTGGCAAATATAGCACAAGAAAGAAAACTGTGGAGCAATTTCATTAAAAAATACAGACACAAGTGCCTGATAAAATATCATACAAATCTAATGTGACAGTTTATTAAGTAGAAAACAAAACATAACCAAATATAAAATATTTAAAAATATAGATAGATGGCTCAAAATTAAGAAATCAATTCAGAGAACATATGTTATCAATAGGTCAAAGCTTTTCAAAAACACATAATTATCTCCATAAATATTATTAAATAAATATTTCAATAATTTTTTAAGGCTTAATATCAACCATGGTTATTTTTAAAATCTTTATTAGTATAGAAAGAGAAGGAATTTTTCTTAAAATTATTATGAACTGGCTAAAATCCAATAACATTCTTAGTAAAGAAATATTAAAGGAATTATAACAAATAGAAAAAAGCAAGGCTGCTATCACCACTACTGTTGAAAATATTCTGGTCAAAACAATACATAAAAAAGGAGACGTGACAGAAGCTGTAATTATCTACAGAGATGACAAAATTCTCAATATTTGTAGATGATACTATTGTCAACCTAAAAAAAAATCCTGTAAAATGATTAAATAACTGATAAAGCATCTGAGAGAGTTTGCCATGTTTAATCTTTTTAGAATAGATATCAGTAGCTCTTTCATAAACCTCAAATAGCCCATTAGAATGAAAAACATAAAAATGGATAGACAGATAATGAACTTAAATAGTGATTCCAATAATAAAGCCACATATATAGAATGTATTATATAAAATGTGAAATTTTAAATTAATGTGGGGATACATGGTTAATATATGGTTAATAAACATTGTTGGATCATTGGGGAAAAGATAGAGTTTCAAATAAATTATTACCATATCAAAAATTTCAATGTAAAAAATATATAAAATGCTGAAAATTATAGAAAAATATTTACATGGTCTTATAAATGGAAAGATACTAAACCTAGGATGATAAAAAAAAAAAAAACAGGTTCAACCATAAAATTTTAAAGAACTATATGATAAAATGCACCATAAATAAAATTAAAAGAAAAGCAATATTCTAGGACAGGTTGGCAAACTATGGCCCATGGACTGGCTGTCAATTTTTGTAAATAAAGCTTTTTTGGAACACAGCCACACCTGATCATTTGCATATTGTCGATGGCTGCTTTCAACAAGGGTAGACTTGAGTATTGTGACCAAATCCACATAGCCCACAATCTCTAAAATATTCGTAGTCCCTGGTCTAGAAGAAAATATTTGCAATGTACATAATAGACAAAAGGTTGTTATTCAAAATGACCACCAGAATAAACTGTCAACTATCCAAAGCTGAGTTTACCACTTACTCATGGCACCAAAGCCTACTTTGAAAGAGTGTCAGTAGTGTCAGAAGTTGGCAGTAAAGGGTGGATATTTTCAGCATTTTGAATTCTGGCCTCCAGTGATTAAGGCAAGTCTTTCAATGAAGAAATCTGATTGTAATTAATAATAATAATTTTATTAAAGTATAACTGGCATAGGATAAACTACCCATATTTGAACTATACAACTTGATCTTTTGATGTATGCATAAACATATGAAGCCATCATTATAATCAAATAGTCAATATATCCATCACCTACTGAAAATTCCTCATGTTCCTCTTTGAAAACCCTCTTTTTCTCCAGTCAACAACAAGGGATGTCACTACATTAATTAGATCTACTTTAATTTCTTTTGGCAATATCTTGTAGTTTCTGCACAACTTTTATCAGATGTATCTGAAAGTATTTCATAAATTCTTACAATCTTCCAAGACTGAATCAGGAAGTGCAGTGTTGATGGTATAGTGGTGAGCACAGCTGCCTTCCAAGACTGAATCAGGAAGAAATAGATAACCTGAACAGACTAGTAACTAGTAAAGAAATTGAATTAGTAATCAAAAAACTCCCAGCAAAGTCCAGGACCAGACAGCTTCACAGGGGAATTCTAACAAACAAATAAAGAAGAGTCAATATTTATTCTTCTCAAACTACTCCAAAGAATTGAAGAGAAGGAATATTCCCAAATTCATTCTATGAGGCCACTATTACCCAGATACCAAAGCCAGACAAAGACTCTACAAATGAATATATTTGTAAAATCCTCAATAAAATAATAAGAAATTAAATTCAACAATATATAAAAATGATAATACACCTTGATCAAATGGGATTTATTCCATGAATGCAAGCATGGTTCAATATCTGCAAATCAATCAATGTAATATATTATATTATCTAAATGAATGATAAAAGTCACATGATCATTTTCATAGATGCAGAAAAAGCATTTGACAAAATGCATTGTCCATTCCTGATGAAAAATCTCAACAAAGTTTGTGTAGAGGGCACATATCTCGACACAATAAAGACCATTTATAACAAACCCACAACTAACATCATACTCAGTGGTTAAAAAAAAAAAAAAACTGCAAGCTTTTCCTCTGAAATTAGGAAAAAGACAAGGATGCCTACTCTTCCCATATTTATATAACACAGTATTGAAAGTCTTAGCCACAGCAATCAGACAAGAAAAAGAAATAAAATGCATCCAAATTGGAAAGGAAAAATTAAAACTGTCACTATCTGCAAATGTCATACTACTATATATAGAAAACCCTAAAGACTCCACCAAAAAAACTATTAGAACTAATAAGTGAATTCAGTAAAGTAGCAGGATAAAAGATTAATATATGGAAATCTGTTGCTTTTCTATAACCTAATAATAAACTATCAGAAAAAGCAAGAAAACAATCTAATTTACAAACACATCAAAAAGAATAAAATACCTAGGAATAAACTTAACCAAGACGTGAAAACCTATACTCTAAAAATTATAAGACATTGATGAAGGAAATTGAAGATAATACAAATAAATGGAAAAATATACCATGTTCATAGACTTGAAGAATTAATATTTTTAAAATATTTATTATACCAAAGCAATCCACAAGCTTAATGCAAGCCCTATCAAAATTCCAATGGCATTTTTCACAGAAATGGAACAAACAATCCTAAAATTTGTATGGAACCACGAAAGACCCCAAATTGCCAAACCAACCTTGAATAAGAAGAACAAAGCTGGAGGTATCATGCTCCCTGACTTCAGACTATACTACAAAGCTACAGTAATCAAAACAGTATGCTATTGGCATAAAAACAGACATATAGATCAATGGAACAGAAGAGAAAGCCCAGAAATAAACCCATGAACATGTGGTCAATTAATCTATGACAAAGGATGCAAAAATATACAATGGGAAAAAAGTATCTTCAATAAATGATGTTTGGAAAACTGAACAGCTGCATATAAACAGTGAAATTAGAACATTTTCTCACACTGTGCAATAAAGTAAACACAAAATGGATTAAAGACATAAATGTAAGACCAGAAGCCATAAAATTCTTAGAGGGAAACATAGGTAGAATGCTCTTTGTTCTAAATCTTAGCAATATTTTTTTGGATCTTTCTCCTCAGGCAAGGAAACAAATGCAAAAATAAACAAATAAGACCTAATTAAACTTAAGAAACTTTTGCAGTGCAAAGGGAAACATCAACAAGAAAACAGCCTACTGAATACAAGAAGATATTTGTAATTAATATGTCTGATAAGGGGTTTATATCCAAAATATACAGAGAACTCATACAACTAAATATCAAAAAAAAACAAACAATCTAATTTTAAAAATGGACAGAAGACCTAAATAGACATTTTTCCAAAGAAGACATGCAGGTAGCCAGCAGACACATGAACACATGCTCAACATCACTAAGTATCAGGGAAATACAAATCAAAACCAGAACAATATATCACCTCACACCTGTCAGAAAGGTTATTGCCAAAAACAACAAGTAATAATCATTGGCAAGGATGAGGAGAAAAAAAAAAAACTAGTTTATTGTTAGTGGGAATGTAAAGTGGTGCAGCCACTATGGCAAACATTAAGAAAGTTCCTCAAAAACTTAAAAATAAAACTACCATATGATCCAACAATTCCACTTTCATGTATATAACTGAAGAAAATAAAAACACTAATTAAAATAGATATATGCACACCAATGTTATTTGCAGCGTTATTTACAATAGTCAAAATATAGAAGCAGACTACATGTGCATCGACAGATGAATGGATAAAGAAGATATGTATATAATTGAATATTACTCAGCCATAAAAAAATTAAATTTTGCAGTTTGCAGCAACATGGATGGAGCTGGAGGGTATTATGCTTATTGATGACAGAAAAAGACAAATACTGTATCTTTTCACTTATATGTGGAATCTGAAAAATTAAACAAAGAAATATAACAAAAGAGAAGCAGACTCATAGATACAGAGAACAAACCTGTGGTTACCAGTGGGGAGAAGGATAGAGGGAAGGGCAAGATACAGGAAGGGGATTAAGAGGTATATAATAAATAAGGTACAAGGATGCAATGTACAGCACAAGGAGTATAACCAATATTTTATAATACCTTTAAATGGAGTATAATCTATAAAAATATCAAATCACTATGTTGTACACCTGAAACTAAGAACATTATAAATCAACCATCTTCAACAATAAAAAAAGAAAAAGAATATTGCAACAGTTCAATGATATCTATGTGTACCAATTTTTAACCTGAGCAGAAGATATAAGCCAACCAATTGCCTTATTAGTAAAACAGCAAACAGCACAACACACTTGCAATCTATAAAAAAATACACTTTGGCAAAAGAATTCAGGAAAATACTCAATAGTTAGGAGTGCGTAAATTAAAACTCAAGTTAATTATACAAACCATTCATAGCTCACTGATCTAATATAACTTAAATATCAAATAAATGAAAAATGAAGAGAATTAATATAGAAACTTATTAAATAAAGACTCTTTAACACTTTGAAGAGATTCAGAGATGCTAGAACATAACAGGGGACTTAACTCATTCCTGATCTCTCAATGATTCCACTACACACACAAAGCCTTTGGAGACCTCCAAGAGCAACTATGTTTCAGTCTTACATATCAATTAAATCTATATTTATAAACTATGGAGTATAAACCATTGTTTTATCATCTAACAATTTGTTCCAATTTGCCTGATATGCTTACTGCTACAGGGTTACTCCGTTTACACAGGATAATACTATTGTCATATTTGGGTGTTTTAACCTCTTTTTTCATGGTTCATAACTTTCTCAAATCTTTACCTTTCTATCATTTCCAAAGCCATAAAATAAATCATGAGTTGATCTGATTTTAATCACAAAACAGATGCTCACAAAGAGCATCATATACATGTTAAGTTCTAAACCTCATCTTAAAAAGTATACATAATCCTTAATTTAACAAATTGAGATACTGAAACACATGGAAATTGTTGTCCCTTCCCCATAAGCCTTTAGGTAGTAAACGGTCTCGCTGGGATTTGGACCAAGGTCTATCCAATTCCATAGCCCCTGTTGCATCCAAATTAACTGCCTTCTGTTTCCAGACTCTCTTTTCCAAGCCTAAATAAATGAATAACAAAAGTCACTTTCTCTAAGGCCTCTTGATATCGTCATTCTCCATTACAGAATTCCAGCTTAGTTTTCAATCATCGTTTACTCATAAATTATTCTTTCCCCAACTTGCCCTGCTCTTAAGTGTATTTATGTGGATTTTGTAGTCTCCACTATTGTCAAGCAAATCTGCATCACTAACTGATTTAACAATATGTGTTGATTTATGTGCTCAATTCATCCATTATGATTCTCAGTCCCTTTATTTTACAGCTCTATTAAAGTATTTATCTCTTTGATACAAGTTTTCTTAACACACACTAACAAACCTCAAGGTCACCTATAATAAGCACTCCAAGAATCATTTGGGATTCAGGAATATCATTTCTGTACAGCTGCAATTCTTGCATGCATGTACTCAGTTTACAGAGATGTGTCCATCTGTTTGCTCATTTGTGTTTATTGTGCCTTTGTTGTCTATCAGTACTAATACGTGCATCCTTTGGAATTCTCCATAGAAATTGATACAGTGGCCAATCAGTGAATGCTTATGCTTTACTCGCCATTGCTACATGTACTGAAAAATAGAGAATCAGGTCATACATACATGCAGAGGATGGTTAAGCATAGGAAAATAATGTTTTATCTTAACTACCCATGTGAAGCTAAAATGTGGTATATTAGGATACAAAGGCAATAGGGTCTCAAATATATTAGAATCTATCTACAATCAGCAAATTCTGATCACTAAAATTACACTGCATTCCTGGGGTGGGGTTGGAGGACTATAATACTCAAATTAAAAATAGCAATACCCTATAGTACCAGTGAGAGATAAATATGATCATTCCAGAGTTAAAATATGATTAAGATGGCTAACTTTTGGGAGGCTTTCAACAAATGTTTATTAATTGAATAAACGTCTAAAAGATTGTTGCTTTTTAGTTTTAATGCTGTGATTCTGTCTATACAGAAATGGGATAGAATAGAGTTGAAGGCAATTTTGTTCTCTACAGATTTTCCACACATTTTATCTCAGAGTTACACTATATAAACTTAGAAATCCAAACTTAACAATTTGGTCATATACAACCCAATAAAATCCTAATGTCATGTAATAAAAAGCATATTATAAATATCATCTTTATTAATGTTGTATGATTTTCAAGGAAAATACAATATGCTGGTCTTATTGAATGCAAGTAAATTCACCAAAATATCAAGAGTATATAATTGAAAGGAATAGCTAACTTGCTTGATTTTGCTTATGATAAACAATGAAAATAATAAAAATATGAACATAGTCTTTCTTCTAAGAAACATTAAAATCCTAATAACTTGGTACTTTGCCCAACCTCTAACAAGTCTTTTCAGTTCTTTACTTTTTAGCAAAAATTGCAGTTTCCAAAGACAAAAGTCTAACTGCATATTGTTAAATCTGTTTCCTTTCAAATTCATTAAAAAATAAAAATAATTTTAATGTATGTAACTGAAAAATAGCTACTTTGCAGTTAACACAAAGCATTATTAATTTCAAACAAACTTTTTATCCCTTTCTGTTGCTAAACCATCAGCATTTTATTTTGTACTTAATTTATATTCCTTAAAGTGCTTTTTGAAATTCAGCATAATATCTTTAAAATAGTAATCATTTTTCTTTACAGTGACTAAAGCTAAAAGCTACTCAACTCTTGTACTAATTATTTTATTTTCCTCCTCAGCAAATTAGTGAGCACTAGGCACCTAGCTAGGAAAGTGGTTACAAAATCTGTCACCAAAAGATTTCATTTATTAAACAATAGTTCTAGATTGAAAGCCATCTTCTAATTGCAAACATCAACCCTCCCCCAAATTTATCTCATTTAGTTAAGACAGTGTCACAGCAATCTGTAAAGCTCAAATAAAAATTCAGTTGAAATTCTCTGTAGTGTATTTATCAGCTTGGACAGTTATTAATTCATCCATTCTTACCATGTTGATAAGTCATATTAACATTTTTCTTAAAAATTGAGGATGATGACTGAGGTCCTAAAATATTACCAGTCTAACATCCCTGATAATACATTTTCTTTTTTTATTGAGATAAAGTTGACATGTAACATTATATTAAGTGTACAACGTAATGACTCAGTATTTGTATACACTGAGAAATGATCACTACTATAAGTTTAGTTACTGTCTATCATGATAACACTGCTACAATTTTTGTCTTGTGATGAGAATTTTTGAGATCTACTGTCTTAGCAACTTTCAAATATATAAGACAGTAATAATAACAATACATTTTTTTTAGACAGGACATGATAAGGTTGAAATAAGGGATCCACCAGTAATTGCAGTGAAACAGCTGGTAAAGGAATGATTTAAGGACTCAATCACAACTTGAGCAATTTATCAGAGCAGTACACAGATTAGGAACAATAAGCCAGGCCAATAACTTTGCACTCAGCAATCAGAGATGGAGTACCTCTACTGAAGCAAAGACTTCAAGCACATCATGAAGTCAAATGTGAAAAGAGCAAAAAGGCAAAAGCATGGGGTGGATGAAAGTTTCTTCGGTTTCAGCCTTCTGTACCTCATTTGTTTCTCCGGATGTTTTGCCCCAACCTTATTTCTGCTTCAGGCGATCAATCCTAAAATGTGCATTTGGTTTCCTCTAATACCCTCAGGTCCACCTTTACCCTCATTCCACTTTATCTTTTCTACCTGGAAAATTTAAGGAATATCAAAAATTACCCCCAATACCTATCAAAAAATAATCTCCTAGCCCATATCTTGCATTCTGTAATTTCAATTATCAACACATAGAAAGCAGTTCCATAACACATTTGCTCTAGAATGTTCATGCTGGGGAAAAATCTTAAAGAATATTACACTCAGGAGTATTTGCATTTTTACAGCTCTCTAATAATTTTACCAATGTCTAAATGTTAAACTTAAGGAGATGGGGTGTTAAAAATGAGAGTGAATTTTTTAACGTTCCAGAACCATTTTGATGTTAACTATTGAGACCATCAATCATTTTTTTCTCACTTACCTATCAAAAGTTGATTCTTCTACTGAAAGTAACTGCAGTAATAAACCAAATAAAATCTACATATACACAGAGTAGGAGAGACTATTAATAACTTGTCTATCTTTTCAGACACAGCCAAATGAACATGTAAAAATAATTGTCTCTTAAAATCATATTTCTCAATATGAGGGTCAATTCCTATGTACAAATTATCCATGAGGAGTTTACAGAGGGTCTGAAACTTCTGCAGCATTATATTCCCCAGGATTCATGTTTTAAAAAGTAATCTAACATTAAGGAATTTAGAACATTTTGGTGAAGAAAAAAAGCAAGAGAAAACATCTTACTTAAGTGTTGAGTCAAGTAAGACTTAATGACTATAAATATGTAAACTGCTGGGGCTTAAATAAGGATAAACCTGCATGGAATATCCCTTACTTGCTGAAGTTTTCTTAATGGGTTGTTATTGGTTTTAGGAAAATTAGAAGTTCTAGGGTCATAGGTAAGGCTACTTATATTTAATTCTTTTCAATTGCCATAACCATTTCTTTATATCATCACTAGAAAAAGTAACTACTCTCTTGATTATTTTCAGATGTAGGACAAGTTTATGAAAATGTGAGCATCAAGATACATAATGATATGCATTCCAATTTATGTGATGAAATAAGAATCTGTGAGTCCATGGAGATATTAATTAATTAATGGAAAAATGCTTCTTTACAGCAAAATATTAACTAATGAATATGATTGATGAAGTTAGGAAATCATCTATGGTGGTCAAAACTAATAGGTAAACATTTGATCCAGAAAGTAGCAGGCTGAAATTAAAATAGATAGATATTCCTTTTTAAATATGGGATAATCAGTGCTTAGCACTCTTTTACAGAAACTCTTTGTGAAATTAGTTATGAGAGTTTATAAGTATTTGTACTCACTACTCAGATCAATATTTAGAAAATTTTATAGCATTTTTTTAAGTCTGGCATGATTTGTCAAGTGTTTAAAATTAGACAGCATTACAGTACTAAAAAAACTAAGGAGAGAAAACAATATCTACAAAATATAGGGATATGTTTAAAGACTTACAAAGATAAGTAAACAACATGCTAGTCATCAATATAGATTAATTTGATACCTTTTGTACAAACAGTACAAAACAAGTAGGAAAAATGTCTCCACACCTCTATTTATCATTGGCTATGATCACTGATTCTACAACCTCTCAGTGGATTCATTAGAATTCTTACTTTTAAGAAAGAGGAGGAGAGAGTGTGTCGAATAATTTTACACTGCTTTATTTCTCTGATTTTCTTTATGGAAGCAAGAGACAGTATATCTAGCCTTCTGGGCTGCTTAGGTGGAGAAGAGGTAAAGCCAGACTACAGTCTGTTAATGTTCTACTAGAACATTTCCCAGAAAATTCAACAATTGAAGTACAATAAAATGTACACATCATTAAGTCATTTACAGAAATAGAAAGGTACTCACTCCAATTTAACTTTATATTCGTAAAATTTCTTTTTTAAAATTACGTATATAAACAAACCCTGGCAAATTAATACTGAAGAGCAAATTAAATTGAAGGGTGGAATGGATTCCTTACACCTCATCTAAAATATCTATCTTATGATTGCTAGTTTGCTATTCAAGTAAAATTTCCTTAGGCTCTACCAATATCTTTTCATTTAAAAATATTATATTGCGGTGATAAAAGAGCAGACATTTTTTTTCTTTTGGTTCAAATAGTGTTCCAGAGAAATAATCTATATGAAAAGAATGTCTTGAGCCCACATTTACCATGAATAAACTTTGTGAGAAGTGTACTATGAATATTTAAGTCCCCTGAGCTTCCCTGGTGGCGCAGTGGTTGAGAGTCCGCCTGCCGATGCAGGGGACATGGGTTTGTGCCCCGGTCCGGGAGGATCCCACATGCCGCGGAGCGGCTGGGCCCGTGAGCCATGGCCGCTGAGCCTGCGCGTCTGGAGCCTGTGCTCCGCAACGGGAGAGACCACAACAGTGAGAGGCCCGCGTATGCAAAATATATATATATATATATATATATATATTTAAGTCCCCTAAATTACTAAGTCAGCTATTATTGTCAGATACTAAAACAAAAACTGCTGAATGCTGTCAAATCGGTGCCATCAGCTTGAAGGATAAAAATTAACTTTTGTAAGATATATATATATATATATATATATATATACACACACACACACACACACAGTAAGATATCTAGTTTACATTGTCAGGAAGCTGATTATGTATTAACTGAAATACATTTTCATTTCATAAAAAGTAGATCAGAAACATCCTTTGATATTAAGATATTAATGAGATTATTCTATATTTACCTTTATCAAAATTGTTTTGCTATATAACTGAATAAGGAAAGGATGTAGTGCCCTCAAAAATGGTGCATTTGTTTCTTAAAATCCAATTCCCTTTCAATAAAATGTCAGTAAATTCTGAGAGTAAAGTTGATTGGGAAGACCTTGGTGTTTACTTCTCAAAACAATCCCCCTTTTGTTATTCTCTTGGGACAGTCTAATGCTGTCACAGGTGGTGTGCTTCAGAGACTAAACAGGTCTCTTCAGGGGCAAAAGTTGACTTTGAAAAGCAGTCTCCTACCTCAACTATCTCAACTACCTCTCCTAAACTGGCGGTTCTTTTTCTCTCTTTTGAAAAGAAAAAAGTTTAAAAACATGATTAAAATAGTAATATATTAAGATGGTAATATAAAATAGGCATTATATATAACATGTAGGCAAGAAATAGATTTTTTCAAAGAGAGATAAATGTTATCTTAGAGGTACACTTTATTCTATCAAAGAGTTAAAAGTTGTTTTTAATTCCCCAGACAACGTGGAGATGAAGCCAGAATGCTGTTAATTTGAACCATGTTTGATTTCTTGCTCTATTCCAAGTAAACCCTTCCAAGCTTCACAAGGGCCCTTCCTTTTCCTGGGAGGGAGCCAATGGCTTATATATTATATTCTTGGTGACATTTTACCTCTTCTTTCATTATTGCTAATATTGACTTCTTTCTACTTAGTAAGATGGAAAAGAGTTCATTCCCCTTAGACTTACAAACCCAAAGGATACTCAATATTTCAATTGTTTTCCAGCCACTTACATTAAATAATTGATCAGGGATTGCCTGGAGCTGGGTTAGAGTAGAGCTGATTGGCACCTCAGTGTCCTACTCTGTTAATTACAAACTTTGTTCTCTGAACAGACATTGAACTAGACATTTCAACTCTCTTCAGGTAGGATAGGCTCAATGCAGCCCTCCTTCTTTAGTGTCAGTTGTCATTCCTCCTTGTGATTCAGGTCTTTTGATCCTAGTCAGATAGCCATCATTCATTCTTGTACTTCAATTATTTTAATCCCTATGTTACAAAGCCCATCAAAGAACGCCACAGTTCTCTTCATTCTCTCACCCAAGAGGTCTCTGATCAAAGAGATCAGTCATTCCAGAATTCCAGAGTTTCTCAAGTAGCCATGCAACTGAAGAAACCTCAGGACTTTTAATATTCTAAATATATATGCATTGCTTAGATATTCTAGTAGCCCACAGCTCTTCCACGTTGACAAGTAGAGCAATGTCCAAACTTAGTATTATTTTTCCATTTTACTTGTGGTCTTTAAAACTTTGTAGACAAATTTAAGTTCTTAAACCCTTATTATTATTGCTATGATCTAGATCTACTTGGATATAAATGCAAATAACAAAACAATTCTCAGAGTTATATTATTTTCTCAAATTTTCCTCTTTATTAACAGAAGAAAATTAGAAAAATGACAAGAGAATTTTGATTTTCTTAGCAGAAAACTGAAATAAATATCTCAACATATGTTCTGTGAAATTAAATTTAAAACTATAAATTCCAATTTTAGTCAGCAAATGTAAGAAGTTACCATTGTGCATTTACCTATTGCCTGAGAGGTTTGATTGGAAGAGTTACACACCAAGAATTTGTCCCCAGGTCATGGAACAACAATAAAGGCCACCATGAATGTTGATCCACTCTGACCTGAAGGCAATGAAATTTATTTTGCCCACACCAGAAGCTCAATCTCCTCTGCTTTCTGGTGTTTCTCCCAGGAATAGCCACCTTAGTGGTCTACCTTAGAGACTTTTATTTCAACCCTACCTGAAGAAATTCTTTCTGTATTGAATCTAAGACTCTCCACTACAATCTTATTTGGGGGCATCTTGCTCACTCAGTATTCCAGAGAAGGCAAAACAGATTGCACATACTGGTGTTGGTCAGTTGAAATAAATTTCATGAGAGATTATTCCTTACAAGTAAGAAAATGATATGCAGTGAAGTTGAGAAGTATAAAACAACTCTGGAAATGGTTAATCCCAATGCTTCCAATCAGATGAATGGATCAGTGTGACAGGGAATTGAGCTGGCTGTCAATACACAGGACTTGGGTAACTGCAGCAGGCAAGACCTGGAGAGTCTAAGACTAGCAAGTTGGTATGGAAAAACCTCCCAAAGAAGAGGAGTTATAAGAGTAATTCAGGAAGAATGGGTCCAAGGAAGAAGGAGGAACAAGGCACAGCACATGGTTATATTTAAGAGTGGAAACCAAGGCAGAAACCCAGTGCTTTGAACATGTTCAAAAGACAAGTTGTATTAGCAAAACAGTTAACTATGGATAACTGATACTACAACTAATAGAGCCTTAAACAAAGAAAAGTTTCTTTTTCTCACATAAAAATAGAGGTGGGAAGTTGCTGGAATTACTTTGTCTGTTCATTGAAACTACCTTGACCCCAGTATATTTTCATTCTGTTCTGCCATCTTGTATTGGCTCTTATTCACATACATGTTTCCCAGTGGTTGCAAGATGACACAGAAGCTCCAGACAACATGTCTATATTCAAAGCCAGATAAGTGGGGTAGGTACTGTACCAGCTTCATATGTCACTTTGGAATGCAAAACCTTTCCCAGAAAATATGAGCAGAAATCCATTTATATCTCATTGGACAGAATTTTCACATGGCCAATTACTAGTTGTAAGGAAAACTGGGAAAGTTAACAGATTCTGCTTTGTTATGTGTTTCTGTTACATAAAATAGCTAATACATGTTTGGTAAATAAGGTAATAATGTCATTGCAAAGCAATAAATATGTTGTTACATGTGGAACTCTTCCTATGCAAAGGGAGCTAGAACAGAAGCAATAAATACGTCAGGTATGGATTGAAAAACGCAACTTTTAACATTCTAACATTTATGAGACCAATGGATTTTATAACTGTGTGGACCAAGCAGAATCGTTACAAATTGCCATTGTCTATGTATGTGCATGCAAACTAGGTCATAATAGTATATATTGTCATACATTCAAATGAATTGTATACTGTTGGTACTATAGGCCAAGCAATACAACTGAAGGCAAGACAAAGTGCAAAATTCATCAAAATCAATGAAAGACATTTCAAAACAACCAAGGGCTGGTATGACTGATATCAACCAATCATGTAAAAGGATCATTAAGAGAGAAAACATCAGTTTGTCAGAAATTTAATGCTGATTTTTAAGAGAAGCTGTTTAATGCCTAGTGATACATGATTCAGTGAAGATAAAATAAAGCTATAAATTAGTCAAATAAAAAAATAACAGCCTCAGAAGTTGTAAGTTAGTAACTTGTAAGAAAACTTCAAAGTGCTTTTAAGAAAAGCTACAGTGCTTTTAATGGCATATGTTATAAAACAATGTGCAAAAATACAGAGGACACTGATGAGCTGAAATGTGATACAAAAGAGTTGGCCTCCAAATGTGAGCAAGTTTAGGAATATTTACCAATTTTCTTTACTTGTAACTTTTGACTTTAGATATGCACAAGAGTGATATATTTTTTTAAATTTTGTGACCAAATAAGTCTAAGAGAACTCCTTCAATGAGTAAACAACAAAATTCTACTTTGAAAATAAAACATGTGTCATTGCTTAATTAGCATGTATCACTATTATTAGTGCATAAAATAATGGAGTACCTTGTCTTACAATCAAGGCATCTTAATGAATTTGATATAGTCAGCAAGAAAGAGACGAGAAAAAATCTTCATATTGGCAACTGCACTAGAATCAGGAACCATCTCTGAATAATTTTGAGAAAGTTTAAAATGGGCTACTCAGCAGATGGGTCCTCTCCAGAGAAGTTCGCCCAAACCATGACTTAATCTCGGCTCCTGGCAGCTGCATCACATTCCTTGGTTTGAAAATGGCGGCCCCACTAGCTCAGAGCTTCGTCTCCATTTTCATTGACTCAGTATCTCCTACTTCTGCTCTGGCTGGGGTGTTGACAACATCTCCTCGGCTGCTTTTGTGAATTTTTAATATTCCCCATGGTTGCCTCTGTTTGCTTCTGGTTTTCAGAATACATTTGTGAATATTGGCCTTGGACATACAATCGTGATAAATTCCCTTATTGTTTCTCATAATTTACTTATGAATTATTTTGGAATTTCTGTGTATACAATCATTTAATCTCTATTAATGAAAATTTTATTTCTTCCATCCCAATCCTTAGTTATGGTTGTTTCTTAATTACTGTACTAAATAAGACTGAACAGAGTTATAGTTAAAAACAGTGAAAGTGTGTATCATTGCCATGTTCCTAAACTCAGTGAGATAGTTCATTATTTCATCATCTGTAAAGTTTTATTTGCACATTAGTTTTCAAATATTTGATTTCTTCAATAGTTAAGGAACATTAATTTTTCTATACTTATGTCTATAAATTTATTTATTTCATCAAAATATTCAAGTTTACAAAACAGAGGTGTTCAAAATACCTTCCTTCTCTTTTTAGTGTGTCTGCAATATATTTTCATTCCTAATATTGGTCACTTGTTCCTTTGTTTTTTTTTTTTCCTTTGTCAGTCTCACTGTAAGTGTGTCAATATTTTTAGCTTTAAGGAACAAATTTTACCTTTGTTTATTCTTTCTGCTGCAAGATGCCTTTTGATTTCTTTAATTTCTGTTCTTTTATCATTTCCTTCCTCTGCTTCCCTTAGACTTGTTTCCTTGTTCATTTTTCTAAATTCTTTAAATGGATGCTCAACTAATCACTTTTAGCTTCTTCTCTAATATGTGCTTTTAAGTCTATAAATTCCCCCTCTAAACTTGGTTTTAACTACATCCTATAAGACAAACGAGGAAGTAGAGAAGGAGGGCATTGCCTCCAACATTACTTGAAGACTTTTTTTTTTTTTTTTTTTACATCAAGATCTGCAATGACATCCATCTTCCACCTGTATTAACTTCTCTTTAAATCTATTTGACCTCCACAGTTTGGGACATATTTGGCCCCCGAAATGCATTGACTTTTTGGGTGCTGTGATGCTAGTGTTTCGGCTTTCTACACACTTCACTAACTGTCCCACAATTGTTCCAGCTGAAAGTTTAGGAATTATCTTTGTTCACTCTTAACTGTGCCCATCTCAAAGTGTGCATGCTCTCACATGCCTGTGCATCAGCATGTGCACATACACACATGCCCAACCATGTAATACACTGACAAATCCTATCAATTCAACCTCAAAGACATATTCAGAGCCCATGTATATACTCTCTCATTTCCACAAATATCATATTCAAGCCATTATTGCCTATTGAGTTAACCATTAAAAGACCCTCTTAACTGGTTTCTATGTTCCATTGCTTGCTTCACTATAATCCACCTGCCAAAGGAGCAGAGTGATTTTTAAAATACAATAACTTCATTCAAAACATATCATCATTCCATTTAGAACTCTTCAAGGAATTCTCATTGCACCAGAACAAAAACTAAATTTCTTCACCTGGTTCGTCCACCCTATGCAGCCTGGACCCTGCCTACCAGTCTAGCTCATCTTGCTCCATGGTTCTGTCTCTCTCACTGTGCTCCAGCCTCTTACTATTCCTTAAACACAATCAGTTTGTTTTTGCTTTAGTACTTGGCCTTAGCTGTTTTCACTATCTGGAATGCTCTTACCTGAGGTCTTTGCAGGGCTGGTTCCTTCTCTTCTTTTAGATTTTATTTTTGCCACCTAATTTAACCACACAATCACTTTATCACATTAATCAATCATAATTTTGTGAAAAAATTTTATACCTATCTTTTATTAATACTTGTTTTTCTGTATCTTTCAGAATTTAAGCATAATAAAGATGTTGTTTATCATTGTTCACTACTTTATCACCAGCATCTAGAGAAGTACCTGTCACCTGTCATTTTCAAAATGGGACTGAAGTAGTTTTGTTGATTAGCATAATAATAGGAAAGCTGTGTAGTCTCAACTGTCATTATTAACATTCTAGAATAAAATTGGACACCAAAGCATCCTCAGTCTCTTATAGTCTTCTCAGTAGAAGGAAAAAGGTGAGCTGTAGGTTCTATGGAATCAACGGGCAAGTCAATGTTTCTGCAGAACATTCATAGTTGTGTGCATGAGTGTGTGTGAGTTTTTCTTTTCCGTCATTACTTGACCCTGCTGCATGTGAAATGGATCTATCAGTATACCTGCAACAATATTGCTGGTACTTCAATAAATATAAACAAGACAAATTAAATCAGGTGAAAACTTAATCCAAAATATAGAATTTATCCAGCATCCTGAAGGCTTAGCACTTTGTGGGAGCTCAATAAATATTAAATCAAGGTCGCAAGATTGAAGGCTTGTTGAATCATAGGGAAAAACTAATTTCAAAGTCCTAGGCTACCTATAAAGGATCCCCTGCTTCCAGGCTCTGAATTTCTATTTTAAGGTAGGCTTTAACAGATAATGCTTACAGCAGCCTGCATAGGGAGAGATATTATTTGTGAGGCGAAGAAGAATAAAACATTATAGAATATAATGAATGAAACTCTTGCACTGTGACTGGGAGCAAATAAATAGAGCAGATTGATGACTCTAGGAATGAATAAGTCATCAGATCAATTGGTGAATAATTTTCTTTACTCTCTAATTGTAAAAATGATTTGAAAACTAATCAAATTTTAGGCCAAGTTCCAATAATTTAATAGGTGAATTGAGACTTATGTGGGCTAGAATTTTTGGAAGCAAAACCAATGAGCACAGATTAGCTCAGGATAATATTACTCCACTCATTTCTGGAGCTTTCCTTGGAAAATCTAAGTTTACTTAACAAACCTAGTTTTCATAGTTACTATTTTTATGTGTAAAGGTGATTGAAACATCTTGAAGTTGTTTTTGAAGTTTGAAGTTGTTTCTAGGCAATTTCCATAATGATCTTGAATAAGACCATGTTCCTATTAAAGACTGGGTAGCTAATGATCTGGTGTAACCCAATCATTCAGCTGATGTGTGACATGTCATTTAACCTCTCTGGTTCTTGGTTCCATCACTAATAAAATGGAAATGGTAACACTGATGTCAAAAAGTCTCTGTTCAGAATAAGGAAAAAACTATATGAAGAAGAAACAACAGGACAGAAGCATTGAATAAATGATTGTTGAATCTAAGAGAACTGGTGGTTCTCTAGATGGAGCAGAATGGGCCAAGGAAGCTTTTGGCTGCTCTGTTGGCTGGCTGCAGATTGCTGGGGTATATGAGCAAACAGCGTTGGGTTATTTGGTACTCCCTGCCAGCCCCCATCCATGAATAAAAGGAAGATCTTGGAGAGACTCTGAGATAGCTTTGGAGGCTTGAGTCAAATAGGGACTCCTAACACTCAGGCTTTTTACAGCTTCCCTGGGATGTCACACCATATTCAATTTCCTAGGACAGAAAGATCTTTGATAGATGAACCAATTCTGCACCATCCACAGATGCAGATTACTTTAACAATTCATTAATCCCCATGACATTTTTGCCTGTTGAAATTGTTCAAGGCCTGGCTCAGACATTGATTCTCCTAAGCATTTGCTGATACCAGTCAAAGGTATGATTTCCCACCACTGAAAATCATGTTGCATTCTGTATCTCTTCATAAAAATATCTCAACCTAACTTATGTTATATTATGTGTATATCTGTCTTACTGCCTGTATTAATCAACTATCACCATTCTAGTGTTGCATAAAAAACAACTCTAAGTCTCAATGGCTTAAACCATAACCACTGATTTTTCTCTCATGTGTGTTTTCATCATTCTTCTATGACCAGTAGTACAACAAGGCAAGACAAACCACACAAACACATCTGAAGCTTCTGCTGTATCCTGCCCACTGACATTCCAGTGACCAAAGCAGGTCACAAGGTCAAGTACAGTCAATAGGGCTGTGGTATATATTTCACATATACTAGTGGGAGGCATGAACATGGCACAGACAAAGGAATGAAAAATCAAGAACAATCATCCAGTACCATATTACTCATAGGGTAGAGGGAGCTCTATTTTTCTAAATATGTGTTGTTCACTTACATAGTCTAAAAGCCTAAGTAAGTACTTTAAAAGCACTTGCTAACTCAATCAGTTCACAGGTGAATACTGAAAACTCAAAGTAATCCTATTCCTAGCACAGTGTCTGGCATACAGGAGACATACAAGCAACATTTACTGAAGTAATTTCTTCAATAAAGAGGAGTTGAGAACTTCCTTACACAATTATGTAATGGATATCAGACACTGAGAGAGAATTCTCTACACACTTTGTGTCCTCCCTGTAGCCACAAATTTGATCTGAAAAGCCTGTCAAGAACCCTTCAGTGACCCCATACTGTAGGCTGTGAGAACCAGGCAATGTCTGGAGTGATTAAAAAGGATTATCACCCTCATGGTCTCTTAAACACACCAAAGTTCAGTCATTTCTTCTGTAATTTATCACACAAAGCAGCACATTACATCAACAAGAGAGACAAAAGTTGAGCTCTGCCTTTCCTTAGATGGACCTTAACACCAAGCCAGATATGGTCCTCTAGATGCCACTTCTCTTTCACTTTTCTCATTTTTGTTTTGAAATTTCCTTTAAGCATGAAAGTCTACAATATCTGAAGAGGTGAATTCGTTTGGTGAATCAAAAAGAAACTGTTGATTCTTTACTTGCTGACTGTATCCATGGAAAAATAAGTTTCACTAAATTTCTCAGATGATTTAGATTACTCACTCTGAGCCAATATCAACACAACGTAAAACTTATTCCTCTGTCTCTTGCCTACATAGTAACAGTGAAATTTCAACTATAAAAATGCCTCAAGGCCCAGTGATTGTTTAATTGTCTCCTGGAAAATAATTTCCAAATGTGACAAGGGTGTCAATCATCCTCTCAAGCCTACTAAATTTATTTGTTCCTTCACCTTGTCTGCACTCTCTCTTGTTTACTACCCTGCAGGAGCAGATCAAGTTTTTGTGGAGCCTAAGGTTTATATAATTAGGGAGAAGACTCTTTAAAGAAAAAACTGCAAATTACAAATACAACATTAGCTTAAAAAAAAAAAAGCCTTCAAGTGAGGAGCCCTAAAAACTTAAGCTACATTAACTTCAGGATTAATCCACATGTGCTCCCATTATAACTAGGGTTGCCAGATAAAATATAGGATGTCCATTTAAATTTAAATTTCAGATAAACAACAAATAATATTTTATTATACATGTACAGTCTTTGGGATATATTTATACTAAAAATTATTCTTTGTTTATATGAAGTTCATATTTAACTGTACATCCTGTATTTTTATTAACTAAATCTGGCAACTCTACTTAAAAGATGAAGAGTAAAGATAAACACTTAAGTCACCAAAAGAAACCCATCAATACCCACATGGATCTCCCCAGGACTTCTCTGACCTCCCTAAATAATTAGCCCCATGATCTTTGTGTTTAATAAATATTTTAGAATTGATTTTTTTTGCTGATCCTTGGGAAAATAGTATGAATTCCAAATTAATCCCCACATTTAAAAAAGTCTATATGGAAGGGATATAGCATGAATAAATGCTTCTCATTTAAAGATAAACTTGGTATCAGAGACTATGATGATTTGAAATAAATGCCAACAGATTGTCACATTGAAGAAAAGTTAACTTTATCACATTCAAATTCCCCCAGTAATGTATTCTAGCTTCTCATGGCCTTTACAGTCAAGAAGAAGGATTTAACAGTGTTCAAGTCTAGAAAGCCATATGTTAATGAATGATATTTTCCATCCAGTTTAAGGAAAGGACAAGAGGGTTAAACATAAGAAGGAGGGTTTAGGTAGAAATTCTATTGGCATCTAGTGGGTAGAGGTCACAGATGCTCCTAAATATCTACAATGCACAGAACAGCAACAAAGAATCATCTGATCCAAAATGTCAATGTAGTTCCAAAGTTGAGAAACCCTGCCTAGCACTTTCAAAAAACAACCTCAACTAGCTGCTAGTACTGAGTATTCAAAACAAATCTTTACCTATGTAGCTAAGCCTGAAAACAATTTTGCGAGGTAGACATTATTATAATTGTATTACACATGTGGAGACACCTAATTAGCTAAGCTGTGATTTGCCCATAGGCACATGACTAGTAAGAATCAGACCCAGGATTTATGTCATCCGTGTGGCCCTCACGATGCCACCTCACCCTCCACTAGAAGCCATAAATTCTCCTATGTTCACAGTCAGCTAGATCTCATTTGCCTTCTGTACACAGGAACTATCTTTGTCAAATTCTTTCCTAGAATAGCATTATATCTTGCTTCTGCTTATTGAGAGTCTTATTACACACACTCACCTATTTGGGAAGAATGTATGTTTATGGGTAGGCAATTAGAGAAAACATCCAGAGAAAACTGTAGAAACAGTCTAGTTCCTCAGTAATCATTAAAAAATGACAGTAGATTCTACCAATTTCCATATACTGCTCAACTGTGGTGAGTGTGTACCTGTGGCTAGGGAAAAAAAAGGTAAAATATTTTCTGCCTTTAATTGTTCCACACTTACAGCAATCCACTGAGAAAGGGTAGAATTTCTTTTATATCTAATTAAGATATGCCTTAAAAATGCAGACAGAAGTTTAAAACTGAAGTTCAAAAAAATATATAAGGCAAATATTACAAAATACTTTTATATACTTTTTTATTTTAATGTAGGCAATGGAAATATGATGTCACTCTTCCTTCTATCCTTGATAAGGTTGAAATTTTTTGTAATAAAAATTAAAACAAAATATAAAGCTTATGAATTGGAAATACATGTTTTTCCCCTAGAAGTAATTTTTCTTTAAAATATTTTCACTATTAACATAGTTCAATGTAATTTACTCCAAAATATTTTTCTCATATGTAATTCTTAAAATTCATTAGATCTCAACCTTTAAAAGACAATCAGAATTCCAATTAAACCCTCATCACAGTCAAAGCATAAAATCTGTCATTTTTACTTTCAAGCTTTACTAACCATGCTACCTTTGAGTAAAGTATTAAATTCATATTTGATTTATTATCAGATGCAGTGTGCTTCAATTTCATTTTAGATCCCTCACATTTAAATAACATTTAACAGAGCTGAAATCTATTGCTTAGTTTGACAAGTGTTGGCGTAGCAAATAAATGAGACAACTGCCATTTTTACATGTATGAATTATTTGGCAGTATTATGAGCCAGTCCTACCCTGAAACTATAGTTAATTACTGAGCTAGTTGTAAGTAAAATAAACTACTCTTGCAGTGAGTTTGAAGGAGAGGTATTAAAAAAAAAAGAACTCCTACTTTTCAGTCTTTCTTAAACCTTTCTAAATCTTATATTTTCTTGAAAAAGGAAATATTGCCAAAAAATATTGAAAGAACCAGACACCTTCATTACTATTTCATCACTGTAGGCTTGTCCAGATGGCAGCAAGGTGTCTGTAGTTGATTCCCTGCCTCACACAGGTGAGACAGAAACTAAGTTTTCACAGTTTCTTGAAATGCACACTAGCAGAGAAATAACTATTAGCAACCATATGCTACATGAACTTGATTGCTTCCCAATATCAAAGAGCAAATGGAGCCTCACTCCAGTAGAGTGCCAAAACTACTGTGTCAGCATTAGGGAGCTATGATTCCATTGTTAATATTGAAGAGGTGGTTTGAAAAAATAATTCATGCACATAATAACTATCATTTCTTGAGAGCTCAGTATGCTAAACCCTTTATGTACAGTAATTCCTGTAATCCTCATCACTATTTGTGATGGTTAATTTTATGTCAACTTGACTGGACCACAGGATGCCCAGATATTTGGTCACATGTAACTGTAGATATTTCTGTGAGGGTGTGTTTGGATACTAGCATTTAAATTGGTAGACTGAGTAAAGCAAATTGCCCTCCCCAATGTGGGTGGGCCCCATCCAATCAGTTGAAGGACCAAATAGAGCAAAAAGACTGACTTTTCCCCAAGTAAGAGAGAATTACTCTTGCCTGACTACCTTCAAATTGGGACGTTAACTTTTTCCTGATTTCAGATAAAAACTGAAACATTGGCTCTTCCTGGGTTTTGAACCTGTCATCTTTTAGACTGGAACTACACTATTGACTCTTCTCGATCTCTAGCTTGCTGACTGCTGATCTAGAGACTTGTCAGCTTCCATAATCACATGAGCTAGTTCCTTATAATAAATTATTCACATATATTAAACTCATCTTATATATATAGATACATATATATCTATACACACACACATACATACATACATACATATATATACACCCTAAACTATATATACATTCTATTGGTTCTGTTTCTCTGGTGAACCCTTACAAATATACCATCTTATGAAATTGTACATTTATTCCCAATTTTCAGTTGAGAAAACTTAGGTTTGTAGAGTATATCTTACTTTTCCAAGGTTTCTTCTCCTGTTAGGCTCTAAGCTCCTAAAGGACAAATATTTTTGTCTATTTTATTCCCTGATGTGTCTTAGGTGCCTAGGATGGTGTGTTACATAGCTCAATCTGTTAACTAAGTGAATGAATTCAGCTGGAAAGTGCCTTGAAATCAGGCGTGGCTGCTACCCATATCTGCTCTTTTAACCTCTATGATTAACTGTCACTTAAAACTTCTTTCAGAAGGCAATGTTTGAAAGACTAATCCTTAAAAGAACATTACTAGCTATTTGAGCTCAGTTGTAAAGCTATTAATTCCTGAAAGATGATGGAATAGGATTCAGAAAGACCCCCCAAAATGGAACAATGCCCTTGTTATATAAAATTTTATTAGAAAAAATGTAAAACCACTTTCTTTATTCCA
This sequence comes from Aethalodelphis obliquidens, assembly GCF_003676395.1. Lineage (NCBI taxonomy): Eukaryota > Metazoa > Chordata > Mammalia > Artiodactyla > Delphinidae > Aethalodelphis > Aethalodelphis obliquidens. The sequence continues at coordinate 1,066,388 of NW_020837960.1, forward strand.
AATATCAACGAAACATATGGCTCTCAGAGGCATAACTTAGCAAGAATATAAATTTAAATGTCTCAGTAGGATTAAGTGACAGGAAGCTTGATATAAATCAACATTGAGTAGTGGATGCCGAAGGAGCTAATGCAATTCTTGGCTGCAATAATAAAATATTTGGTCCAGATCAAGGGAAATAATAATTCCATTCTATTATGCCTCTATATCAAACCACATTGAAGCTACACACTTCAAGAAGTGAGGTAAACTGCAGTACATTCAAAAGAGAGTCACCAAGAAGATGAAGAGAATCAAAGCCACATTGTACAAAGATGAGCTGAAGGAGAAGATACTTGCCAGAAGAGGAAATTCTGCCAATATCTTAGATGCCTTCAAACTTTGTATAACTGTTGTGTCTAAAACATACTAGATTTTATTTTCTGACTGGCCTCAGAAGATAGACTTTGGCCTAATGAATACAAAGTTAATGCTAAAGTAGACTGTTTCAATTTTCCAAAAGTGAGATGGACAAACTCATAAAAGTAGTTAAGTTCTCAATCTCTGGTGTTGTTCAAAACTGACAAAACTATAATTTGAATTTAGTTGGCAGCTAAGTTTCAGACAGATTGTTGGAATAGAAGACCATTATAGTTCCTTCCAGACATAAATGCCATAGTTCTCAAAAAGCATATGAAAAGTGAAGAATCAATGTGATCACGATGAATGAAATGGGAGAAAATAATTGCAAATAATTGAAAATAATTGCAAATATCTGGTAAGGAGTTAATATCTAAAATATATAAAGGACTCAAAAATACAATAGTAAAAATAATAATAATCCAATTAAAAATGGGCAAATAACCTCAATAGCCATTTCTCCAAAGAAGATATTAAAATGTCCAATTGGGGCTTCCCTGGTGGCACAGTGGTTGAGAGTCTGCCTGCCGATGCAGGGGACACAGGTTCGTGCCCCAGTCCGGGAGGATCCCACATGCCGTGGAGCGGCTGGGCCTGTGAGCCATGGCCACTGAGCCTGCGCGTCCAGAGCCTGTGCTCTGCAACGGGAGAGGCCACAGCGGTGAGAGGCCCGTGTACCGCAAAAAAAAAAAAAAAATGTCCAATTGCTAACAGATACATGAAAAGATGTTCAACATCACTAATCACCTGGGAAATACAAATTAAAACTATAATGAGCTATCACCTCACACCTGTTAGAATGCCTGTTATCAAAAAGAAAGGAAATAACAAGTGCTGACAAGAATGTGGGAAAAAAGGGAACTTTTGAATACTGTTGGTGGGAATGTAAATTTGTATAGCCAATATAAAAAACAGTATGGAGATTACTCAAAAAGTTAAATAATAGAACCACCCTATGACCTAGCAATTCCACTTCAGGGTATAAGTCCAAAGGAAACAAAATCACTGTCAAGGAGAGATATCTGTACCCTATGTTCATTGCAGTATTATTTAAAATAGCCAAAACATGGAAACAACCTAAGTGGCCATTAATGTATGAATGGATAAAGAAAATATGGAAGATATAAGTATAGATATAGATGAATATTTTTCAGCCATAAAGAAGAAGGAAATTCTGTCATTTGTGGCAACATGGATGAACTCTGAGAGCATTATGCTAAGAGAAATCACTCAGACAAAGAAAGACAAATACTGTATGATTTCACTTATATATAGAATCTTTAAAAACCAAAGTCATAGTCCTAGCCACAGTAATCAGAGAAGAAAAAGAAATAAAAGGAATCCAATTGGAAAAGAAGTATATCTGTCACTGTTTGCAGATGGATACATGGAAAATTCTAAAGATGTTACCAGAAAACTAAGAGGGCTCATCAGTGAATTCAGTAAAGTTGCAGGATACAAAATTAATACACAGAAATCTGTTGCATTTCTACACACTAGCAATGAAAGATAAGAAAGAGAAATTAAGGAAACCATCCCATTTACTATTGCATCAAAAAGAATAAAATACCTAGGAATAAACCTACCTAAGGAGGACAAGACTTGTACTCCAAAAACTCTAAGACACTGATGAAAGTAATCAAAGATGACACAAACAGATGGAAAAATATACCATGTTCTTGGATTGGAAGAATCAATATTTGTCAAAATGACTATTCTACCCAAGGCAATCTACAGATTCAATGCAATTCCTATCAAATTATCAATGACATTTTTTACAGAAGTAGAACAAAAAACTTTATGATTTGTATGGAAAGACAAAAGACCCTGAATAGCCAAAGCAAACCTGAGAAAGAAAAATGGAACTGAAGGAATCAGACTCCCTGACTTCACACTATACTAGAGAGCTACAGTAATCAAAACAGTATGGTACAATGGAACAGAATACAAAGCCCAGAAATAAATGCATGCATCTATGGTCAATTAATCTATGATTAAGCAGGTAAGAATATACAATGGAGAAAAGACAATCTCTTCAAATAAGTGGTGCTGGGAAAACTGGACAGCTACACATAAAAGAATGAAATTAGAACTTTCCCTAACACCATACAGAAAACTAAACTCAAAAGGATTAAAGACCTAAATGTAAACTGGATACAATAAAACTCTTATAGAGGAAAACATAGAACACTATTTGACATAAATCACAGCAATATTTTTTTTAGATCTGTCTCCTAAAGTAACAGAAATAAAAACAAAAATAAATAAATGAGGCCTAATTAAACTTAAAAGCTTTTTCACAGTAAAGGAAACCATAAACAAAACAAAAAGACAACCTACAGAATGGGAAAAAATATTTGTAAATGATGCAACCAACAAGGGATTAATCTCCAAACATACAAACAGCTCATAGAGCTCAATATCAAAAAAAAAGGAAAAAAACAATTAAAAAATGGGCAGAAGAGCTAAATACACATTTCTTCAAAGAAGACTTCCAGATGTTCAAGAGGCATAGGAAAAGATGCTTAACATTGCTAATTATTACAGAAATGCAAATCAAAATTACAATGAGGTTTCACCTCATACCAGTCAGAATGTCCATCATCAAAAAGTCTCCAAACAATAAATCTGGAGATGATGTGGAGAAAAAGGAACGCTCTTACACTGTTGGTGGGAACATAAACTGGTGTACCCACTATGGAGAACAGTATGGAGTCCTTAAGAAACTAAAAATAGAACTACCATATGATCCTGCAATCCCACTCCTGAGTATATATCTGGAGAAAACCATAATTCAAAAAGATGCATGGACCCCATTGTTCATAGCAACACTATTTACAATAGCCAAGGCATTGAAACAACCTAAACGCCCATCACAGAGGAATGTATAAAGAAGATGTGGTATATATATATGCAATGGAATATTACTCAGTTGTAAAAAAGAATGAAATAATGCCATTTGCAGCAACATTGGTGGACTTAGAGATTATCATACTAAGTGAAGTAAGCCAGACAAGGAAAAATATCACATGATATCACTTATATGTGGAATCTAAAAAAATGATACAAATGAACTTATTTACAAAACAGAAATAGACTCATAGATATAGAAAGCAAACTCATGGTTAGCAAAGGGGAAAGGGTGAGGAGGGATAAATTAGGAATTTAGGATTAAAATATATACACTACTATATATAAAATAGACACAAATGAGGACCTACTGTATAGCACAGAGAACTGTACTCAATATCTTTTTTTTTTTTTTTTTTTTTTTTTTTTT
>NW_020837960.1:1070166-1121768 GCF_003676395.1 Aethalodelphis obliquidens
GCGGGCCTCTCACTGTTGTGGCCTCTCCCGTTGAGGAGCACAGGCTCCGGACGCGCAGACTCAGTGGCCATGGCTCACGGGCCTAGCTGCTCCGAGGCATGTGGGATCTTCCCAGACTAGGGCATGAACCCGTGTCTCCTGCATCAGCAGGTGGACTCTCAACCACTGCGCCACCAGGGAAGCCCTGTACTCAATATCTTGTCTTAACCTATAATGGAAGAAAATGTAGAAAAAGAATATATATATTTATTTATATATATATATATATATATATATGTATAACTGAATCACTTTGCTGTACATCTGAAATTAACACAACATTGTAAATCAACTATATTTCAATAAAATTTAATAAAAACATAAACCAAACTCATAGAACAGATTGGTGGTTGCCAGAGGCAGAGGGCTGACAGTGAGGGAAATGGGTAGAGGTGGTCAAAGGTTACAAACTTCAATTATAAGATGAATAAGTCTTGAGGATATAACGTGTAGCATGATGACTATGGTTCACAATACTACATTTTATATTTGAAAGTTACCAAGAGACTATATTTTTAAAATTCTCCAAAACAAAATAACTTGTAAATACTTGGGGTGATATATGTGTTAGCTAGCTTTATTATAATCATTTTGCAACATATACATCTATAAAATCATTACACTGTACATCTTAAACTTATACAATATTTTAAGTCAATTGTATCTTAATAAAGTGGGAAGAAAAAAAGGAGATAATAATGTCCCATCACAAGATTAAATAAAGTTGTAAGGAGAGATGTGGTTCAAGACGGTGGCATAGGAAGATCCTGAACTCACCTCCTCCCATTTACACAAAATATCTACAGCTACATATGGAACAATTCCCTCTGAAAGGAACCTGAGAACTAGCTAACAGCTACTCCATAAAAAAGAAAGGAAGGGACACATTGAGACAATAGAGGCAGAGATACAGTGTTACCAAAACCCTTGACACAGCAACCAACAAGTGGGAGAGATCTCACAAATATAGAGCATCTTCCTGAGTAATGAGGGGTTTGTGTTCCACATAAGGCATCCCAACCCTTGGGACCTGCACTGGAAAGGTGAGCCCCCTAACCATCTGACTTTGAAAAACAATGGTGCCTACATCAAAACACTCTGTTCTCTATAGGGAATAAAGATCTGACTCTTGAAGGGCTCATGCAGAGTCACTCACCCTGGAATACAGTGCAAAAGCACCAGTTTGAAAAGAGCCTAGATCATGTGTGAAGGAGACTCAATGGCTAATCTTAAAGTGTCTGTAAGAGGGTAAGAAGCCTATATAGGACTGTCTCCAGGGACAGAAGTGTTGGCAGGAGAAATTTTACCTGCTCCCTCTATCTTGCTAGCACCACTGCTGGTGGATACCATTTTTACATTCTCACTATAAGCAACTAGTGCAGACAGGTGAGTGCTCCACTCCCTGCACTACTCCCAAGGTCCTGCCAAGGGTAATGGGCAAGCACTCCACCCTCCAAGATGCTTGTGGGGTCCCTCCAGAGGTGGTAGGCTTATGCAGTCCACAAAGGAGATGCCCCTTGAGCATCAGGTTGTGGTGGCAAGGGGAAATTGCATTTCTGGGCCCCACAGGTCTTAAACAATGGGAGAGACAATTTGAGAGACAACCAAAAACTGGACAAAGCTAAATAATAAGGTTCATCTCCTACACAAGGCCATTCCTTTAAGAATGGGAGAGATAGCTATCTTGCCTAATACATAGAAACAAACACAGAGAATTAATAAAATGGGAAGTAGAAAAATATGTTCCAAATGAAAGAACAAGCTAAAATCACAGAAAAAATACTAAATGAAATGAAGATAAGTAATTTACCTGATACAGAGTTAAAGTAATGGCCATAAAGATACTCACTGTACTCCAGAGAAGAACGAATGAACACAGAGAGTACTTCAGCAAAGAGAGATAAAATATAAGTAAATATCTAACACAAGTCACAAAGCTGAAGAATACATTAACAGGACTGAAAAATACACTGGAAGGGTAGAAAAACAGACTGCATAAAGCAAAGAAAGAATCAGTGATCTGGAAGACAGGGCAGTGGAACTCACCCAAATAGAGCAGCAAAAAGAGAAAAGAGTTTAAAACAGTGAAGCTAGCTTAAGGGGCTTATGAGACAACATCAAATAGAATAGCATTTGCATTATAGGTGTCCCAGTAGAAGAGAGAAAGGGGCAGAAAAGTTATTTGAATAAATAATGGCTGAAAATGTCAGTAACATAGGAAATGAAACAAACATTCAGGTAAAAGCATTAAAAAACAAAAAATAGTAAAAATAGCTATAACTATAAGAATTAGTTAAGGGACACACAAAATAAAAAGATGTAAAATGTCACATCAAAACACAGGGAGTGGAGAGTAAAAATGCTGAGTTTTGGAATACGTTCAAACTTAACTTGTTATCAACTTAAAATAGAGTCATATATGTGAGCTTCATGGTAACCACAAAGCAAAAACCTAGAATAAATACACAAAAGACAATGAGAAAGGAATCTAAGCATAACACTACAGAAAACTATCAAACCACAAAGCAGAAAAGCAAAATAAGAAGGGAACAGAGACGAACTACTTAACAGCCAGAAAACAATGAACAAAATGATAATAAGGACATACCTATCAATAATTACTTTAACTGTTAATGGACTAAATATTCCAATACAAAGACATACAGTGGCTAAATGGATTAAATTTTTTTCTCTTTTACTTTCAATCCTCTTTTTTTTTTTTTTACATCTTTATTGGAGTATAATTGCTTTACAATGGTGTGTTATTTTCTGCTTTATAACAAAGTGAATCAGCTATACATATACATATATCCCCATATCTCCTCTCTCTTGCATCACCCTCCCTCTCACCCTCCCAATCCCACCCCCCTGGGTGGTCACATAGCATGGAGCTGATCTCCCTGTGCTATGTGGCTGCTTCACACTAGCTATCAGTTTTATATTTGGCAGTGTATATATGTCCATGCCACTCTCTCACTTTGTCCCAGATTACCCTTCCCCCTCCTCATGTCCTCAAGTCCATTTTCTGGTAGGTCTGCATCTTTATTCCCATCTTGCCCCTAGGTTTTTCACGACTATTTTTTTTTTTTGATTCCATATATGTGTGATAGCATACGGTATTTGCTTTTCTCTTTCTGACTTACTTCACTCTGTATGACAGACTCTAGGTCCAACCATCTCACTACAGATAACTCAGTTTCATTTCTTTTTAAGGCTGAGTAATATGCCGTTGTATATATGTGCCAAATATTCTTTATCCATTCATCTGTTGATGGACACTTAGGTTGCTTCCATGTCTGGGCTATTGTAAATAGAGCTGCAATGAACATTTTCGTACATGACGCTTTTTGAATTATGGTTTTCTCAGGGTATATGCCCAGTAGTGGGATTGCTGGGTCGTATGGTAGTTCTATTTGTAGTTTTTTAAGGAACCTCCATACTGTTCTCCATAGTGCCTGTATCAATTTACATTCCCACCAACAGTGCAAGAGGGTGTCCTTTTCTCCACACCCTCTCCAGCATTAATTGTTTGTAGATCTTTTGATGATGGCCATTCTGACCGGTGTGAGATGATATCACATTGAAGTTCTGACTTGCATTTCTCTAATGATTAATGATGTTGAGCATTCTTTTATGTGTTTGTTGGCAGTCTGTATATCTTCTTTGGAGAAATGTCTATTTAGGTCTTTTGCCCATTTTTGAAATGGGTTTTTTGTTTTTTTGTTATTGAGTTGCATGAGCTGCTTCTAAATTTTGGAAATTAAACCTTTGTCAGTTGCTTCATTTGCAAATATTTTCTCCCATTCTGAGGGTTGTCTTTTGGTCTTGTTTATGGTTTCCTTTGCTGTGCAAAAGTGTTTAAGTTTCATTAGGTCTCATTTGTTTATTTTTGTTTTTATTTCCATTTCTCTAGAAGGTGGGTCAAAAAGGATCTTGCTGTGATTTATGTCATAGAGTGTTCTGCCTATGTTTTCCTCTAAGAGTTTTATAGTGTCTGGTCTTATATTTAGGTCTTTAATCCATTTTTGAGTTTATTTTTGTGTATGGTGTTAGGGAGTGTTCTAATGTCATTCTTTTACATGTAGCTGTCCAGTTTTCCCAGAACCACTTATTGAAGAGGCTGTCTTTTCTCCATTGTGTATTCTTGCCTCCTTTATCAAAGATAAGGTGACCATATGTGTGTGGGTTTATCTCTGGGCATTCTATACTGTTCCATTGATTTATATTTCTGTTTCTGTGCCAGTACTATACTGTCTTGATTACTGTGGCTTTGTAGTATAGTCTGACTTCAGGAGCCTTATTCTTCCAGCTCTGTTTTTCTTTCTCAAGATTGCTTTGGCTGTTTGGGGTCTTTTGTGTTTCCATACAAATAGTGAAATTTTTTGTTCTAGTTCTGTGAAAAATGCCATTGGTAATTTGATAGGGATTGCATTGAATCTGTAGATGGCTTTGGGTACTATAGTCATTTTCACAATGTCCATTCTTCCAATCCAAGAACATGGTATATCTCTCCACCTATTTGTATCATCTTTAATTTCTTTCATCGGTGTCATAATTTTCTGCATAAATGTCTTTTGTCACCTTAGGTAGGTTTACTCCTAGGTATTTTATTCATTTTGTTGCAATGGTAAATGGGAGTGTTTCCTTAATTTCTCTTTCAGATTTTTCATCATTAGTGGATAGGAATGCAAGGAATTTCAGTGCATTAAGTTTGTATCCTGCTACTTTACCAAATTCATTGATTAACTCTCATACTTTTGTGGTAGCATCATTAGGATTCTCTATGTGTAGTATCATGTCATCTGCAAACAGTGACAGCTTTACTTCTTTTCCAATTTAGATTCCTTTTATTTCTTTTTCTTCTCTGATTGCTGTGGCTAAGACTTCCAAAACTATGTTGAATAATAGTGGTGAGGGTGGGCAACCTTGTCTTGTTCCTGATCATAGTGGAAACAGTTTCAGTTTTTCACTGTTGAGGATGATATTGGCTGTGGGTTTGTCATGTATGGGCTTTATCATGTTGGGGAAAGTTCTGTCTTTGCCTACTTTCTGGAGGGTTTTTATCATAAATGGATGTTGAATTTTGTCAAACGATTTCTCTGCATGTATTGAAATGATCATATGGTTTTCTCCATCAATTTGTTAATATGGTGTACCACATTGATTTGCATATACTGAAAAATTCTTACATTCCTGGGATAAACCCCAATTGATCATGGTATATGATCATTTTAATGTGCTGTTGGATTCTGTTTGCTAGTATTTTGTTGAGGATATTTGCATCTATGCTCATCAGTGATATTGGCCTGTAGTTTTCTTTCTTTGTGACATCTTTGTCTTGTTTTGGTTTCATGGTGATGGTGGCCTCGTAGAATGAGTTTGGGAGTTTTCCTCCCTCTGCTATACTTTGGAAGAGTTTGAGAAGGATAGGTGTTAGCTCTTCTCTAAATGTTTGATAGAATTCGTCTGTGAAGCCATTTGGTCCTGGGCTTTTCTTTGTTTGGAAGATTTTTAATCACAGTTTCAATTTCAGTACTTGTGTTTGGTCTGTTCATATTTTCTAATTCTTCCTGTTTCAGTCTTGGAAGGTTGTGCATTTCTAAGAATTTGTCCATTTCTTCCAGGTTGTCCATTTTATTGGCATATAGTTGCTTGCAATAATCTCTCATGCTACTTAGTATTTCTGCAGAGTCAGTTGTTACTTCTCCTTTTCATTTCTAATTCTATTGATTTGAGTTTTCTTCATTTTTTTCTTGATGAGTCTGGCTCATGGTTTATCAATCTTGTTTATCTACTCAAAGAACCAGCTTTTAGTTTTATTGATCTTTGTTATTGTTTTCTTCATTTCTTTTTCATTTATTTCTGATATGATCTTTATGATTTCTTTCCTTCTACTAACTTTGTGTTTTTTTTTTTGTTTTTTTTTTGTTTTTCCCGGTATGTGGGCCTCTCACTGTTGTGGACTCTCCTGTTGTGGAGCACAGGCTCCAGACGTGCAGGCTCAGTGGCCATGGCTCACGGGCCCAGCCGGTCTGCAGCATGTGGGATCTTCCTGACCGGGGCACGAACCCATGTCCCCTGCATCAGCAGGCAGACTCTCAACCACTACGCCCCCAGGGAAGATCAACTTTGGGGTGTTTTTGTTCTTTTTTCTCTAATTGCTTTAGGTGTAAGGTTAGGTTGTTTATTTGAAATGTTTCTTGTTTCTTAAGGTATGATTGTATTGCTATAAAATTCCCTCTTAGAACTGCTTTTGCTGCATCCCATATGTATTGGATTGTTGTGTTTTCATTGTCATTTGTTTCTAGGTATTTTTTGATTTCCTCTTTGATTTCTTCCGTGATCTCTTGGTTATTAAGTACTGTGTTGCTTAGCCTCCATGTGTTTGTATTTTTTACAGATTTTTCCCTTTAATTGATATCTAGTCTCGTAGTGCTGTGATCAGAAAAGATACCTGATATGATTTCAATTTTCCTAAATTTACCAAGGGTTCACTTGTGACCCAAGATATGATCTATCCTGGAGAATGTTCCATGAGCACTTGAGAAGAAAGTGTATTCTGTTGTTTTTGGATGGAATGTCCTATAAATATCAATTAAGTCCATCTTGTTTTATGTATCATTTAAAGCTTGTGTTTCCTTATTTATTTTCATTTTGAATGATCTGTCCATTGGTGAACATTGGGTGTTAAAGTCCCCTACTATGATTGTGTTACTGTTGATTTCCCCTTTTATGGTTATTGGTATTTGTCTTATGTATTGAGGTACTCCTATGTTGGGTACATAAATATTTACAATTATTATATCTTCTTCTTGGATTGATCCCTTGATCATTAAGTAGTGTCCTTCTGTGTCTCTTGTAACAGTCTTTATTTTAAAGTCTGTTTTCTCTGATATGAGTATTGCTATTGCAGCTTTCTTTTGATTTCCATTTGCATGGAGTATCTTTTTCCTCTCTCTCACTTTCAATCTTTATATGTCCATAGGTCTGATGTGTGTCTCCTGTAGACAGCATATATACGGATCTTGTTTTTGTATTCATTCAGCCAGTCTATGTCTTTTGGTGGGAGCATTTAATCCATTTATATTTAAGGTAATTATCCATATGTATGTTCCTATTACCATTTTCTTAATTGTTTTGGGTTTGTTTTTGTAGGTCTTTTCCTTCTCATGTGTTCCCTGCCTAGACAAGTTCCTTTAGGATTTTTTGTAAAGCTTAGCTTTTGCTTGTCTGTAAAGGTCTTAATTTCTCCATCAAATCTGAATGAGATCCCTGCTGGATAGAGTAATCTTGATTGTAAGTTTTTCCCCTTCATCACTTTAAATATGTCCTGCCACTCCCTTCTGGCTTGCAGAATTTCTGCTGAAATATCAGCTGTTAACCTTATAGGGATTCCCTTGTATGTTATTTGTTGGTTTTCCCTTGCTGCTTTTAATATTTTTTTTCTTTGTATTTAATTTTTGATAGTTTGATTAATATGTGTCTTGACATGTTTCTCCTTGGATTTATCCTGTATGGGACTCTCTGTTCTTTGTCAACTTGATTGAATATTTCCTTTCCCATATTAGGGAGGTTTTCAACTATAATGTCTTCAAATAATTTCTCAGTCCCTTTCTTTTTCTCTTCTTCTTCTGGGACCATTATAATTAGAATGTTGGTGTGTTTAATATTATCCCAGAGGTCTCTGAGACTGTCCTCAATTCTTTTCATTCTTTTTTCTTTATTCTGCTCTGCAATAGTTATTTCCACTATTTTATCTTCCAGGTCACTTATCCATTCTTCTGCCTCAGTTATTCTGTTATTGATCCCTTCTAGGGAATTTCTAATTTCATTTATTGTGTTGTCCATCTCTGTTTGCTTGCTCTTTAGTTCTTCTAGCTCTTTGTTAAACATTTCTTGTATTTTTTCAATTCTCTTTCCAAGATTTTGGATCATCTTTACTATCATTATTTTGAATTCTTTTTCAGGTAGACTGCCTATTTCCACTTCATTTGTTAGGTCTGGTGGGTTTTTAGCTTGCTCCTTCATCTGCTGTGTGTTTCTCTGTCTTCTCATTTTGCTTATCTTACTGTTTTTGAGATCTCCTTTCACAGGCTGCAGGTTCCTAGTTCCTGTTGTTTTTGGTGTCTGCCCCCAATGGCTAAAGTTGGTTCAGTGCACCTGCCTTCCTGGTGCAGGGGACTAGTGCCTGTGTTCTGGTGGATGAGGCTGGATCTTGTCTTTCTGGTGGACAGGTCCACGTCTGGTGGTGTGCTTTGGGGTGTCTGTGACCTTATTATGATGTTAAGCAGTGTCTGTGCTAATTGATGGGGTTGTGTTCCTGTCTTGCTAGTTGTTTGGCATAGGGTGTTCAGCACTGTAGCTTGCTGGTCATTTAGTGGAGCTGGGTCTTGGCGTTGAGATGGAGATCTCTGGGAGTTTTTTTGCCATTTGATATTGCATGAAGCTGGGAGAACTTGGCTCTCCCACCTGAGAGGTACAGCCCTGACACATGCCTGGAGCACCAAGAGCCTGTCATCCAAACAGCTCAGAAAAAAAGGGAGAAAAAAAAGAAAGAATGAAAGAAGATAAAATAAAACAAAATAAAATGAAATAAAATAAGATAAAATAGTTATTAAAATAAAGAATAATTATTAAAAAAAATTTAAAGAGTAATTCAAAAAAACAAAAGAAAGAAGAGAGCAACGAAACCAAAAAACTAATCCACCAATGATAACAAGTGCTAAAAACCATGCTAAAAAAAAAAAGAAAAACACAAGAAAAACCAGACAGAGAGAACCCTAGGACAAATGGTAAAAAAAAAAAAAAAAAAGCTATACAGAGAAAATCACACAGAGAAACATACACATACACACTCACAAAAAGAGAAAAAGTGAAAAAAATATATATATCATTGCTCCTAAATTCCACCTCCTCAATTTGGGATGATTCGTTGTCTATTCTGGTATTCCACAGATACAGGGTACATCAAGTTGATTTTGAAGATTTAATCCGCTGCTCCTTAGGCTGCTGGGAGAAATTTCCCTTTCTCTTCCTTGTTCTCACAGCTCCCGGGTTCAGCTTTGGATATGGTCCCGCCTCTGCATGTACATCACCTGAGGGTGTCGGTTAACCACTCAGACAGTGTAGGGTTAAAGGAGCAGCTGCTTCGGGAGCTCTGGCTCACTCAGGCTGGTTGGAGGGAGGGGTACAGAGTATGGGGCAACACTGCAGCAGCAGAGGTCGGCGTGACGTTGCAACAGCCTGAGGTGCACTGTGCTCTCCTGGGGAAACTGTCCCTGGATCACGGGACCCTGGCAGTTGTGGGCTGCACAAGCTCCCAGGATGGGAGGTGTGGATAGTTTCCTGTGCTTGCACACAGGTTTCTTGCTGGCTGCAGCAGCAGCCTTAGAGTCTCATGCCCGTCTCTGGGGTCTGCGCTGATAGCCGTGGCTTGTGCCCGTTTCTGGATCTTGTTTAAGCTGCGCTCTTAATCCCCTCTCCTTCTGCACCAGGAAACAAAGAGGCAAGAAAATGTCTTTTGTCTCTTTGTTAGCTCCAGACTTTTCTCCGGACTCCCTCCTGGCTAGCTGTAGTGCACTAGCCCCCTTCAGGCTGGGTTCATGCAGCCAACCCCAATCGTCTCCCTGGGATACCCTGAAGCTGGAGCCTCAGCTCCCAGCCCCCACCTTCCCTGGCGGGTGAGCAGACAAGCCTCTTGGGCTGATGAGTGCTGGTCAGCACCGATCCTCTGTGTGGGAATCTCCCCATTTTGCCCTCCACACCCCTGTTGCTGCGCTCTCCTCTGTGGCTCCGAAGCTTCCCACTCCACCACCCACATTCTCCACCTGCAAAGGGGTTTCCTAGTGTGTGGAAACATTTCCTCCTTCACAGCTCCCTCCCACTAGTGCTCATCCCATCCCTATTCTTTTGTCTCTGTCTTTTCTTTTTTCTTTTGCCCTACCCAGGTACGTGGGGAGTTTCTTGCCTTTTGGGAGGTCTGAGGTCTTCTGTCAGCATTCAGTAGGTGTTCTGTAGGAGTTGTTCCACATGTAGATGTATTTCTGTTGTATTTGTGGGGAGGAAGGTGATCTCCATGTCTTACTCTTCTGCCATCTTGAAGCTCCTCCCCTAAATAGATTAAATTTTAAAAGACCCATCTATATGCTCCCTACAAGAGGCTTACCTCAGATATAAGGATACACACAGACTGAAAGTGAATGGATGGAAAAAATATATTTGATGCAAATGGAAACCAAGAGAAAGTTGGTGTAGCTATACTTATCTTGGAAAAAATACACTTCAAATAGACTAATAAAAGAGAAAGGTAGACAATACATAATGTTAAAGAGTCAATCCAACAAAAAGATATAACATTTGTTAATATATATGCACCCAACCTAGGAGCACCTAATTACATAAAGCATATATTAGCAGACCTAAAGGGAGAAATTTCCAGTAATACAATTGTAGTAGATTTTAATACCCAAATTACATCAATGAATAGATCATCCAGACAGAAAATAAATAAAGAAATTTCAGCCTGGGATGGAATCAAGAAAATGGAGTAAGAGAATGTGGAGCTCATCTCTCCCCATGATCACAACAAAAATACATCTACATGTGGAGAAATTTTCACTGAAAACAAACTGGAGACTGGCAGAAAGACTCTTACACAACCAAGGCTATAAGAAAGATCCACACAGAATTGAGTAGGAAGGGAAGAGAAGCTACCATGTTGGGACTTGCACCCCTGGGAGGGGACACAGAAGAACAGGGGGGTTACATGGGCTCATAGATCTTCCCTGAGGAGTGGCTGTTTGAACCATGGGCTCCCTAGCCCTGGAGTCCAACACCAGGGCATTGACTCCCCTTTGCTGGTTTGAACTGAGACTCACAAAGGACCTGTAAGATACCAAGACTCTGCTCATGAAGAGTGTCCACTTGCTTGCTTACTCCTGGGAACAAGCCAGAGGAAGCAGATTGAAATTTGCTGTGACTACCTTGGCACACACCCCAGCCTGAGGCGAGGGCCCTCTCCAGCTCCTCTTGCTCCACAGTGAAGCTCCATACTAGGGCAAGGGCAGCTGCAGCTGAAGGGAGTGCACAGATGTGAAAGAAAGAGCCAGCTCAGACCTGGAACAGCATCTGAACAGGGCCAGGGTGGCCACTGCTGGTGCCTATGGGGGCAATGGATCAGGAGCAGTCTGGAACTCTGACTGGTGCCAGAACCACCAGAGTCATACCCTGCTCCACGCTGAGGGCTCACTCCAGCCCCTCTTGCTCCAGCATTGCTCCCTTCTAGGCTGAAGCTTCCAGTGCTGGGAGGGGGAGCAGAGCACACACTTAGAGGAAATGGAGACAGGTCAAACTCAACCCTTAGGGTTTCTTCTCTACCAACTTGGGACCCACCCCTTCCCCCAGCATAGTGCTGTTGGCCACTGAACAGAAGAGAAGCCACAGCTCACACTTGGGTCTGGCTTTAGCCCCTCCATCTCCAGCTCCAATTCCTACCAAGGTGATAGCTGCCAGCACAGTATAGGGGAAGATGTGACTTGTGGTCACCTTAGATCCAGTTCTCCCATTAAATCCACTGGGCACAGACTGTATAGGTACACTCCTACACAAGAAGACCCTTTCAAGACTGCAATAGGTAATTGTTTCACCTAATTTCACAGGCACAGAGAAAGTTAAGCAAAATGAGAAGGCAGATGAATTTATTTCAAATAAAAGAAAAAAAGCCTGAAAAACAACTAATAAAATAGAAATAAATTATGGACCAGGTAAAGAGTTCAAAGCATTAGAAATGAAAATACTAACTGAATCAGGAAAAAGAATGGATGAACACTGAGGGGACAAGAAAATATAAAAAAGAACCAATCAGAACTAAAGAATACAATAACTGAAATGAAAAGCACACTAGAAGGAATGAACAGCATACTAGGTGATAGAGAAGAATGCATAAGTAATACGGAAAATGGAATAACAGGAAACACACAATCAGAACATCAAAAAGATAAATTTTAAAAAGTGAAACTGTTTAAGGGACCTCTGGGACAACATCAAGCATACAAAATTCACATTATAGGGGTACTATAGGGAGAAGAGAGAGAAAGAGGTCAAAAATGTATTTGATGAGATTATGGCTGAAAAATTCCTGAACCTGAAGAAGGTAACAGATATCCAAGTACAGAAGCACGGATGGTTTCAAACAAGATGAACCTAAACAGACCAGCATCAAGACATATCATAATTAAAATAGCGAACCTTAAAGATAAAGGTAGAATTCTAAATTAGCAAGAGAAAAACAGAGTCATAACAAGGGAACTCCAATAAGGCTATCAGCTGATTTTTCAGCAGAAATTTTGCAGGTCAGAAGGGTGTGGCATGATATATTTAAAGTGCTGAAAAGGAATAATCTGAAACCTAGCATAATCTATCCATCAAGATTATCATTTAGAATTGAAGGAGAGATCAAGAGTTTCTGTGACAAGAAAAACTAAGAGTTCATTCATACTTAACTGATCTTGTAAGAAATGTTAATGAGTATTCTGTAAGTGGAAAACAAAGGGCTACAACAAGGAACAAGAATATACATGAAAGGAAAAATCCCACTAGAAAAGGCAAATATATAGTAAAGGCTGTGTATCAACCATTTAAATAAGCTAGTACAAAGATTAAAAGACCAAAAAAATTGTAAAATTAACTCTAACTACATAAACAGTGAAGGGAAAAACATGGAGAGAAAGAAATATAAGCATCAAACTAAAGAAAATCATTAAACCACGAGAGAAGAAACTAAAAGAAGAAATGAATGGAGAAGAACTGCAAAAACAACCAGGAAACAAGTAACAAAATGGCAATTAGTAGATAACTATCAATAATCACTTTAAATGTTAATGGAATAAATTCTCCAACCAAAAGACATAGGGTGGCTGATTGGATAAAAAACCAAGACCCATCTATATGCCACTTACAAGAGACTCACTTCAGAGCTAAAGACACATACAGACTGAAAGTGGGGGGATGGAAAAAGATATTTCATGTAAACAGAAATGACAAGAAAGCTCAGGTAGCAATACTCATATCAGACAAAGTAGACTTTAAAACAAAGTTTGTAACAAAAGACAAAGAAGGACATTCTATAATGCTAAAGGGATCAATACAAGAAAAGAATATTATACTCATTAACATATATGCACCCAATACAGGAGCAAATAATAGCAGACATAAAGGGGGAAATTGACACAACACAATAATAGTAGGGGACTTTAACACCCCACTTATATCAATGGACAGATCATCCAGACAGAAAATCAGTAAGGAAACAGTAGTCAAATGAGATATTAGACCAGTTGGACTACATAGGGCATTCTAT
The DNA here is from genome assembly GCF_003676395.1 of Aethalodelphis obliquidens. Taxonomy (NCBI): domain Eukaryota; kingdom Metazoa; phylum Chordata; class Mammalia; order Artiodactyla; family Delphinidae; genus Aethalodelphis; species Aethalodelphis obliquidens. The sequence goes on from NW_020837960.1 coordinate 1,083,563, forward strand.
CCAAAAACAGCAGAATACACATTTTTTCAAGTGCACATGGAACATTCTCCAGGATAGATTGAGAGTAGGCCACAAGCAAGTCTCAATAAATTTAAGAAGACGAAAATCATATCAAACATATTTTCTGACTACAATTAAGAAAACAATACCCTTTACAATTTCATCAAATAAAAGTTTCTAGGAATAAGACATTGTATAAGACATTGATGAAAGAACGTGAGGAAAACACAAATGAATAGGAAAATATTCAGTACTCATGGGTAGAAGAATTAGCATTGAAAAAAATGTCCGTATTACCCAAAGCAATCTACAGATTCAATGCAATCCCTGTCAAAATTCCAATGACATTTTTCACAAAAATGGAATAGACAATCCTAAAATGTGTATGGAACCACCAAAAATCTCAAATAGCCAAAGCAATCTTAAGAAAGAAGAACAAAACTGGAGGCAACATGCTCCCAGTTTTCAAGCTATATTACAAAGCTACAATAATCAAAATAGTATGATACTGTCATAAAAACAGACACATGGATTAATGGAACAGGATAGATGGCCCAGAAATAAATCCAACACACATATGGCCAATTAATTTATGACAAAGGAGACAAGAATATACAATGGAGAAAGGACAGTTTCTTCAATAAATGATGTTGGAAAAACTGGACAACCACATGCAGAAGAATGAAACTGGGCCACTATCTTACACTATATATAAAATAAACTCAAAATTGACTAAAGACTTGAATTTAAGGGCAGAAACCATAAAACTACTGAAAGAAAACAGGCAGAAAGCTGCTTGACCTCACACTTGGTGATAATTTTTTGAATCTGACCCCAAAAGACAATGGCAACAAAGGCTAAAATAAAAATTAGGACATCAAACGAAAAAGTTTCCACACAGTGAAAGAAACCATCAACAAAATATAAAGACAACCTACTTAATGAGAGAAGATATTTGCAAATCATATATCTGATAAGGGGTTAATATCCAAAATATATGAAGGACTCATACAACTCAATAACAAAAAACCCATCAATATGATATAAAAATGGGCAGAGGATCTGAATAGACATTTTTCCAAAGAAGACATACAGATGGCCAACAGACACATGAAAAGATGCTCAACATCACTAATCATCAGGGAAATGCAAATCAAAAGCACAATGAGATATTACCTCCTACATGTCAGAATAGCCATCATCAAAAAGACAACAAATAACAAATGTTAGTGAGGATGTAGAGTAAAGGGAAGACTAGTTCACTGTTGGTGGGAATGTAAATTGGTACAGTCACTATAGAAAGCATTATGAAGTTTCCTAAAAAAACTAAAAATAGAACTACCATATGATCCAGGAATTCCACTTCCAGGTATATATCTGAAGAAATCAAAAACACTAGCTTGAAAAGTTACATGCACACCAATGTTCATAGCAGCATTATTTACAATAGCCAAGGTACAGAAGGAACCTAAGTGTCCATCAACAGATGAATGGATAAAAAAGATGTGGCGTGCATATATATACATGATTACTACTAGCCAACAAAAAGAATGAAATCTTGCCATTTGGGACAACGTGGATGGATCTTGATAGTTTTATGTTGAGTAAAATAAGTCAGAAAGAGAAAGACAAGTATTGTAAGATTGTACTCATATATGGAATTTTAAAAATAAAACAAATGAACAAAAGTAAAATAAAATTTATAGATACAGAGAACAGATTTGTGGTTGTCAGATAGGGGGGCGTAAGATCAAGAGGTATAAATTTACAGTTTTAAAATAATAAGTCATGGGATGTAATATACAGCATGGTCACTATAATCCATAATATTGTATTACAAATATGAAAGTTTCTCTCATCACAAGAGAAAAAAATTCCATAATGTTTTATGATAACAGATGATAAGTAGACTTACTATGTCACCATTTTGCAATGTATACAAGTTTGAATCGTTGTTGTATACTTGAAACTAATGGAATGTTGTATGTTAATTATACATCAATAAACAAAACTTTAAAACAAAAATTTTTTAAAGATGGTCAGAATGAGAAGAATAAATAAACTGAAATCTGTTGTTTGCTTTGCAGTGCCAGTACTGTGCAGGGAGCTTTCATTTACATTATTTTTTTAAAAGAATCTTCACAACATAATGAAATAAATTATTATTTCCATTTTTTAGAGAGGAGAAAACTATAGTTCAAGAAAGTTAAGGAATTCACTCATTGTCACAGACTTAGTGGACAGAAGAATATAGATTCCTATGATTCCAAAGTTCTTCCCTCCAAAATGTAAAACTTCTGGATTGACTACTGGCCACACTTTTCAGTTGCTCTTATCAAATCATTAGCAATCCTTTCCAAAGGGGGCTGCTGGTGCTAATGTCTAAGCCAGCACCCAGGAAAGAAAATGTGCTTCTATTATACTTGAGTCTGTGAGGGTCCCCTCTTTTAGATCATCTACTACACTCCATTTAGGACCCTCCATATTTTGATCCACATTATGCCTATTAAAATAAAGGAACAAAATAACAATATTATCTGTATATGGCAGGTCTTTAAAATTTTATTACATCTAAGTTGTGCATAAAATATATAAGAGATTCTATATAATCTATTTCTGATAGTAATACCAGGGGAAGTTTATAATAAAGCTTCATACCCAAGAATTCCAAAGAATTAAGATTTTGGTTTTAAACAATCTTCCCTTCCTTAATAACTCTGTTGATTTAATAAGCTACTATATTTAGTTATTCTAAATTATTAAAATGTACCATATTTTCAGCCTATATAATCTACATTCAGAACCATCCAGTGGCTTCCCACCTCATTTGGAATAAAAGAAAAAGTTCTTGAAATGGACAACATGGTGTTACACAACCACCTTCCTTGCCTATCTGACCTTACCTCTTCTACTCTCCACCTTCTCACTCTGCCCCAGCCACACCAGCCTCTGCTGGTTGTCTCTGCTAGTTGTCAAATAGCTCTTACCTCTCAGTGCTTCCTGGTCCACAGCCCAGGAAGTTCATCCCTCAGAGAGCTGAATGGTGAGATTCCTCACCTCCTTCAGGTCTTGAATCAAATGTCATCTTCTTAATAAAGACTTTTTGGATTACCCTGTGTAAAACTACTGTACCTGAAGCTCCCTATCACCCTCATCTGCTTTATATTTTCCTCAGAAATTACCATAATTTACATTCTATGTGTTTTATTTATTTTGATTATCATATGTTTCCTACCCACTAGCATATTAATTCTATGAAGGAAAGGAGCACTTTTATTCACTGCTACACCCAGAACTTAGAATGAATCCTTGTTGACTGAATGAATAAATAAATGAATGAGGTAACAGTAGTATTTATACAGTAATTATTCTTTAAATAAAACTAATATAACTCTATTACATAAAGATAGTATAATACATTGTATGTATTTACTGCCTCTGTATAGACACCTCTCCTAACATTATGTAAAGATCTCTTTAAAAATGTTTTGAAAACAGTGAAATAGTTATTAAAATATAGCAATTACTCTGAAATTTAAAAGAAACAATACAATTTATGTATTTTCTACAAGTATAAACAACATGATTACAGAGAAATATGGCAGCTTTCTTTCTGTTAAAAACATCACTAAAAGATAGACGTATTAGATTAAGTAATGCATAAAGTCATATTTAAGTCTATTAGATTAAGTAATGCATATTTAAGTCTTAAGATCATACTCTTTCCAAAGAATGAAAATGAAGTCTTCTTATTCCCTCATTCACAAAATGTGTCCTCAGAAATATTTCCACCAATATTATCAGCTGTATTTACAAATCCCTCTATGTAGAGCCCTGTGTCTCGTACTAGTCACGTAGGTGAAGCAAGTGAACAAGAAAGCCCCGCCCTGGAAGTGCTTCTGATTATAGTTGGACAGAAGAGGAGAGGAGGAATTGATATTTACCTACTGCCCCCTTGGAATCAGCAGAAATACAGCAAACACTCTTTCAGGTGAATGATACACAAGAGGATCTGAAAGATTTTAGTTGAAAAAGCTCCTTGAATAATTGAGAAGGGATTGCAACTGGATGAAACACATCCATATTAGTTATAACTTGTTCTCAGTTGTTAGCTATTTCCTCTAGTGCCTCTGAAGGATTAACAAGGTTATCAAGACAGAGTGTCATAACAGGTAAGTGTTTTAACCCTTACTGCAACTTGCCTGGCAGCAACCATGAAACTTAAATAGTATCTAAATTGTTTGGTGCTGGAACATGTCACTGATTTACATCTGAGTACGCTATCTGATCCTTTTATTCCCCATGACTAAAGAACTTGACAATGTTTTTTATTGGTGTCACTGCAGCTGTAATATTTGATGTTGCAGTATTCTGAAGGTTTATTTTACATAATTTTGAGCTCTCTACTTTTAAATCTCTCACTTAGTCATACTTTTAGATCTTCATCTGAAATTCTCACCTTCTCAGGTTCATTTTCTAGTCAATCCAGTTATAGAAAGTAAATACCTAAAACACTGTGCAATAAAGCCAAGGCAGACATACTGGATTTAAGTTACATCTGCTTCTAAAAGAAAATACCAGAAGCACAATTTAGAATCAGCACACATTCTTTTTGTTCATGAATTTAGATAAGGATTTTTTTCTTAAACTTGCAAATTTTTAGCTAGATCATGCCAACAAATTAAACTTATTATTTCAGGTTGCCTCTTAAAATGTGAATGATCTAAGAAAAATATCATGAAATATCTAAGAAAAATATCCCTTCATGACTCAGAATGAGAACAAAAGTTTGTCTCTTTTGACCTATTCTAGACATCCTGTACCTAGCATACCACAGTTCTAGGACATTATAAGATAAAACTAAGGCTGTGGGGAGAAAAAAGCCAGCCATTGTTGCTTACCACCACCTGTCAGGGAAAGTTATGCTGGTGGTGTATATCCACCCTCCCCAGATTAATGACACTTGTAGAGATAAATGCAACATGAGCTACAAAGGTAATAGATGTTGCATCTTGATAAGGTTTTAATGGATATGGACATTTCAAGGAAGCTATAATAGTTGACAGCTTAAACTCAGTGTCTGAGAAAGCCTTTAATTAAGATTTATAAGGTCAGCTACTGGAAGCAAATATAAGATGATGGTTAGACATGGTAAAAAAAAAAAAGTGATATGACTGATGGTCCCAGTGGTTCACAACTAACCCTCATTCTAACCTTGTTGATTAATAAAAATCCCAAATCTGAAGAGTTTTGTAGCTCTGTGTCACAGGAGATGGGGAACAACTCTGGAATTTCTCAGCCTGGAACTAGAAATTTCACAAGGGCCAGCTAATAGCCTGGGTGATGAATACCAATATTAAAAGCATCCCACTGGCTTTTGATGATCAGAAACCATTATTCCCAGCAGTAGCCATACCCAACAGAGTTCAGTCTCATTCCCTAAAATATCAAACAGGCCTCCAACACTGTTCCTCAAAAGCAGGGTCAAAAATGCCTGTGCAATCATTAGCAAAACTAAAACTCTTATAGATCCAAGTTAGAATCAATGTTGTTGACCTTCTTGAGAGGTAGTCCAAAAGAAGTGACCACAACCTAGCTCAAAGAGCATTTACAGTGCACTGGCAGCAACATTTGCCTAAAAAGCGGTCCACATACTTCTACAGCTGGGAGGCCATAAGGGAAAACACTACATGTACACTTTTGATAGGATCATTGTTGAACAGGCAGCTTTTATTTCAACTGGAAAGAGGTCAATATCAAAGGAGCATAGTAACTGTAAGAACCAAGAAACAGAAAAATACTGAAAAAAAGAATCACTGCACCAATTCCTACTACGTACTATTAACCTGGTCTAAAAGTTTCTCTGTATATCTTAGAGTCATAGAATCTCAGATTTGGAAGAATACTAACAAGTATTTAGTTCAAAGACATTTTGAATTTAAATGAGTCTATAGACTGAAATTGAGCAAACTATCAAATCATTTGTCATTTGTCAAGACATGGCTTCTTTTTTCAAATAAAATGAGGGCTGTGGAGAAGACAGTACAACAACATGAGACGCATAATAAGACATAAAATATTAAATTATTATTTTTTATTTCATTGCAAAAAAGTTAAAAGAGTTAGATATCTGAATTATAGTGCCTAACTTGGGCAAAAGTTAGAATTAGTAAGTCTAAAGATTTCCATGCAGTTACTCAATATATTTTCATATGTAAAAGTAAGATATATTTTTATTATAAAAATAAACTAACAATGAAACAAAATATTTAGAAAATGCTATTTATTCATCTGTTTTAACTCAACAAACACAAATTGAACACATTCCCTACTTTGTAGTGCCATCCACAATCTTCTCTCATAGCAGAAGAGTTTTTAGTTATTTACCTATAGACGAATTCCTCTATTAGTCTATATGCTTGCCAAATTCGGAGATTGTTCCTTAGCTACTTTTATATTCCAGAGCATAAAGTATTGCCTGTAACATAGCAGGCACTGTGAATGAAGAACACCTTTTGAATGAAGAAGAGGTAAGTGAAAAAATGGATGTATGCCAAGAACTGACCAGGCCTCCAGCAAAGCAAGATGAGTGACGCTGGGCCTACTCTAACATAGCTTCAGTTTATTCAGTGTCTTACTCTGTTTAGGCTACTATAACAAGTACCACAGATCAAGTGGCTTAAACAAGCATTGATTTCTCACAGTTCTGGGAGTTGAGAAGGCCAAGATCAAGGTGCTGACAGATTAGATGACTGGTGAGGACCCTCCTCCTGGTTTGCAGATGGCCATCTTCTTGCTGTGTCTTCACATGGCAGAAAGCACAAGAGAGCAAGCTCTCTGGTCTCTTTTTATAAGGGCAAAAACCCCATTGTGAGGGCTGCACCCTCATGACTCAGTCTAAATCTAATTACCTCTTAAAGGCCCCACTTCCTCATACCATCAGTTTGGGGGTTAGGGCTTTAACATATGTATTTGGGGGAACACAATATTCAAGTCACAATAGTTGGGGAGACATACATGTAGAAAGGAAATTATGGTTATAGAGAAAGAACATTATTTTAATAGTGATACTAAAAAATATGTAATAGAGCATCAAGATCAGCAAACAATTAGGTCCAGGCAAAGAAACACATGAAATTTCATACATTCTTTTTCATTCATTCAACATATTTATCAGCTATCAATATATACGGCATTCTTTAAGATGCTAGAAATGCCCAGCTGAACAAGCAACACTAGTCCCTACCCTTGCAGAGAAATGAATTGAGATAGTGTTGTAAAGAGCTATGTGTACATACTTGATCTCTCTCTCTCTTTATCTCTATCTCTATCTCTCTGTCTCTCTCCATTCTGTCCTTTAAAGATGGGAGGAAGATGTGAGAAAGAGACTTAAATTCAAATTGTTTGTGACAAAGTCTTAAACTTGGGGGAAACTTTAGAGATACTAATTTTTGCTCTGTGTCTAAGCCAAGATTTTCAAACTGCATTAGGAGTAATAAAAATATTTTTATTTCTATTGGATTATCTCCTACATTTTATGCCTCAATTGGTTCTAAGCTCTAGACTTAAGTTTCTCAGGTGTTAGTTGCGGATGTAGAGAGAAGTGGCAATATTTAGATTATTTTTTCCAAGGTAGCCCTTACTGATGAACTCAGGACAGAAAAGATGTGACCTTAATTTTTCGCTCCAGAATCTTGGTAGCTAATGATACCATGGTAAGATGGAGGAAGACTGGGGAGTGGGATAAGAAGATGGTGGTCCTATAGGCAAAAATAAGGAATGAAAAAAGAAGCAGATTTATGGAAAAGAAGCAATTTTACTTTCAGGCATGTGAAGAATGAGGTAATATAGGATTTCCATGTGGAATGTTCCAGTGGAATGTTCTAGTACACTCAGGACAAAAAAAGGCTCCCTGGAGCCAATACTACCAACTTGAAAATTTTCTGCTTATAAGCTATATCTGAAACCATGAGGGCAGATAAGATTGTTCAGGGGGAATATATGATGTGAGAAATGAAAGTCAAACTTAGGAGAGATCAGCTTTAAAGAATGAATAGAGAAAAAGAAACAAATGAAATTGAAGAGTTTCATTCAGAGAGGAATGGAAAGAGTCAGTGAAGAAATGTCAAGGGAGGAGAAACTTTTAGGAACAAAGGCTTGGTTGCATCATTGAATACTGTGAGAGGCCACATAATATGAGAACCTAAGGCATTCTGCAGACTTTTCAATTAAGGGGCCACTGGTGACAAATCAGGTAGAGAAGAGAGCTGAAGACAGAGAGAATGTTGTTAAAGAAATAGTTGAAAAAGTTTAGACTCAGAAAGAGAAAATAAGGTTTAGACAGGAGTTAAAGTGTTCTTTTCAAGAGTAACACTAAAATATCAAATATTTCTTAAAACACATTATAAATATAATTGTGTTAGTGAAAATTAGGGTAGTTTTTAATTTTTAAATAATTACTAGTATTTTAAGTTAAGGAGAGCCAGGACCCTCTAAAGCAGGTCAGGACTTTCCGTTTATAATTACTGAGGGCAGAGCCCCTTGAAGGGAGATTTGTTCATTTCCAAGTAAATACTTTTTCTTTCTAAAATATTTCACTTATTTATTTGTATTATTTCTTCCAGTTTTATTGAGATATAATTGACATACAGCACTGTATAAGTTTAAGGTGTACAGCATAATGATTTGACTTACAGGTATCATGAAATGATTATCACAATAAATTTAGTGAACATCCATCATCTCATATAGATACAAAATTTTAAAGACAGAAAAAAATTTTTTTCTTGTGATGAGAACTCAGGATTTACTCTCTTAAAAACTTTCATATGTAATATAGAGCAGTGTTGATTATATTTATCATGTAGTACATTACATCCCTAGTACTTATTTATAACTAGAAGTTTGTACCTTTTGACCATCTTCATCCAACTTCTCCTCCCCCCCCCCCCACTTCTGGTAACCACAAATGTGATCTCGCTTGGAAACACTCTCATCACACACACACACACACACACACACACACACACACACACACACACACACACAAATTCTTCCTCACCTGGTTCTTGCTGACCATTCTAGAAGTGAAGTTTGATTTAAATTGTCACAAAAGTGAAATGCCCTTTCCCTTCTTCAAGTTTGTTTTGAAGGATGTTAATGGGACCTTGGGGAAAATTTGACTTGTAGCTGCTGGGCCTGTATTTGTCCCATAGATAAAGAATGAATCTCATTTCTTGGGGACTAACACATCTATGCTGTTCTGGAATGTGTCATTATGCTTTAGGAAGTAGCTCTGCATTTTGAAAAGAAAATTAAAATGTCTCATGTAGATATAGAACATTTTTCCCCTTAAAAACACATAAAATGTGGTGCTGAAGCCATCTGTCCCTGCTGCCTTTGCCGATTTTAAATCAGCTCTAACCCATTTAGTCTCCTCGGATGTTAAATTACCACTACCACTCTATTTCTCCAACCTTAAAGCTACAGTCATATAATTGATTCCTTTTTCAAACCTGGATTGATATTTAAAGTAGTTAAGTCATGTGGGGAATATACTTGCCTTTTAAAAAATGATATAATGTGAATTTACTAGTTGAATACTTGAAGGCCCTAGGATAAGTTGAACTGATTACACATAACTCTCCAAAGCATTCTCTGCAGCCCTGTCAGTTCAGGGAGGCTGCTGTGACATCACTCAGGTCTGGCAAATACATGGCACAACTTATAATGGTTCAGTTGTTTCCCAAATTCAGATATGTCTCACACTCACCTGGAGTACTATTTTTAAATATATCTTAATATAGTGGGGCTATTTCAAATAGTCTTGCTCTATACCTACCGGTTAAGAATCTCTAGAATTCTGTATTTTAAAAAAGAATCACTGAAGATACAATGCCACTAACCCAGCAATAGTCTCCACCAAGTCTGGGCTAAGGAGAGAAGGTTCTTGGAAACTTGCAAGGAAAAAAAGCATCCATATAATCTGGGATCTTGAAGGTATTTTAAAAAAACATTTGAACTAAAATACAAAGCCGTCATTTAACAGAAAAGAAAACTGAGGCCAAAAGAAGCTGAATGACTTCCTCACAGCAGTAAACTTAGTTAATGGTCAAATGGTTCTGACTGGTGAACTGAACTGTCAAATAACTAGTTAGTTGAAATAACAGAGATCACCAGATGGTCTTCTAGTTCTTTTGATTATCTTCCAGGTAATAGAGTTCATTGTGCCATATCTGTCAGGATAATCTGAACAGTGCATGAAATGGTTTGATAAGAGCTCTTCAAGTTACAGGACAAAAATTTCAAAGGGTACAAGGTTATTGACAAATTACTGTTCTTTTCACAGCAACTAAAACTGGGTGCTTTTTAAAACTTTTTTGAAGAAACTCCATACCATTTCCCACAGTGGCTGCATCAATTTACATTCCCACCAATGTTCCCTTTCTCCACATCCTCACCAACACTTGTTATTTCTTGTCTTTCTGATGTAATCATTCTAACAGATGTGAGGTTATACTTCATCATGGTTGCTTTTTGCATTTTCCAGATGATTAATGATACTGAGTATCTTTTCATATACCTGTTGATCATTTGTATGTCTTCTTTGGAAAAATGTCTCTTCAGTTTCTCTACCATTTTTTAATCAAATTATTTGGGTTTTTGCTATTGAATTTTATAAGTTCCTTGCATATTGTGGATATTAGTCCCTTATCAGATGTACAATTTGTAAATATTTATTTCCCTTTCCACAGGTTGCCTTTTTATTTTGTTGGTGTTTCTTTTGCTGTGCATAAACTTTTAGTTTGATGTAGTCCCACTAGTTTATTTTTGCCTTTGTTGCTTGTGCTTTTGGTCATATTCAAAAAATCATTGCAATGAACAATGTCAAGTAGTTTTTCCCCATATGTTTTATGGTTTCAGGTTTTATGTTTAATTATTTAATCCATTTCAAGTTAATATTTTGTGAGTGGTATAAAGTAGGTTATCCAGTTTTCCTTCGACACCATTTATTGAAGAGCTATTCTTTCCCCCTTGCATATTATTGAATGCCTTGTCAAATATTAGCTTATCATACATGTGGTATTTATTTCTGGGCTCTTTATTATGGTTCATAGGTCTATGGGTCCATTTTTATGCCAGTACGTTACTGTTTTGATTACTATAGCTTTTTAATAAGGTTTGAAATCAGGAAGTGTGATGCCTCTGGCTTTGTTCTTTCTCAGGATTGCTTTGGCTTTTGGGATTCCTCACAAATTTGAGGACTGCCTTTTCTATTTCTATGAAAAATGCCATTTTGATAAGGATTACATTGAATCTATAGATGACTTTGGGTAATATGGACATTATAACAGCAATCCCACTTCTGGGTATATATCCAAAGGAAACAAAATCACTATCTAGGACAGATATCTGCACTCCCATGCTCATTGCAAAATAGCCAAGATATGGAAACATCCTAAGTATCCATCAGTAGATGAATGAATGAAGAAGATATGAATAAATACACACATACACACCCCACTGGAATATTATTCAGCCATGAGAAAGAAGGTATTTCTGCCATTTGCAACAACATGGATGAAACTTGAAGGCATTATGCTAAGTGAACTAAGTCAGATAGAGAAAGACAAATACTTGTATGTATCACATGTGGAATCTTAAAAAGCCAAACTCATAGAAACAAAACACAGTGGTGATTACCAGGGCTAAGGAATATGGGAAATGGAGATAATATTGATCAAAGGATTCAAACTTCCATTCAGAAGATGAATAAGTTTTGTCTATCTAATGTATAGCATGGAGATTAAAGTTAATAATCTTTATTAATCTTTAATACTGTATTATATACTTGCAAGTTGCTAAGAGAGTAAGTTTTAAATGTTTTCACCAAAAAAAAGAAAGAAATTGTAGTTATGTGACAGGTTGGAGGTACAAACTAATGCTATGGTGGTGATCATTTTGCCATATATAAATGCATCATATTAACTTCTTATACACCTTAAACTTACATACTGTTATAACTCAATTATATCTGAATAATAAAACTAGATGCTATGGGAACATATTGCTATCAGGGTCCTGTGGACAAATTGAGAGGTGACACCCGATGCTCCCTACTCCTCACCCCTACTTTACATAGTTACGTTGGCTACCACTTGCTTCACCTTCTAATTTGTTATCCATCCTGCTCCTACTGCACCTCCACCACGTATTACCATTATTCAACTCAGAAGTAAAACAGAGATGAGAAAACTAGCCAGCCATTGGGAAGTTTGTGGAAGTACCCATCTTGACCAGAATAATTTTTTTCCCAGACAGAAGTGAAAATATATCAGAATCTTAACTATATGACTACTAGCATGTCTTTACACATTTACTTTTACTCAAACAAGAGTATATTAGCCTCAGAGCTTGCTACAGCTCTATAGGAGGAAGGAGCTTTGTATGGTATATAATGACTAAGGGAGGATGGAGGTGAATATCTAATTCTACAAGTCTTTCTAATTCATAATGTAAAACATATGCAACTTTCAAATATATATTTTTAAGCAGGCCACCATAAAAGTGCTATATAGCTGCTTAAAACTATTAATAGCAAGAAGATCAGTGACTATAATGTGAACGTCTTTAAAGAGCAATTCTGCTAATTTTGCTATTAGAATCAAAGACAATTATATACAACCAGGTGCACTGCAGATTATTTTTTCCTTTAAATATTTGAATATGTACCAAGAGACTTTAATAATGACACATTTTAAAGAAGAAGCTCTAAAATAAGCAAGTGATTTTCACTTGTAATAGCATTTTCACCAAAAACATTCATTGCAGACTCTATTTCTGTGGAAAACTTAGACTTCAAACCATAAAGATGCTGCTTTTTATAAAAACATCTTGGGCATTACATGCATCAATTTTCAAATGATCCCCTTTACTTGCCTACTTAGACTCCACCTAATAAACATAATCTGAATTGCAGATAAAACATATTGTGGTTTAGGCATGTCCAATTTTGTATGATAAATAAAAACACACTCAGTACAGTTTTAATCTGTTTAATCATTGTTTTAAATAATTTAAAACTTTCGTTACTAGTTTCTATATTCCTTTCAAATTTATCTTTCTTTATTTCAAATACATTTGCTGGCCCCAAATCACACTATTTCTTTTACCAATAACTTTATAGCAACTAGTTAAATATGGAATTATCTGTGAAAAACAAAAAAGTGTACTAGATGAGGTGATCCTGTACAGTGATCATGTCTCACTCATATTTAGAATACTCTACTTGCAATTGTTGGTACAATGTCTTGCAAATAGTAGGTGTTCATAAAGATTTGTTGAATAAATAACTAAACAAAGCTCTTCAAAAATTTTAGGAAGGAACTTCAGCATCATTGTTCTACAAACACGTGACCAGGGTACGGCTGCGACACCACCAGTGCTGCCTAATGGGCTGGAAGGCCATTCTGTATCCGAGAGACAATTCCTAAGCAAGAAGCAAAGACTGAATAATCAACTGGGTAAAGGTTTTGGTGTCAGATGGTGAAAAAAATTCAGGAAGAAATTATTTTACCAGCTTGCAAAAGACTAAAATTTTAGTTTACCCAGTCAGAGCCAGGGTCTGTCCTTCTCCAAAGCTTATGCTATTTATGTCTCTTCTGTTTTGCCTTGAGGAGACAGTCCTAGTGAAACTAAAACTCAAAGCATAAAATGTTACTCTCCCTTTTACCCTCCTACACGTTGTTGTGACCCTGCCCTCTGTAGTGTGGTATTATATAATGGGTCAGCCTGAGAGTCAAATAAACCGAAGTCAGCCATGAAATGTCTGTGCATATTTAGATAAACCACTTAAACTATCTGGGTCAGTTTCAGCTCCCTAATTTGTTCTATTTTTCATCTTACTTTCATACTTGAAGCAAACAATCCAATTTTGATATTCTACAAAAATTAATAAGGTGGGTGACACAACTCAACAAAAAACAATTTATAATTGAACAAGCAAATAAGTGAAACTATATAACATGTCTAGAAATTGAGTCATGTTTCTTACTAGATAGTTTCAATCACCAAATAGTTCAATTATGACTAAGTTTCTGCCAACACACTAAATAATATATTTCTCCTCCAGCTCTCATCGTTAAGGAATTGTCTTTAGGTAACACAGGGCTTGCAGAGTAGATGGACTTGTTGATACTTTGATATATATCAACCTAAATCATTTCACAGAAAGTTATTTCCTGGAACAAACAAAGAAAAAAAAGAAATGAAGAGGTGAAAATAATTTGCCACTGGATACAAACACAAATGTAATTCCATTAAAGTACTGTCCCTCTATAAATATATTTGTAACAAGCATTACTTAATTTTGTTGCCACTGTGAAAATACAAGAATTTAAGATCTCATGTTTCCACTACTGGTACTAATAAATAATCAGTAGTGTGTGTCATCTCTGAGTGTGACTAATCCAAATATGTAAAAATTTCTAACAAAATAAGAAAAAGGAAAATGATAAAGATGGCTTTTATCCTCTTCTGAGAGTCCTCCAAAGAGAAGGGCTCCCTAAGAACCTAATCTTCCTAAATTGTTTCCTATTGCCTCTGGTTATTTACCTCAAGCTGTGTTAACTAACAGAGAAGACTTATGTCTTAAAGAATATGACTTCCCAACTCCATGGCTAAAATGACAAGTAAGATTAGAGGCTTATTCAGATTCTCTCCTAAAGGGGAGAAATACCTGGTTATTTACATCATTGTATACATTTTTCAAATGCAAGTTGAATACATGATGAGAGTCAATATAGGAAAAGATGTAGCCTGACTGTAGCTGTCCTGACAAATAATGGTTAAGAGGAGAGCTGAGGCCCTGTGATGTGGTTAAGTCAAAACTAAAACTGCTAGACAACAGGTTCAGACTTTCTGGGTTAGAGAGCAAGAAAATGAGGTTCGCAATTTAGTTGGTTACTCAATTTTTAACTTGTAGTGTTTTGTAGGAGAAATGATGGTGCAACCTCATTCATTTGTTTTTCCAATAAACATAACTGAGCACATTCTATGTGCCAGAAAATGTGATAAAATGTTCATTTTCTTGGGACCACTAGCTTATAAGTTCCCTTTCAGGTATGGGCAATTCCTTGCTTTCAGAAATAATATGCTAAAAGCATCTTTAAAAAGGTATATGAAAGTCCAATCACCAGTTCCCATGTTAAAAGAGTGATTCCAGTCCCAAAGAGCTAAAAAAATTTATGAAATCCCTAGTTAAATATCTATTTTATTCAGAGTATTTGACAATATATTTCTGGCATTTTGCTCATGTTTTTCCATCATCATTCTCTTTCTTAATTTAGGTCCACTGAGCTTTCAGTGAAGCTACAGATTTGCTGTTCTCTCAACAGCCTTCTGCCAATTATAGTCCATATATGAGGCCTATTCTCATGAGGACTATCATTAGCAATTTTATTTTTTCCTTTTTCCAACCTAAAGAAAGGTAAAGGAAATTTCAAATTCAAACAATAATGTAAATACTACTATGTGGACAAGATAACAATTCTTAAAGACCAAACTTGCTTGGCAAGCACTGGCACCTCACAACACCTCAAAATGTTCTTTTCCCAGTTGCCATATAAATGTCCAAATTCAGCATACGAACGATTTTTCCATGTTTGATGTATGAAAATGTAGATTTTAAGAACGTCTGAAAGTCAGGGACTGCTTGTATATGTAATTGTTTAGAAGAAATTGATGGTCCTTAATTAAGTAGGTTTTAGATTTAATGCTGGGAAAAGTATTTACAGAAATCATTTGGCTCTTTTGGCCATCCCAGGTTGTTTTAGCTATGTATTCATTACAACTTTGTGATCCAGCTTTGAGAGACTATACAGCCATATTGCTGCTCTTTTTTTCTTTTTGAATTTATCTACCTATTCTTCAATTCCTTCTCTCCAACTCCTCTCCATTCAATTATTTGGTCCCTTACTAATCCATCAGCTGCAGTTAGGATTTATGTCTATACTCTCCCTGGTATCCTTTGGTAGATTCTAGACACAGATGTCTCCACATTCACACACAGTCTATCTTCTACTTCCATCCTGTGTTGTTCACCAAGGAACAAAACTAATCAGAGGAGAAAGCAGGTTCATGTGCAAGCACTAAGTTCTAAGACTCCAAAATGAAGAAAGTCTTTTCCTTCAATATCAAGGAATTTTGAAACTTCTGTATGTTTAAGATACCTACTGTGCTGGCTTTGTATTGATAGTATGGGCTCTTATCAGTGAAGTAGACAGCTACCAACATGGCATGTTTTGGGGGGATGAGAAGCTGCTATTCCTTCCTGTGCATTAAGTCTGCTGTGATACTAAAATTACTATCTATGGTTGAATGATGCTGACATTTAACTCATGAAGCATGTGTGAAGCACTACTGCTGAAGTTCCTAATATCAGAATTCTGCCTTCATTGAAGGCAGAAGGCTGTAATAAAATGCAATTACCTTACTCAAGAGGACAAATCAAGTGTGAATGAAAAAAACTATGCAAAAAGCAGGCTATGATAACAAGTTAAATTGAAAAGATCAGTAAAACTCATAACCATAAATAGGATACTTTTTCAAGTTCTGTCGCTAAAATTGGCTCAATAGTAGTAGAAACATTATTTTTGGTTCTTGTTAACTCTCATGTGTACCTTCTTTTGTCGATTGTTTCTCTAATAGCAGTCTCCACTAAAAGAAACAAGAATTCTGTTGAGGGTAACTGACAATTTCAGAATATCCTAGTGATACTAGTGAATAGAAAGAGTCACAGCTGTAAGGGAAATGAAATCAACTTAAAAGTGATTCCTTTGGCCAAGTAATAACTAATATACCTCCTAGTATAAGTTCTGGGACAAGATGAATCTGTAAAATGACATTAGTACATTATTACATGGTGAGATTCAAATGAGAAAAGTTAATATAAATTGTACAGATAAATGGTTGTAGAAAAAAAGGCAAGTAAGTTTGGATGACTATTTTAATAAAGAAAGCCGTGTGTGTATATGCACATTTGATGTATTTATTCTGTTAATTATATATTTCTAAATTATAGACTTGTATGTGCTTCTCTTTACAAACCCAGGTGTCAGCTGAAAATATTCATAACCTAAAAGTTGAGAATTATGTTTTATTCAGTCCTTACTGAGGACTGTAACCCAGAATACAGCCTCTCAGATAGCTCTGAGGAACTGTTCCAAAGTGGTAAGGGAGGAACCAGGATATATAGGAGTTTTTGCTGAAAATAAAAAATGTAGTCAAACATCAAATGATTACTGCTAATCACAAAAACAGACTTCTCAACTTAATGATTTTACTACTTTTCTACATATAGGAAAATGCAAGAGTCTGGGCTTACTGAAATCATTCCTTTGATATGCATTTTAACTATCTAGGATCAATATTCTGTCTGTCTCCATTCTGAATCCTCTCAAGGTGCACAGCTGCATTGGCCGATAGCTATGGCCACAACATTCTTTGTTTACTGAAATGGCAGGCATTACTCCCGAGCAATACCAGCAATTGAGGTTTCCTCTCCAGGAGATAGCAGCCTGTCATCATGGCTCAAGCATTTGTGAACAGCAAAATCCAGCCTGGGAAGGTGGTTGTGTTCATCATACCCACCTGCCCCTACTGCAGAAGGGCCCAGGAGCTCCTCAGCCAACTGCCCTTCAAACAAGCGCTTTTGGAACTTGATATCACAGCCCACCGTGACACCAACGATATTCAAGATTATTTGCAACAGCTCACAGGAGCCAGAACGGTACCTCGGGTCTTCATCGGTAAAGAGTGCATAGGTGGATGCAGTGATCTAGTAAATATGCATGAGAAAGGGGAGCTGTTGACACGGCTAAAGCAAATTAGAGCTCTGCAATAATTATAGAGCAGACCCCAGGCTGATATCCCCCTTGAGAGCTGGATGGCGTTGCAGATAATGACAGCACTTCCTGGTGAACGGACCTGGGGCTATATTTACACAGCTACAGCAACTGTTTACTTAAAATTTTGAAATATGTTAATGCAAATAAAGTTGGGGGCAAAACCAGCTTTTTTTTTTCTTTTGACTTAGTATTAAAAGTGGACCAACTTGCCCAAAACAACAGGTCTGAGAAGTTCGATGGATGTCTCGGGTTTCTTGTGGACTGGCCCTTTGAGTTCCAAAAGACCAAGACAAGATATGCTTAGGATTCACTCACTGACCCAAAAGATGTTCCTTTTCTTTGGCACGTGTTCCTTACTATGTATTCTCCACATGCTGGGGCTCCACTACCTCAACACCAGTGTTTCTCAACCAAGTATATCCCAGACCCCCTGGGTTGAATCTATAGTTGGTTTTCTGCTACTGTCCAAAGATTATTTTGTTGAGTTTGACTTTATAGAATTTGTATTAAGAAATCAATAGATATTTTGAATATGCTTTTTCAGAGGGTGTCTCCCTAGCCACCATCCCCACTCCACCTCCTACCCCCTCCTACTTTGAGAATCACTGCTGTGAACCAGTGTTCTGAACTGTGACAACTCATAGATCTCATAGGAAATATTCAACAATTCCGTGAAGGGTCTGAGCACCCAGTCTGAGAGACGCCACTGAAAAGTTAAGCATGGTTGGTCTTCATTTTGGGTCACAGGGATCAGAGGTATAAATGCAGATGCTACCATCACGTGGCAACTCTGTTATGTAAGATGGTTGTCCAGGGAATCCTGAACAAGTGTGTATTAGTTTGTTTAGATTATAAACAAAAGTAAAACATAAAATTTTAAATGTTACATAGAAAACTTGTATCTCCTACTTCCAAGAATATATCTGTGAAAGTAGCCAAATTTGGGAAACACTGTTCTAAATGATTTTCTCTCTCTCCTTTTTGTCCCCCTCACTCTATGAAAACTTGAGAATTCCTTATTGTGAATGTTGTTCTAGAATTGCAAGATTAAGTTAATTTCCTTCTGTAGTCTCTAATATGAATGGTTAATTTCTTCTCTAATAAAGTACCCATGGATCAAAAAAAAAAAAAAAAAAGAAATGGCAGACAACGTTCTTTGTTCACACAGGGAAGTAAAAGTAATAGTGAATAAATAAGATAGTCTTGGAAAGGGTAGGGATTACCAAGAATGGAAAACACTGATCAGGTCTGTTGGTCATACATCACAAGGAGTTGAAGAAAAAAAGAAAGGGGCATTCAAGACAATCAGGCCAATGACAAAATAGGCTTCAGCCATGTGTTCTAAGGTGATTAATAAAATAAATATACTATAAACAAGGGCTAGGTCAGCTCACTCAATGCTTAATATCCTATGAAATTTAGAGAATCTAAATGGCACAAAAACTGATAAGCCACACATATATTTTTAATAAGGTCAACATATCATAATGATGAAACAAAGGAGGTAGCAGGTTGCAAATAATGAAAACATATGTCAAAGGCATAAACTTGAAAAAAAAAGTATTATTGACCTAACCGTGAATGACATTACAAAAACATGCTCCATTTGAAGATCAATGGCTCAATTTTGCTTCTCCCCTTGGGAGAAGCAAGGCAGATCCGGTCCCAACCAAGAATCCAAAACCTGACTCTTTAGAGAAGGTATCCTTTATTCCTTTAAGTCAATAAGGTAACTACAACTTTGGAATTATATGAAGGTAACATCACTAAAATCTTTAAAAGATATCAAAGTAAGCATAGCTATGATACTTGAAAGCTATGCAAACAAATAGAGAACTAATAAAAAATTTATTAAGTCATAGAATTGGTTTGAATGTAAATGAGGTAATTAGTTTAGTGATAACTGCTTCTGTGTCCTTTGCCTTCTGTTTAAGGTATATGAATCAGTTGTAATAATTTCATAATAATAGTTTAAGATTTTAATGGAATTTAAAATATACAATCCATTTTTAAAATCTACAAATGGTTTTAAATGCTCTGTTTATTACATTTACATTTTCAATACACTGAGCATTAAACAAAAAACAAATAATCACGGATGTGCTTCTGCTGTACAAAAGCCTCAGACATAAAAGAACATTTTGTCAGGAAATAGAGTGTGCCCATTAACACCTATTGTCACATTAACAGAGATCATTTCCTTGATAATAAGAGAGGGCAATCTCAGAAATACAATTCACAGAAAACTTTTAATAAAAAATGAAAGATAAGAGCCAGAGGTATTATCCAAGGAGGACAGAATCCCTAAGTTTCAATTTTTTATCATCAGTGTGGGCATATTTATATCTAGTGTAAATGTGAACAGGATTAAATATACAAAAGTGCTTGATAGAAAGTAACTGATTCATAAATGCTAGTTGTCCAAATTTCATAAGTGTGAGGTGCAAATAGATATAAATAATGAGTCTAGTTGTCCCCTGGCAATGGAGAGATGTTTCACCTTGGAAGATGACAGTGACCATGAAAAATCCCCCCAGAGGGAGCATAACTGACCCACAGCTCCAGCTGCCATGCTCTGAAATCCATTACCACTTTTGCACTAAGGCTACCTTTCCAGTGATGCTCCCAGACAATGATAGAACAAGGCAAGCCTCCTAAAGCAGATCTACTCCTAAGAGATGGGGGACTCTTCCAATGGGGGTGTTTGGCTTGTGGGTTCCCCATTTGCCTTGCTGAATTCTATCTGAACAGTACTGCAGTTTAAGACTCTTACATCGAAACTTCCTTCTTTATTTCTCTCCTTCACAAGGTCACACCTGCACCACAGTCTAATGTTCTCTCAGCTTCTCCTAGTTCCTTCCCCATTTTGTCTCACAAGCATTTCCCCTAAGAAATCTCTTACATGTATAATGCTGTCTTGCCATCTATTTCTCAAAGGATCTGGACTAACACAGGGACCCAGCTTGCTTTCGTCAGGTCAATAATTTATAATATTCTAGAGCTTTTAGCAAGCTGAAGAATTATTTCTCTTCTGAAGGAAGACTTTCACTCACAGGTAGAAGTAGAGCTAATTGATTTAAAGGACATAAAAGTTCTAACATTAAAAGACTATATTAAATCCATAAAAATAACCCATTTACAAAGGCTAACCGTACCATTAGTGAAAAACAATGAAAAATCCTTGTGTAAATGTATGTTTGGAATTCAAGATAATCCTTGGTCAAGGTCATTTGGCCCTGTCTTAAAATCAATTGTAAAATGTATTTTCTGAATTATGTGGTCATTTACTTAAAAAAACAAGTGCCCCCAAAAAGCCACAGTACAGATGAAAAAATATATAATAGGTGTAAGATTATGTATTCGAAAGAGGCATACACTGAAAAGGCTTCCCATACTACCTATTTAAATATTTTCTTAAATTCTTTGAAAGCTGGAGAGTATAAAGCAGGTCTACAATTCATTTCCTTAGCTCTTCTTTCCATATTGCTTTCATTCTCATCTTGAGTTTTAAAATATACATTTTTAATTCTTATAACTATTATGGTAATCTTTTTAGACACCTGGATTCCTAAGAGACCAAAATTTAACCAAATTGAATAAGAAAAAAAAATTAATCCCTTTTCAAAGTGCTATCTCTGCTAGTTTTTTTTCCAATCTGTCTACTTTTGCTCAAAGGTCATATATGAACTCTGATGATGAACCACAAAAGAATCACTAAATATCCAAATACTTATTGAGCACCTCACATAGGGAACACATCATAACAAACAGGAAAGTATCTTTCTTGCAAATTATTCCTATATTTTCAGCATTACAATATATCTAAATGCTAGAAGATTCTGTCCTGCTTGAGGAGTGGGTTCAACTACATAGCCCAATAAATTATTCAGTTGTACTTCTTTCCTGACATTTGATGTTTTTCCTTACTTCAATCTTGCCATATTTTCTTTGTCCATTTACTCACTGAATGCAACTCTTTGCAAAACTATTTAGCTTTCAAGTGTCATTTTTAAACATTAGTTTTTTCAGTCCTTTAATCACTTTTACTGAAATAGATGGACTCCTGCACATTGATGACATTTGTTTGGAATTCAGTTTGCAAAAAGATTTTAAAGTATTTTCTTAAGATATAAATTTACATGGGTTCTATGATACAGACAAAAAAATCCATCATCTTGTTTTTTCCTCAATCCAAGGGTGATTATCTTCAGGAAAGTCACGACTTACAGCTAGAACTGATAATCTTACTTAACAAACACTTATTCAGTGCTTACTATAAGAAATAATTACCTTCTATTTAGAAATTTATAAAGTTCCCTCAACAATCCTATGATGTAGGTATTATTATTATTCCCAATGTTGCAGTTGAAGTTATCTCAAGGTCACACAACCTAGTCAGAGTTTAGATTTGAAACCAGGTAGCCTTGAACCAGAATCAATAATCTTAGTACAGCCTATGCTGCCCACAGCATGACTCTGGTGACTACAAACTGTAAATTACATAATTCCATGCTATAGAAAGGAATGATTAGCTCTCTATAATTTGGATGACAAAAGAATGTCCTCCTCTTTTCCACTGGAGAAAGATCGATGGTGGCTGGTTGGAGTTGTGAGTTTTGAAGAATTTTGAATATGAGTCTGCACCCAAAAGGAAAGAGTACTGAGATCCACCAAGGGTGTCTGACAAAGGCACAGGGAGATAAGGTGTACTCTCTAGACACACATTAGCCGTCTCTGAGTCAGACTTTCCCAATTTAAGCCTACAGCTCCTTCTAGACTTTAAAATGTATGAGGTTTTAAAAGTAAGACCAAAGGGGTTGAGGAGTCACAAGGAGCTTTAAATGAAGTTTAGTTTTTCAGTATCATAGCCTAATGATATTTTGGGGAGTCAAAAATCCTCCTTAAAGAAATCAGTAACTTTGTATATTTAAAGACCATGAAATAAGAAGAGCAATTTGTCCAACAGAGACTGTCTTCCTAGATAAGTTGGCTTCTACTGTACCCTCTGAAAAAGGGTGCCATGGCTGAGGTGAGCTTGGTCTGTTGGCATCTACCTAATTAGCCTCCAGATAAAATCTAGCTGAATAATTTTGACAAAACAATCTTGAGGAAAAGAAAGGACATAGTTACTGAAAACAATAATCTTGCTTATTTCCTTGTCTCAGCAAACATCTCCCTCTTTTGAAACAGTACACTTTCAAAGATTTTTCTCTAGTTAAGGGTCTGATAAATAAATTTCTCATTATTTCAAAGGTGTTTTTAAAAGTGTGTTATGAACAGAAAAGGTTAGTCCCTTAACGAGAAACAAGCCACTTAAATGAAACAAAAATCTGATATATACCTTTTCTAGCTATTCATCCACCCATTCATCAAGTGTTTATTGAGAACATGCTACATATGTGTGTGACATTCTATAGGTTCAACTGAAAAAAGAATATAACAAAGATTCATACTCACATATTCAGAGTGTAGCATGGGGGAAGATAAGTAAAGTTTGATACAAAATACTAGGTGATTAATAGAGATATGTGCAAGATATTTTACTGGGCATAGATGAAAGTATATTTAACTTTTTCTCCAAATCAAGAGAGGATTAAGTAATCCTTCAATGGAATTACCTTTGTTCTGAGTGTTAAAACATATTTAGGATTTGTCCAGTGGACAAGAAACAGAGGAGGCAAACACAGAGGAAAAAACTAGCATGCCATAAAGCAGTTCTATGGAAAGGTGGGGATGGTGGAAGTGAAGGCTAGGAAGGTAGACAGGCAGAATTGAGCTCATATATACCACAAGAAGGAGAGAATTGGGGCTTTCTCCAGAGCTTAGTGAGAAGCCACTGGGCAAGAAAGTTTTACTATTAATATGACATGGTTGCAGCTGTTTATTTTCAATACATATTTTATACACAGACTTTTTTGTCTATCTGAAAGCATGATGGAGGATAGAACATGGGAGAAGACTGGAGATAAAGAAATCAGTTAATTATTTAAACAGTAAAGAAGATGTGATGAAGGCCTAAACTTCAACAGAAAAACTCAGATTCAAAAAATATCTGTGTATATAACAGTTCAAATTATATGGCTCAATGGGCTCCAACTGATTTATGCATTAGTCATATTTTTGTTCCGCTTTATATGTATTTGTACTTTCACATATTATTCACAACAGCTTTATAAGATTAGGAATATAATCTCAGTTTTACTGATAAGAAAATGAGATCTAGAGAAGTAACTCACCCAGTGACATACTACTAGAAAATAATGAAGGCATAGGTCAAATCCAAGATTTCAAACCCCATTCTTCTCTCCCACAATGGCTTTGATAGAAAATTATTCATCAAAGTAACTAAAAAGTTGACTTTTGTTGTTGTGATTGTATTTTATATTCAATGACTATTTTGTCATGCTAATGTTCAAGATCTATGATTTTCCATACTGTTAGAGACACTATAATCCTTGCAAATATTTAAAATGCCAATCAAGGAGGTAGAACCAACAATAGAAGTGTGAAATATATAAATAATGTATTTTCTTACCCGGTAAAAGAAAAATTTCTTATATAATCCACAAATTCTCCTTATTAGCCATCAGATAGAAAGCTCCCTATTACTTATTACTTGAAAATTAAGATAAAATAAAGGTTTTGTTTCTCTTTTCTAGCTACTTTCTGTTAAGATAAGATTTGCATGCAGTGAAATGCATAGATCTTAAGTGTACACTTCTACATAAGGCTATTGTACAGAGAATTTGTTGCTACCAACTTTCCTAATCTCCTAATGGAGCATTAATTATTTTTTTTTCCTTTTTATAAGCAAAGAAAAATCATTTTTCTTCATCCCTCGTCCATACAGTGTCTAGCTACTCTTGTAGAATATTTGACACCACTTTCATTGTGTTACTTTGGGGTAATCATGTCTTGCCTGGGACAAAATGGGGTGGGCATCAACACCTTAATTATTTACTGTGGGGTAATTAATAAGAACTATATCTCTGGGTTAGAGTACCATGTGTGCACATCCAGGAGAAAATTAATGAAGATGAATACTAAAAACCCAACACTGTTTACATTATTATTTATACTTTTAACTGTCAATTATCTTTTAAGACATTTTTACAATAACGCAAAAGTCTCTTTATTTATCCTATCTACATATTTACTATTTCCATTCTCTTTTGGTCTTTGTGTAGATTCAACTTTCTATCTGGTATTATTTTCCTTCTGTTTGAAGAACTTAAAAAACAAACAAACATTTCTTGTAGTATAGTCGGCTGCCAGTGAATTCTCTCAGCTTTGTTTTTCTTTGAAAAAAATTTATAGTTCACTTTCATCTTTGAAAAATACTCCTTGGGGTTTACAATTCTAGGTTGACAGACTTCTTCACAAACCTTTTCATTTGCAGAGTCTAATCTACTCTAAATCCCATTCTGTGAAATTGCTCAGTTTATATGCCTCCCTCATCCAGAAATTATTCTTTTCTGGAAGTTGCTCTTTTCCTGGCCCTGGAGCATTATCCTAAGCATGCATATTCAGTCAAACATTAAGGGGACACCTTTACAGATTTCTAGACCCCTTTCTTTCTGTAGCTCCCTTTTGTCGAGTACCTGACCCCACAAATTTTAGCCATCTTGACTTCTGCAGATTCTGAACTTTATCTCCTCAACTCAGCAAAATTGCCAAGCTCAGTTTGGTTCTTCACTCCCTGCACCACAGAATGAAAATTTTCTCCAGGCAGAAAGCTGTGTCAATTTGGAGGGATTAAATTTTTCATATCCCTTCTCCCAGGGATCATGGTCCCATGACATAATATGAAAAGAGCTCTTTCTAGTTATTTACCCTGTGGTTCTGTAGCCTCTTACTCCCTCATGGATGGAAACAGACTTACCTAATACTGTTTTTGAGTCTCACCCATGGTTTTGTGTTCATTTTTTAAAGTAGTATTCCATTTTTTCAATATACCAATTTATTCTCCAGTTAATAAATGTTTTGGGGTTTTTACAGATTTTAGCTACTGAGCTAAAGCTTTTACAAACATCTGTGTATCAATACTTGTTTGGAGATACATTTCCATTTCTCCTGGACATTTATGTAGAATTGCTGTGTTATAGAATAGATGAATGATTAACTTCATAAGAAACTGCACAGCAATTCTCCAATAAGAACAGTTATACCACTTTGCATTCCCACTAACAATGTATGAACAATCCAGTTTTCTACAATTTGACATTTTCAGTCTTTTTAATGTTAGACATTCTAAGTGGTATAAAATGGTGTTTAATCATGATTTTATTTTGCATTTTCCTGATGACTAGTTACGTTAAGTATATTTTAAAGTGCTGATGGGCAATTCAAGCATATTCTTTTGTAAAGTGTTCAAGTGTTTTGCCCATTTTCAATTGAGTTTTTCTTTTAATTGAATTTTCTAAGCATGTCAGGTTATTTTTTTATTATATGTTGAATATTGTAAGGAATACGGATGATGTTGACTCTTTTAAAGGCTGTGAGATTGTTGTTGGCAGTAGTTAAATTACTGGCAGCTTTTTTCAATCATGTTAGACTTGGTTTTCTGCTTTGAAACTATCACAGGTTTGTCCTTAGTCCTATCCATACAGTAGTGAGTTGTCCTTTCTCCAAAGGGTTGGCATCTCTGGGGTCTCAACTAAATGCCTGTGGAGCTCTGGAAGGTCTTTCCATAGTTTAAAACCCCAGCAACCTCTGATATCTCAGTTCTGCTCTCAGGTCACCAGCAGCTACTGCTGGTTAGGACACATGGAGACCTACCCTGTATGTGGCACCCTTGCCTTTGGCCAAGAGCTGGCAGCAAGCCCCGCATAGACTTCTGATTCTCCCCTCTGTACAGCTCCCTCCTTTCTAGCACCCTGCCTTACAAATACCAGCCACTTCAGCAGCCCTAAACTCTAACATCTGCCTCCTCCATTCAATGAGGCCACCATGCTTTGCCTGGACTTCATCTTCCTGTGCTGCAGTAGGGAATGGGCCCCAATCAGTCTTTGCAAACGTAGACTTGTCTCCTGTTTTCCCCTTATCTCAAAGATCTTGAAAACAGTTGGATCATTGTGTTTAGTCTTATAGTTACAGGTAGAAGGGCAAGTCTGGTACAAGCTTCTGCATTATGGCCAGAGTAAAGTCTTCTAGCTATTTTTAACCCTTAACCAAATATCAAGAAATCCTATTCTACCATTACCTCTCCAGTTAGACTGTTTTCAAGTGTCCTGTAATAATTGGAAGAATTTCTCTTTCTCTTCCCATGGCTTTGAGGAGTCTCTAGAAAGAGGTATTAGCTAGAACCTGCCTAAAGATCTCAGATCTATGGTAAAACACTAAGTAAAATTGCAAAGCATATTAAGCAAGTTCTTAAATTATATGCAACATTAGTCCTCAACTACTATAAAAAGTGTGAAGAATATTAATACCAAATGTAGAACTATTTATTTAATCCCAGACTTTCAAAATACATACATATAGTAATAAAATGATCTCAAGTATAAAAATCTTTCATGTCAATCAAAAACAATGTTATAGATGGATCTGACATAAAATCTGTGTATAACAAGGCATCTGACAGATGCTTGAGGAACTGCAAAAGATATTAAAATGTTATTTTTAGCAAATCCCAATTTAGTTTCAAAATGCATATTATAATTCAGAACATCTATATATACGAATTAGTAAAATCAAAGGATAGATAATATGTTCTATTCTAAAATAGAATGAGTGAGTGATGTGAAAATGGAAATTACAGGAAGCATATATTCATTTTACAAATGTTATTTTATTAGCATGTTTCTTAATTTAAATCCATGCCATATAATGCAATTTAATGTTTGACAAAAGGATATTAATTTTGTATATATTAAAATTAGAGAATCTTATGAGAAAAATCATCTGTAATTTTGTTTACATATAGTTGTGTTAAATACATTAAAATATTTTATATTTTCTTAACCATTTTCTGTCACCAGTTTCTGTCTATACAGTGCTAAAATGTCTGCGGATATTTTGAGTCCCTTCTCCTAACCTTCCCTTTGTGGTTCTTGGAAATCTGAGAACAGGGTGGTACTGAAAGGCTGACTGCCACCACATTTCTAAGTATTCATTTTGGTCATTATTTGTGGACTGGAAATCTAGAAAATTCTTTTGTGGCCTCCAATATGTTAATATCCACATTCTATGAAGCATTTGGTAAAGATGAGAACTGGGAATTAAGACACTCAAAATCGCCTTTTATTCACTTATCTGCATTAAGATATTATTTTTTTTTATTATCTGAGCTCCTGAATGCTTCCTCAATAATTACGGGTGCCACGTAAATAGGAATCAGAGAGTAGAGGGGAAAATGTGACAGAATGAGCTTGTAGAGATGTCTCTCAGGTACTTTCTATTTCAAATATTCTTGTGTGTGTGTGTGTGTGTGTGGTGAAAGAAAGCACAGTGTTTATTGCAGGTGCCAAGCAAGGACATTTCAAATATTCTTTTGTTCTAGGAATGCAAAAATTTTTTTTTCAAAATTATTTTAATCGATAATCCAAGAGTCCTTGGGAAGGAAGTAAGGCCGTCTAAAATGATTACTTTGTAGGTTATAACATTCATTTGAAGGTAAACATTGCAGTATATTAAAAAATATTAGTAACTAATTTTTATTAATGTTTTATACTTATGATTCACATATTATAATCAGAAATTAGCCAATAATTTCCTTGTAAAAGTTGTTCATACTCACTGTCTTCAATTCATCTCTTCCTCTTCTCTCTTTAACCTACTGCAGTCATACTTCTGGCCCCCATCACTCTACCACAATGATTTCCCCATTCTAATTCCAATGGTCGATTCTCCAGTCTTACCTAGCTTGACCTAGCAGCAGTATTTAACATCCTTAAAACATGTGATTCTACAATCAGCTTCCAGGTTCCTTCATTTTCGAAGCTACTCATCCTCATTCTCCTTTGTAGCTTCTTCTCATTTTCTCTAATTCTCAAATTTAGAGGTCCTTGAAAGTCAGTCCTTGAGCCTCTTCTCTTTTGTTTTCTAATACTCTACTCCTTGGGTGATTTTATCCAACCTTATGGTTTAATCTCATCGTCATACTGGCACAGCCAAATTTGTATCTCTGGTACGTACTCTGCAAATTTCTATTTAACTAATTCCATCTAAATTAGTTTAACAGCATCTCAGAATTAATAGATCCAAAAATAAGCTTTTGATCTTCCCTACAAAACTGCCTCTCCCTCTGCCTTTCCCACTTTAATTAATGACAGTTCAATTCTTTCAGTTGTTTGGGGCAGAAATCTTAATCATCTTTGGCTCTTCTCTTTTTCTGTTCCATTGATTTTAGTCCATCAAATCCAATGACTCCACCTTTGAAATCTATCCAGAATGTAACCACTTCTCACCACCTTCACTGCCAATCTAGTCCAAGCACCATCTTTTTTTCCTAGATCATTACATTACCCTCCTAGCTGGTGTCCCTTCTTCTACCTTTACCCCTGCACAATCCTTTCTCAACAAGGAAGCAGAAACATTGCTGGTAAAATTCAAGACAGATCATGTCATTGCTTTGCTCAAAACTACCCAATGACTTCCCAATTCATTTCAAATTAAAGCCAAATTCTTTACAATGGCTAAAAGTTCTCACATGGTTTACCTTCCCACAATTCTTCCCAAAATTATTTCTTACTTTTCTCACAAATGTATCTCCTTGCTCTTCTGGGAGCACATCAAGTATGGTTCTGCTTGAGGGTCTTCCCTTTGCTGAGGTTTATCCCTCAAATATTCTTCCTCTAAATATCCACAGACTTCATTCCTTTAATTCCTTTCAGCTTTTTACTTATGCTTATCCTGACCACCTTATTTAAAATTTCAATAACATCCTTAACTATTTAATTTCCTCTATGCATCTATCATTAACTTTGAAAATATTTGTTATTGTCTTTTCACTGAAATGTAAGATCCCAAAGGGCTGAAATTTTGTCAGTGACTGTGATTTTTATCAGTGACTGTGTCTCCAGGACCTAGAAAAAATGTTTAGTAACACTCAATAAATAATTCAGGGTGGATGAATGTTTCTTTACCAGAAAATAAGTAATATCCCTGAAGTAATGAGTTGTTTAACATTACAGATAATGCAGTTGACAAAAAAAAAGAAAAAGAAAAAAAACCACTCACCTTAGGATTTTTAATCTTCTGGGCAGAATAAAAAAGACTAGTCTAGTAGAGTCTGGAAAATTGACTTAAAACGTAAAAAATCTTAAGGAAGAAAAACGAAAGTGTCATATTTCTACTTATTGGATGATATATACAATAAAATACTAACTACAACTATGACATTGGGAAAAAACTGAGACTATGAACTTACATAATTAAGGCAGAGAAAAGTGTAAGTATATTTGCCAAACTTTCTCTTACAATATCATCTGTTCATGGGCAATCCAAATTTCAAATATGTTAATAGTATAAATATTTCTTCATAAAACTGATAATGGTAGGTCATACATATATTTGTCTGGGAGAGGGGGTCTTCACTGATTTTAGTGCAAAGCTCAAATGTCTAAAGGAGAAGAACAAGACTTTCTGATAGATTGGTTTCACCCATCCTATTCAGCTTTATTTCCTATTTAACTTCCAAAAGATCTTCCACAGATGCATGGTTATTTCCTTCAATAGCATGTCCATACCTGCGATTTTGATTTTTTTTCATATTGTTTCTATACACACATATCAGCACACATGCACCCCCATATATACATACCCATACACATTCCACTTTTTTTGGTCCCAATCTTATGTATTCTTCAAGGTTCACTTCAATTTTCAGTTTTTCCAGTTTGCTTTTAGCTGGTTTTCCAGTTCATTCCAATTCAAATTGCAGTCCTCCTTCCCAAGACATCTAAAATCTCCTTATCCCAATTTTGCCTGCCCATTTCCTTCCAGATACTCCAGAAATATTTATTAAATACCCACAATGCACAAGGCACTATGTTAAGTGCTTCAGATATAGAAATAAGGTAAACATGATTCCTGCTGTCATGGAGTTAACATTCTTACTTCAAGATTAATGGCATGCTTTCTCTGCAGTATTTTCCTAAAAATGATATTTTACATATAAAGTCACTTCATATATACTACAGACTGCTATACATAAGGATTCTTTCAAACAGTTATTTTGTATTATCTATAATAGTTCATAGGCAGTATACATAAAAGGCAGGTGAGTTAAAAAGAAAAAATACACAGGGCTAAATTTAAGATGAAATAATTTTCTCTTTATTCCTGTCTCTTTGTACTTCAAGAAGGTTTAACAATACAAAAGGTTGTATTTGAATTCCAGGGTTCAAAACAGCCTTTCTAATAGATCTCTATTTAAACTTTTGTAAAAAGTGACTTTAAAGGCTAATATGTCTAGTATATGGTCATATCCCTCTAGAGAATATAGTTCTTCAGAGGTTTTCCAGCATTTTATTAATATACCTCTTCCTGGAAGTTATCTGCTATCTTATTTTTTGTCTGTAGTTTAATAAAATTATCTTAAAAATAATTCAGAAATAACCTAACTAAATAAACTTTATTGTGCAAAGGACTTCTTTAAATAAATCATAACTTAAATGTCTACAGTGTTATTTTTAAATAACCCAATAGTTTTGGGAATTATGACTATAATTGACATAAATATGTTATATACCATGGGGTAGAAGTGTTAAAAAGTGTTAGAAAATCTTCACCAATATTCTAGTTCATCAATCAAGTAAAACTATGCTTCAACCATTGTTCTGAGATGGGTTTCTGTCCTGCTTTGACCCTACATTTTCGGAGCTGCCTTCTCCTAAATCATTGTTTAAATACAGAATATAATGCACATAGCCTTGGGCAAATACTTCAAAATAATGATATTATTTGGTCCAATATATTTTATTTACTCTTTTCAATTGTGTAGAAAAGGAGGGTAAATTAAGACAGTGTTGGAATATGGCCAATGATAGCTTTAGGGTGTTGAAACACACACACACACACATACACACACACACACACACACACACACACACACACACTCCCATTCAAAGGAGGAAATAAATGTTGGGAGCAAACATGGAAAACAGTGCATAGAGTGTTACTCCAGTAAATCCCTTAGACATAATAAGCTGATTTATTTCCCAAATGTCTGTTTTAGTGCTCTTATTCTCTAAGCCAAGATAAATTTAAAACATACTCATTTTTGAAAAGAATAACCCTCTTAGCCTCTGTTCACATTTTACTATAAAGGGACATGTGTGTTTCTTTTGTATTTTCTCTTCTCATTGCCAGATTCATGGGACCATACCTAGGCCTGTTGATCTCCAACATCTCTATACCCTTCAGGGCCTGATTTTATGTATTTGTCTTTCTCTTTGACTCAAGGAAACCCACTTCTAAAGCCAATAGGCAAATGGTTAATTGGTTTTGGCCTCCTTGTAACTAGAACATAAACATTTCTCCCATAGCCAATGTGATTTTTCTTGCATATCAGATTATCTTTTCTTCCCTGTGTTATCTATCTAGGGCTTTTCACTAGTACTCATGCACTAAAACACATATGCTGTAGCATTTCATAAGGCTCTAGAATGTAAGAGGAAAAACCTATAAGACGAAATAGTAACCTTAAGCAAAGTATCTAAAGAATATGAAGTCAATAAAATATAAATTCAAGACTATTTTTAATGTAGAGACTTTCAGCCTTATTTGCATATTAGAATCACCTGGAAACATTTAAAAAAAATTATGTCCAGATTGCAACCTAGAATGATTACAAAAGCTCCTGAGAGTGTTCCAATATTCAAAGATGACAATCACTATCCCAACAAGGAGGTAACAACTCACATGAAAAAGCTAAAGAAAGTTTCTACTTTCTTCCTTATTGGAATGACAGAGCAGCTAAGTGGGAAAGTCAGGTAATGTGCCAGACTTTCTTCAGTTAGGAGGAGGATCTGGGAAGCGGAGGAAAAGGATCCCATTACCTCTATAGGCAAAATTTTTTTATTGAAGTATAGTTGATTTACAATATTGTGTTAGTTTCTGGTATACAGAAAAGTGATTCAGTTATACATACTTTTTTTCTGATTCTTTTCCAGTATAAGTTATTACAAGATATTGAATATAGTTCCCTGTGCTTTACAGTAAATCCTTTTTGTTTATCTATTTTATATACAGTAGTGTGTATATGTTAATGCCACACTCCTAATTTATCCCTCCTCCCCCCTCTTTCCACTTTGGCAACCATAAGTTTGTTTTCTATGTCTAAAGTCTGTTTCTATTTTGTAAATTAGTTCATTTGTACTAATTTTTAGATTCCACACACAAGTGATTATATAATATTTGTCTTTCTCTGTCTGGCTTACTTCACTTAACGTGATAATCTCTAGGTCCGTCCATGTTGCCTCAAATGGCATTATTTCATATTTTATTATGACTGAGTAATATTCCATTGTGTATATATATATATATATATATATCATATCATATCTTCTTTATACATTCATCTATCAGTGGACATTTAGGTTGTTTCCATGTCTTGGCTATTGTGAATAGTGCTGCTATGAACATCGGGGTGCATGTATCTTTTTGAATTAGAGTTTTCCAGATATATGCTCAGGAGTGGGATTGCTGAATCATATAGTAACTCTACTTTTAGTTTTTTAAGGAAACTCCATACTGTTTTCCATAGAGGCTGCACCAATTTACATTCTCAGCAACAGTGTAGGAGGGTTTCCTTTTCTCCACAGCCTCTCCAGAATTTATTATTTGTAGACTTTTTGATGTTAACCATTCTGACCAGTGTGAGGTGGTACCTCATTGTAGTTTTAATTTGCATTTCTCTAATAATTAGCAATGTGGAGCATCTTTTCATGTGCCTGTTGGCTATCTGTATATCTTCTTCAGAGAAATGTCTGTTTAGATCTTCTGCTCATTTTTTGATTAGGTTGTTTGTTTTTTTGATACTGAGTTGTATGAACTGTTTGTATATTTTGGAAATTAATCCTTTGTTAGTCTCATAGTTTACAAATATTTTCACCCAGTTAGTAGGTTGTCTTTCCATTTTGTTTATGGTTTCCTTTGCTATGCAAAAGATTATAAATTGGGTTAGATCCATTTGTTTATTTTTTCTTTCAATTCTTTTGCCTTGGAAGACTGATCTAAGAAAAATCTGCTAAGAATATTTTGCCTGAGTTCTCCTCTAGGAGTTTTATGGTGTCATGTCTTATAATTAAGTCTTTAAACCATTTTGAGTTTATTTTTGTATATGGTGTGAAGCAGTGTTCTAACTTCATTGATTTTCATAAGGCTGCTCAGCTTTCCCAATACCACTTACTGAAGAGACTGTCTTTACTCCATTGCATATTTTTGCCTACTTTGTCAAAGATTAATTAACTGTAGGTGTGTGGGTTTATTTCTTGGCTCTCTATTCTGTTCCATTGTTCTATATGTCTGTTTTTGTGTATAGGCAAAATTTTAAAAATTGGTGTCATGGGTTGAATTATGTCTCCCCCAAAAGAGATACGTTTAAGCCCAAAGTCCCAGTACCACAGAATATGAGCTTATTTGGAACTAGGGTGTCAACAGAGGAAATCAAATTAAAATGAGGTTGTTAGAATGAGCCCTAGTATGACTGGTGTCCTAATAAAAAAGGAGAAATTTGGACACACAGATATACACAACAGAGGGAAAACAATGTTAAGATACATGGAGAAGATAGCCATATGACTGACTAATGCATCTATAAGCCAAGAACACCAAGGATTGCCAGCAAACTCCAGAAGCTAGAAGAGGCAAGGAAAGACTTCCCCCTAAAGAAATCAGAGAGAACATGGTCCTGACCACACCTTATTTCAGACTTCAAGCCTCCGAAACTGTGAGACCATCAATTTCTGTTGCTTTAATCCATCCAGTGTATGGTACTTTATTATAACAGCCATAGGAAACTGCTACAGTTGGGAATTGGGATTATAGTGTTCTGAGAAAGTTTACACTGGTTGAAGGAAAACTATGCAAGGGGTAAGGGAAATACAAAGTAACATTAAAGACTGGTCTCTATTCCTGTCCTGCCCCTAGTTTCTTCAGAACCTTTTTTATTGTTTTTAGATTCCATATATATGTGTTAGTATATGGTATTTGTTTTTCTCCTTCTGACTTACGCAGATGTAGAGAATGGACTCAAGGACACAGGGAGGAGGAAGGGTAAACTGGGACAAAGTGAGAGAGTGGCATGGACTTATATATACTACCAAATGTAAAATAGATAGCTAGTGGGAAGCAGCCACATAGCACAGGGAGATCAGCCCAGTGCTTTGTGACCACCTAGAGGGGTGGGATAGGGAGGGTGGGAGGGAGGGAGATGCAAGAGGGAAGAGATATGGGGATATATGTATATGTATAGCTGATTCACTTTGTTATAAAGCAGAAACTAACACACCATTGTAAAGCAATTTTACTCCAATAAAGATGTTAAAAATTTTTTAAAAATTAAAAAAAAAAAAAGACTGGTCTCTAAATAGTTGGAATTGCTTGGCACAATGTTTATCAAGGACTGACAATTACTGATACATTTTTCTTTTCTTCAAAATTAATTGTCTTGTTATTACTAATGTATGACAATGTACAATAACAAGCCCAGCTATTTTTTCCTTTTAAAAAATGTCTTTTGCAGTATTAATGAGATCAGCATGCACTTTGTCTGAGACAGTTCAAAACACCAAAACAACTGTTTTAGATCTGATGTTTCTTACTGAAGAGACACACACTTTGTCCAGCATAAACATCTTCAACATTTTTGCAGCAAACCCAAACATTTCCATTTTATTATGGGTGGAAAATAACTATTTTGGAAACAGTCAAAACCAAACCCTAAGCACTGACAGTGTAAATGTGAGTGATAAAGATAAAATCCAGCCATAGTTTGGTTCTTAGATTGACTATCAAATTTTATTTTTATTACTGTTGTATAAACATATATGTATATACATGTGTGTAAATATATGCATTGTAATATTACATGTATACATATATAATGTATATTACAGACATTTTTCTATTATATTTCTATTCTGTTACCATGTGTAAAATAGATAGCTAGTAGGAACCTGCTATATAGCAGAGAGAACTCAGCTCCATGCTCTGTGGTGACCAACATGGGTGGGATGGTGTGGTGGGAGGGAGATCCAAGAGGGAAGGGATATATGTATACATATAGCTGATTCACTTCACTGTACAGCAGAAACTAATACAACACTGTAAAGCTACTAAGCTCCAATTAAAAAACAAACATTGAAATTCAATATTTGTGCTATAAAAATGAATTTTAAAATTAATCAAAAGGCAAAGAAAAAAAAGATTGTCAAACTATGAAATTAATTATCTCTTGCTTTACTAAAAAACTAATTTCTTCTCCTAACTTCTTATGATGGTTCAGAGTAACACGTCTATTATTCTCAGCTTAGATAAGACCCTTACTGATTTTATTGGCTCTATAATAGGGATGGAAACACCCATTGATAACCTTCTTCCAACTCCTATAGGATTTATAACCCATACCACAGCATTAATATTTATAGTATTCAGTATCTTGGTTGTAAATTCCATGAGGGCAAGAATCTAAGAGAGGGACATGTGCATAAGAGAATGTTGACATAAGGTAGTTGGAAAAGAGCTAAGTCAGCATGAGTCAGGAGGCCTGTGTTGGACGGCCAAAGCTGCTACTGTACCAACTTTGTTTCAGACATATCATAACTTTCCTGAGATTTTGCTGCTCATTAAGAGAAAAAGTATTAGTAATCAATAGCAATAATGTGAAAAAATAGAGTAGAACTATCCACTAAAGCATCGGCAATTGATGCTTTCCCTTCCTTTGCCTATACTTTAAATGCTAAAGATTCTTGTGGGTCTGTTGTGATCCCTTTCTTTTTCTAACCTAAAGCACTCTCTCTGTACAATTACACCTACTACCCCTCTAAGCTTTGATATCCAAATTTGTTGATTAAACATATCAGTTAGTCAAAACCAACTATATTTGTATCACAGATCTCTCTCTTGGGAGTCACATGTGTGCACCCAACCTCTGGTCATACATCCTCACTTGGCTGTCTCAGAGATAGCCCACACTCACAAAGTTCAAAAGAGGAGTCATCTACTCCTCATTCATGCCTCTCTTCTCGTGTTCTCTATCTCTATGACTGACCCCCACTAGAAAAACCAGTCCCTGGATAAACCAAGTCCATAAGTGAACTCTTTCTATGGGTTAATTTATATATGGGCATCTGAGCTCTGCTAGAAGCAATGTCATGAATTAGTGTCAGAATAATTTGACCACCTTCAACCTCAAGCTATCAGCCTCTCTCTAGCATATCCTTTCTTCTGAGGAACATCAATGAGTTTCAAGGTAAAATATGTTTGAAAAACACTATTATACAAAGTTAAATGTTTCTCTACTGAAGGAATTCTTGTTTTTAAATAAATTAATGAACCTGTGAATCTACAAGGGGTGAGGTAGTTGTAATGTGCAATATTTCTGAAGTTATTTGCCCATACAATCCTTTCCCACAGAGCATCTCACAGAGAAAATATTCACAAGAGCACATTTTGATTAGCTCTGGTGTGGCAGACCCAGGATATGTTCAGACATTGCCAAACCCAGCCCTTTAACCTCCTGGGGCCTCACTTCATCTTCACCACAAAGCAATTTGGACTTCAGAAGAGTAACTTGCTTTACATTAAAATAGCTCCTAACAGTTTTTTTGTTAAACCAACTGAACCCAATTATTTTATTTTTAATTTTATGAAGTGTTATCTCTATTTTACAAAGAAGAAAACAGGATCCAGAGAGCTCAAACACTCACTCAGAGAACACAGCTATAAAGTAACATAGATAAGGATTTAATTTTTTTATAAATTTTATAATAACCAGGCCAGTATTCTTACCCTTGTATTGAAATTCTGAGACTTAGGATTTTTAGCATGAAGGAAAGACAAATAAATGACAATCTCTGGAAAAGAGCACTCATTTGTCCTGAGTTAAAAGTTTGTTTAAATCATAGGAAGACAAAATTAACAGATACTTTCAAAGAAATATGGTTTTGTTTTAAGCACATAAAGTAACACTAACGGGTAAATTTTTGAATTATACTTTTATGGTACATTAGAACAATTTGTAATAAAAGTATCACCTGTTTTAGAACACTTCCCTTAGACTTTCTTTACATTACTAATTTTTTTTTTTTTTTTTTTTGCGGTACGCGGGCCTCTCACTGTTGTGGCCTCTCCCA
>NW_020837960.1:1121868-1196644 GCF_003676395.1 Aethalodelphis obliquidens
ACTAATTTTTTTTTTTTTTTTGCGGTACGCGGGCCTCTCACTGTTGTGGCCTCTCCCACTGCGGAGCACAGGCTCCGGACGTGCAGGCTCAGTGGCCATGGGTCATGGGCAGCATGTGGGATCTTCCCGGACCAGGGCACGAACCCGTGTCCCCTGCATCGGCAAGCGGACTCAACCACTGCGCCACCAGGGAAGGCCCACTAATTTTTTTTTAATTAATTCATTTTATTTATTTTATTTTCAGCTGCGTTGGGTCTTCGTTGCTGCGTGCGGGCTTTCTCTAGTTGTGGTGAGCGGGGGCTACTCTTCATTGCAGTGCATGGGCTTATTGTGGTGACTTCTCTTGTTGCTGAGCAGAGGCTCTAGGTGCACAGGCTTCAGTAGTTGTGGCTCGCAGGTTCTAGAGCACAGGCTCAGTAGTTGTGGCACACGGGCTTAGTTACTCCATGGCATGTGGGATCTTCCCGGACCAGGGCTCGAACCCCTGTCCCCTGCATTGGCACTTAACCACTGCACCACCAGGGAAGCACCAGATTACTAATTTTTTAAAGAATGTTTTATATCATGAAGTAAACTTCAACCCTGACTGTTCTGTGATGTAATGATAACGATAACAATGTACACTGACCTAACATGAACTGTGGTGAAAGCTTGACAAGTATTATCTTACTTAATCCTCACAACCAAGATCTGAGGTAAGTTGTTATTATTTTCCCACATTACAAAGGAGGACAGTGAGTCTTGAAGAAGCTATAAAACCTTCCTCAAGCCATGAACTAGTAGACAGAGCTGGATTCAAACCTCTGACCATCTGATTTCATAAATGTATTTGCAATAAATATATTACAGTGATTTCTGAGTAAAATAAGACTTAATTGAAGATATAACATTAGTAATTTAGGAAGAATACCTGTGACCATTCTGGCAAGAAATTTTGTATTAAATTTGTGCATTTTAGGAATAGGTTGAACAAAATTCCTCTGAAAGTTCTCCCTAAAAATGAACAAGGTCAGGATCACACCACTTGTCTGTTGACATTAAAGAAGACAACACAAAGCCCACTCACCTAATCATGACTTGACAGCTCCCATCCAGAATTGGCCTGGAATTTCCTTCCTGGTCAAACAGAGGAAAGGAGTGAATTTAGGATGATGCCAAAGCTACAGGGCTGCCTCTGGGATTGGAGCTGCATGTAATATTCCCGTCTCTCCTGTGCTCCTCTGGCCAAGGCCTATATTGATGACTGCTCAAAATTCCTTCAAACTATGCTATTCTATGATTCTACTAGTAAACTACTCCCTAGTTGTGAGGGAACAACTCTTCTAGCAGACACATTACTGCTTCAGGCTCTCAAATTGCCAATTAGTGTACTGGAGATGAAATGTAATGTCCTGAAAGAATTAGTGTTCCAAAGAGCCAACAAGGTGTTTCTTATTCACTTTGAGGGCTGGCTGATGGAAGTTACCTATCCAAGAACCAGTACACCATTTTGAAATATGTATCCTGAGAGTAAAGTTGGGTTCACTCACCTTTGTCTAAATCTGTAGCAAAACTACACATGAAATATGAAATAAACCACAGTGTGTTTATGAGAGAAAGTGACATCATCTGAAGGAAACTAATTGGAAAACTTCTTTTTTTTTGAAAAACTTTTTTTTTTTTTGAAAAATCCCCTGAGGATATCATTTATCAAATAAATTTGTGTCCTGAGCTGTTATATATGATGTTTTCCAAATAGTGAGGTGTTAATTCACTGTCTTATCTCCCTAAACCTACTCACTTTTTTCTCATATTTTAGTTTCTCTTGAATGTGGTAATGAAATGGGAGGCTGTGATGGTTACGTGTGCCACATGATACCTGGCACTCCTGGGCCCATCCACCAAACCCTTGGGCTCCCCTCCTGCTGACATCACTGTCATTCCAAGGAAGTGGGACCAAAGTTCAGTTCTCACCCCTGCTCTTCATTGCCGTCACCTCTGGTGGTCCCAATCCTACCTCATGTCACCCCTAATCACACACACAGGCAAAAAGGACATTTAAACTTGACTTCAAGGTAAGAGAATTTCAAGGTACAATTAACTGCTGTTAAGGAATATGGTGGTTGTAATATCTAAGTTTTCAGCTTAGTCTGTAATTTTTAAGACCCTCAGTTACTCAAGATCAAGGTTGTTAGAACTCAGGCCATAAAAGTCTGTCAAATAATTTCATCAAATTCTGCTTGCCAATCATTTGCAAATAGTTGTTGAGGAATATCCATGTGCTGGCATTGGGAATGCAGCAATCCCAAGAAGGATGTGGACCTTCTCTCCCAGACATTCAGGATGAAATGGAGATGAACACTAGTACACAAAATGTCCATGTGGTATGTTCAGTACCACAGGAGGAAGTGAGAGTGCTGAGTGCACAGGTGGGGGCTCCCTGCTCTTCTCTTTCCCAGACCCACTTTCTGTTGGCCCTTATGAGTGCTAACTGAACTTGATGATCTGCCATCCAGAGCAATACTAAGTGTACTGAGTTACTTACCAGGTCTCAGGACTATCGGAAGCACACAACATGTGTTACTTCATTTAATCACTCCAACAACCCAGTAAAGCTAGTATTATTTCTAGATTCCCCTTTAACAAATGAGAGAGCTGTGGCAAGAATTGTCCAAGAACCTACAGTTAGTAAGTGATGGAAATAAAGTTTCATCCTGGGCAGTCAGTTTCCAGAACCCATATGCTTAATCACTCCACTAAACTATTTTATAAAATAAAATAGTCTATTTTTCTGTTCCTTTATTATGAAAATATTCTCCAAACTATTCCAGTCATCCACCAAGTGTATCTATCTGTTTACCCAACAAACATTTATTAGGTGCTTACCAGGTACAAGGCCCTATGAGGCCATAAAAATAAATTTCCTGGAGATTTAAAGATAAGGTTGGGAAACAAATGACTTAGAAAGCAAGGTAAATACAATTCCATCAGAGACAACATCTAACTACTCCCAGCCTTGGGGGGACAGCAAGAACATTTTCTCTCTGTATTTAATCTCCCTCATATCTGAAGAGTAACCAGACATTAGCCAGTGAAAGGGCTTTGAGGCAGTGAGAAAAACATGCCCTGAGCATGAGCAGAGGGAGAGTTTAGTCCTGGAAAGCAGTGCGGTGGGGGCTTGCAGAGTCCTGTGAGCTGTAAGTGGGTGGGAAGTCAAGAGTTAGGGCATGCGGGGAAAGTGTGTGTCACATCATGAAGGATGCAACCCTCCTACCCTAAGCAGACAAGGAGCCACCAAACAATTGAGGAATTTTAATCAAAAGAGTGACAAATCAGAACTATGTTTTAGGAAGAAAACTTTGACTATACATATATCACTTCCCATCTTTTTAATATCACCATCTGACCAAGTTCTCCATCTGAACATAGAAAACAACAAACCTCTCCCCCTCTTTCTCTTATTAAGTCTGTAGAACCTCACCATTGATTCAAAATAGTTGCCTTTGAGAAAGTTATTTTCTCATAATACTGCAATAAAAGAAGTGTGATTCTTTCTCACAAACTCTCTTTTTTCTTGGGCTTCACAAAGCAGAAAT
The DNA here is from genome assembly GCF_003676395.1 of Aethalodelphis obliquidens. Lineage (NCBI taxonomy): Eukaryota > Metazoa > Chordata > Mammalia > Artiodactyla > Delphinidae > Aethalodelphis > Aethalodelphis obliquidens. Next base: position 1,125,444 of record NW_020837960.1, read on the forward strand.
AAAACACAAAAATGAATAGAATGAGAAAACTGCTGCTTTGGATATGATAAATGGCAATATTATGTTTAATGTTGCTCTCCTGGAATGTTTTGATTTTTTTAAAATTATTAAATAGCTAATAAAATATGCCAAAGTCAAAGCATATTAATTTAACTCAGTTCGATCACCTAACACCTGTATACAGTTCAAGCTTTTAATGGTATTACAACTTCACCCTAGACCTTCGTTCTACTTCAGTTTTAAAATGCAATCCTCCTATGCCTTTTTTGGGTTTCAGAAAACTTAACTGCCTTTTAGTGACTACAATTTTTCTTTTTTGCTCTTTTGTATGAGTCATGTAGACAAAAGACCATATCATGTACATGTATATATATGTATTTATATCCATCTTAATAAAAACTGTAAAACAAACACCAGTGTATCTATCCCCAGCATAGTATATAAAGGATTAAAGACAACTTTGAAGCCCCTCTTATGCTTCTTTCCACATCCCTCTCCCTCTTCCCCAGAGTACCTACTATTCTAACATTTTTGTTATTTGCTCCTTTGTTTTCTGTATGGTTATAGTATTTCTGTGGGAATCTCTAAATCATATAGCTTAGTTTGACCATCTTGAACTGTATATATAAGTGAAATGAAAACAGACTAAGAGTCTGCCATGAAGCTCTCACAAATCAAGGAGTGGCTTCTGTGAAGCTTCAGGGCTCTATCCCTCAGCATTCAGCAGGGGCCCAAGGGCGAGAAAGCATTATCTTGAAGACACTTGTGGTGCAGTTTTTGTGGAATGAAATGAACCCCATGAACATATAGAGAAGATCTACAAAGTTCTTAATAACTATTTTTTGCAGCAATATCACTGGTTTGGCCTGAGGCGAACAGAGACAATATAGAACCAGGAGAGGCCTTCGGATCCCCAGAATTTTACTGACAGGAAGTAGCCTGGGAGAGATGCTCAACTACACATATATGCTGCCTTTTATGAAAAGTGAAATATGGAGGTGGAAACAAGAGCCCAGAATCTGTAGCTGGGAACCAGGGAAAATTATTCCTAAGCTTTGAGGCCTAATGGAAGAACTTCCAATATTTGCCTGGTTGGATTTCAGAATTTTTATGGGCTAGAGACTCCTTGGAGGCTCCTATTTCATCCTTTTTGAGTGACAATGTCTAAAGTGATTATATGATGTCTAAAGCCTGTCCCACCATTATATCACAGGTGTGGGGGAAGATAACTTGTGAGTTTTGTTTCACAGGTCTATAGATCAGGATGAACTGTACTCAGGGAGCCATACTTAAGGAACTGAACCAAGGAACGTCATTTATACCTGGTCCTGGTTTAGAGAAAAAATGCTAGATTTTCAACCAGGATAATAGAATGAGACAGGCCTTGGGGGGGGGTGTGTGTTTTGCATGTGGGAATGGCATGAGTTTGGGGGCCAGAGGACAAATTATGGCAGGCATCCACTTAGATGGTCTCTAATAGTACCTGCTTTTTCATACGCTGGTGTAATCCCCTTGACTATGGGCTGGACTTAATGATTTTTTTCTAATTAATGGAATATGGTAGAAGTGATGGACTGTCACTGACAAGATTAGATTATAAAACAACTGTGGCTCCCATCTTGGATTGGTGCTCTCTCTGTCTCTGTCTGTCTCTCTCTTTGTCCCTCTGTCTTTGTGTCTGTCTCTTTCCCTGTCTCTCTCCTTTTCTCCTTCTCTCTCTCTCCCAAATTGCCTGTCGCGGGAGCAAGACCTGCCAATAAACATGTGAGTAATCTTGAAAGCAGATTATTCTCTTCCAGTTCAGCCTTAAACTGAGACCACTGCCTCAGTCAACAGCTTGACTACAACCTAATGAGAGATGTTGAGCCAGAGGCACCCAGCTAAGCTTCCCTCATAATATTCCAGATCCACAGAAACTGTAAGATAATAAATGTTTGTTATTTTAAGTTGTTAAATTTGGGGTTAATTTGTAGTACAGAAATAGACAACTAACACAGATTTTGTCATGTGACAATACGAAACTAATGCATACTTAACTCAGTTCCTCAGACAATGATGTTTTTAATTATCTGATTCCTAAGCCTGGATGGTTTATCAGACAAAACCAATAATTCTGTAAGACTAACTCCAAAGTATCTGAACCAGTAGGGCTGGACAACCAGACTTTATATAAAAATTTTCGTCCTTGGTGATAACGGCTTAAAGAAAATGGATTGTGGCAGTAATAACAAAGTGATAATTATTATAGTACCTTACATTTATGTAGGGTCCTAGAGTTTACAGAGCAATTTCACATAAATGACCCAACTTTATTCTCAAAAATGACTCAGAATTTCATCATTATTTCAGTTTTTAAGATAAACAAAATGCATAGCAAAAAAATTAGAGACAAGCCCAAACTCATCCTCTAATAAGTGCCAAAATAGGCCATGAACTTTTGTCTTCTGATTACATAATCCACCCTCACCATGTCTCTGGAGTCTTTCTGATTTGTTATAGGTGTGGGCAGTCTGTGGTTGTACAGACCTAGAAGAATAATTCTAAAGTGCCAGATGTTACTTGATATCTTATAAATTACAACTAAAGCATCTCTGATAATGTACTGGTTTACCCAAGTTAAAATAGCTGATAATTAAATGGTTCTATAGCATAACAAAATTATCAGGCTTTATTAACAGATCAAAGTATTATTAGATGAGCACTTTATTTCACTAGGAATAGTCTTGACATAAAAGAAAGAAAGCAATTTCACATTCAGAGCCGCGATGTTTTTGCCTCTGACTATAAAATTGGTGTCTAAAGATATGATAAAAATCCCATTGCATCTTCTTGCATTTTTTGCCCCTACAGTCATCCTAAAATATTCAGGGCTCCAATTTACCTCAACTTGCAGAAGGCATTGAAAGTAATTTCCTGTAAGGAAAGAGTACGTGGCAAATTATCTCTATCACGTACATTAAAGTAATGTAGCATTCCATTCTCAAGTTAAAATAGACCTGAGACCCTGTGGTTTTGTGTAGAAAAGGATTGAAAAATACCCAAAAGAACGTACCTCAGGACACACAAAAAAAGTGTTTTCTCAAACAAAACTTCCTAAATATCACTGTACAGTTTCTGGGCTCCCAGTCATTTCAGGAGACAAATAAGCAAAAATTTCTTATGTTTGGCTTACACATCATACTCACCCACCAAAAGGCCTTTTTAAATTTATTTTTCATAGATTTGTTAATAATAATTTTGAGATTGAGGTGTTAATATAATTTTAACTTTTAAGATGATAAATCTATAAAAGTCATTTTCATAAAACAAAAATTGGTATTTCAAATCTTTTAAGGTATCTTTTTTAAGTTTTTCAAATGAGAGAAGTTGACATTTATTAAAAGTTTCAGATGCCTAGTGAAAATTTGAAAATTCGTTCAATTTAGACATAACTACTCATACAGCACTTTTAATGACAAATACTTATATAGTATTTTAAAACTAAGAATATTTGCATAAAAATATAATCTGCATTTTTAAGACTTCATCTGTTCCTCATTCTTCTTTACTCAAAATTATAATATTCTGTTTACAATATCATAATCCTTCCCAGGAAACAAAATCTAATGCCGTAAACAACCATTATGATTTCAAGCGAGCATTAAGTACATGCAGCAAATAAACTCTTTCATGAAAAAAGTCTTTGTCTACAAAAGAATTTCACAGCATTTGACAAAATAGTCAACATTTTACTCTTTTTTCAGCAGATATCTGACACATTTTAAATTTCCAAACGGCCACAGAACAATAACACCACTTTAACATTTTGAAAGGAAGAGACTTACTCTTGATATTCTGACAGAATTATCATTCCTTTTCACAACTGAAAAGAGAAGCTTCTTTAACTTTTAGCAAAAAAAAAAAAAGTCTGCTGAAGATATTGTCTCTTTGGAAATATTAAATGTCATACACTTAGCAGATTGTTGTTTTGAGCACATGGATTAGGTTGGATTTTTTTCTCCACATTTTTGATAAACACACATCAGGTCATGTCATTACTTTTCTTAAAATTCTTCACTCTCCTATCACTCTCAAGACAAAGTCTGAATTCTACTTATTCTTTTATTTTTATTAATATTTATTTTATATTCTTTATCTTTTATTCTTATTTATATTTATTATTCTTATTATATAAGAACATATATATAAGAGTATATATTCTTATTCTAATTATGTTTTATATATAATTATATATAAATAATATTTTATATATAATATATATAATTAGATATTATATATAATTATATAATGATTATATATATAATCATTATATAATTATATATAATATATAATTCTTATAAGAACCTTCATATATTGGTCCCTGAATATCTAGTATCATCTTTCACATCTGCACTTTTCCTCCTCCAATCCCCTTCCCTATCTACTCATTGACTTACAGTTTCTTTAATATAGCAAACTCTACCACATCTTCAATAGCTTTTAAAGCATTTATTACTTGAAAAATTGTTCTTTCCTCAGCCTCACTTTGGTCACCTGGCAAAAGTATTTTTTGATAATCAGACAGAATATGTATTCCCTCTTCTGGATTCACAGAAGTTTGCTCAATGATAGTATCTAATTAACTGAGTTTTAATCATTTGTTTCTTTACTTATGTCTCCTTACTAGAAAGTAAGTGCCTTAAAGCTGTGTCTCCAGGACATAGCAAATAGAAGATAAAGATTTTTATTATTGGAATGGATAAATAAAGGAAGGAAGGAAAGAAGGAATGTCTGACTTCATGATGGACCATATTTACTTATTTCTAACTAGAGATCAGATTTGTGACCCAAATTCTGATACAAAGGTAAGGAATAAATGATGCTTTATGATTTTGTGTTCTTCCTTATATAGGTATTAAAATGATTATTTTAATATTTCTTGTAAAAAGAGAAAAAGTATGTAAAGTTCCTCAAACAGGGTAGATATTATCATAGCTAACATTTAATGAACTAATTTTATCTAGCAGGCATGATGAGCATTATCCCATTTAATTGTCAAAGAAATTTTGCAAGGTAGATTATCATTAGTCCTATTTCCCAGGTAATAAAAATTAATGCACGGCAAGAGGGTTACAGCTAATAATTAGGAAGGAATTTTGACTAGACCCTCGGTCTGTCTGTTTTGAGCACAAGCTCTCACTGCTACACTGGAAGTCACCAGATAAGTTAAAACATAAATCTCAGCAAGATCTTTTTCAATCTACCTCCTAGAGTAATGAAAATAAAAACAAAAATAAACAAATGGCTTAAACTTAAAGGTTTTTGCACAGCAAAGGAAACCATAAACAAAACAAAAAGACAACCCTCAGAATGGGAGAAACTATTTGCAAACAGTGCAACTGACAAGGGATTAATCTCCAAAATTCACAAACAGCTCATGCAGCTCTATGTCAAAAAAACAAACAACCCAATCAAAAAATGGGCAGAAGATTCTAAATAGACATTTCTCCAAAGAAGACATACAGATGGCCAAAAAGCACATGAAAAGATACTCAACATCACTAATTACCAGAGAAATGCAAATCAAAACTACAATGCAATATCACCTCAAACTTGTCAGAAGGGCCATAATCAAAAAATCTATGAAAAATAAATCCTGGAGAGGGTGTGGAGAAAAGGGAACCCTCCTACACTGTTGGTGGGAATGTAAATTGGTACAGCCACTATGGAGAACAATATGGAGGTTCCTTAAAAAACTAAAAATAGAACTACCATATGATCCAGCAATCCCACTCCTGGGCATATATCTAGATAAAACCATAGTTTGAAAAGACACATGCACCCTAGTGTTCACTGCAGCACTAGTTACAATAGCCAAGATATGGAAGCAACCTAGATGTCCATCAACAGAGGAATGGACAAAGAAGATGTGTTACATGTATACAATGGAATATTACTCAACCATAAAAAGAATGAAATAATGCAATCTGCAGCAGCATGGATGGACTTAGAGATTATCATACTAAGTGAAGTAAGTCAGAAGAGAAAGACAAATATCATATGATATCACTCATACGTGGAATCTAATTTTTAAAAATGATAGAAATGAACTTATTTACAAAACAAACACAGACTTACAGATATTAAAAACAAACTTATGGTTACTGAAAGGGAAACGTGGGGTGAAGGGATAAATCAGGAGCTTGGGATTAACATACACACACTACTATATATAAAATAGATAACCAACAAAGACCTACTATATAGTACAGGGAACTATACTCAATATTCTGTGATAACCTATATGAGAAAAGAATCTGAAAATGAATGAATATATATATATACATATAACTGTATCACTTTGCTGTACACCTGAAACTAACACAACATTGTAAATCGACTATAATCCAATAAAATTTTTAAAGGAAAAGAAAAGAAAAGAAAAAGCATCATTTGTACTTTATGTATCATAAAAGTGATTGCATGAATATTGCATTATAAAAGTGACAAAATAAAATTTTTCCAAACATGAATAATCCAAGCCATATATTTCTTTGATAAATTGAAAAGACCACAGGAGATAGCAGGAAGCAAAATAGGAGCTCATTACATCCTTGATTACAATGATACCTAAAACAAATCTGTCCTTAAGTAGTGCCAGAAAAAAACATGCATTGCATTATTTGCTACTTAGCCAACCTCATAGAATTGTTGAGTAAAATACTGAGTTTATTTTTATGACACTTTTCAGATAGTTAAATTAAATATTTAGATTCAGATAAACATATACTGTAATTATTATTAGCAATAATACTATTTTGTCTTACAAAAGAAAATGTTTGCTACTTTAACAGGAGTTTGATCTCAGGGATTACTTTCCTACAATTTCATTCAGGTGAATATTTATTCTAAATGACTTGCATAGACAAACCTTCTAAAGTTCAACTCAAATTTATGCATCTCTGACATACATAAACAGACACAATAGCTGCCATTAAATGACACCCTTAAACATCCCTCAGAAATTTCCTGCACACAAATATCTTCCAGGCAGATAAATGGCTTTTGCAGAATTTCTTTTCCAGCAGGAAAACTACAGAGATTATTGGGCCTCGTTATGCTCATAGCATGTAAGTGTGAAGGAAACAACACACACTGTCTACCCCAGATATTCTCAGTGTGGTCTCTATATTTGCAGCATTAGCATGGCCTGGGAACCTATTGCAAAGCAGATTCTTGGGCCTCCCCAAACCTACTTCATCAGAAACTAGTGAGTGAGTTTGTGTCTCCAGGTAAATCTGCTACATACCAAAGTTCCAGAACCATTGACTTACCGCTGCTTTTGTTTCCCAGGTGAGGAAACTGAGGCCTCAGGTTCTCTAATTGACCAAATTCACCAGACTGAGACATAATAATTTATTGTGCAAAGTCCAGTAAACTCTCTTATCCCTGATTTCCGTCTCAGGGATTTCTATAGGAGTCAAGCCTAGAGAGCCACAATATGAAGAAGCCATTGTTGATTTTCCAGTTAGCAGTGCAGTTAAAGCCTGTTTCCTAAAGTGGAAGCAACACCTCTGAGCATTTTATTCTTCAATTAAGACTAGAGAGTTGCTTCAGTAAGAATCTACAGTTCTGATAATTGCCCCGCACATCAATAATCTCATAGAGTTCTTCAAAATGAGCCAATTTTAACTTCCCTATAGAATCAAGGAATAAAGACCAAATTTTCCCTTTCTTACAACAATCTTTAAATCTGTCTATTTCCACTTGACACAACCCATCTATAAGACCCATATACTATGGAGGTACAAAGTTAGAACCTTGGCATGTGTGGGGACTTTGATGTGTTGGGACAGTTTGGAACCCATGGATCTTTGGGTTGTCTGGTTTGAGCCCTCACCCCATCTGGATTCCCATTCCTACTGTGGTCACAACCCTATCACTGTCTCTGGGCATTTATCTAATCTAAAATCACTTGCTCCTTTTTTTCAATGAGGGAGAGGAAATATTTTCCTCATTGAGTATCAGCATACCAAAACTTCTCCATTGTTCCACAAGGATCCCTACATATGCTCAGAAGTACATTTCCAATATGTAGATCTTGAAGTAGAATTTGTATGAACATAATAATTTTACCCAAGAATGAAGAGAAATGTTCTTCTACTTGTTGAAAGAAAATATTTCTTCTAGAATCAGAAATTGTAGCTCAAGTCAAAAGTGTACATGAAATGTGGAGGTCTGATAAAAATTGCCCTATGCCAGTTCCTTTTTCCAGATTTGTCAACTGCAATACCTGTGTCTGTGTCCAGAAATTGCATGTTCATGATCTATTTCCTATGTTGGTCAGGCAACTAGGTTTGAAAGACAGTATTTCTTATTCTTAAGAAGATGTATATTACCATAATAAGGATGTGTATTTAGTGTTTTGTGAAGATATTAATGCTTCCTGAGGACTGATCTTTGCCTTCTAATTTCAACCACCTGGTGTATCAATATATTAACTAAATTCTTGCTAAGTTTTCTAAGGCAAATAAACATTTTCTCATCCCCAGGATTTATTTGTTTACAGTATTTTAAATTACTAGAGATCATAAAGAATAACCCTTTATCTCCCTTATTGCCATGACCTTTCAGAATGAAGAGCGCTATAAATTTTTTTGAAAGAAAGAAAGGAAGGAAGGAAGGAAGGAAGGAAGAAAGAAAGAAAGAAAGAAAGAGAGAAAGAAAGAAAGAAAGAAAGAAGGAAAGAAAGAAAGAAAGAAAGAAAGAAAGAAAGAAAGAAAGAAAGAAAGAAAGAAAGAAAGAAAGAAAGAAAAATGCCTCTGCTGCAACATTTCAAGTCTTTATGACAGTGTCTGGCTCACAGTTTTCTCAACAGATTGCTGCTTTCCTAATGATCCCTTTTTCTGTTTTATTTCCTCAAATCCATTTATTTTCAGGTCTGCAAGGTCACGTACTCTTTCCATCTCTCCAGATACATCATACCCGTTTCCAGAAATTAAATAATATCTAATCACAAATCTAATGAAATAATTTAGGAATAGATTGCCTATTTGTAGGCACTCACCCAATAGCTCTTCCCTCAGACACTCAGAAAGTCATCAAGTGCAGGCTTTCCTTCCCACACCTACGGTCAGACACAGGCTCATTTCACAGGAATGGCACATAGCAATTCATTCTGGGGACAGCCTTTGTTACCACGGTTTTACACACTATTAAGAACTGATAGTGGCAGCCTATATTACCATGCTTACTGAACTACCCACATAAGGTGGGTTTGTTATTGTTTACTTTGTTAAAAGTTATTGATAACATAGAAAGGAAAACAAGAAAGAAACCTCAGACCAATGGTAGACTAAGCTAGCTTTAGAAAATATACCATCCTCTAACCATATACATGATTTTTGTATTAGTTTGTTTGTGTATAAGAGAAACACTTTACTCATACACAGTATTTTGACACCAGATGTGTGGGTTTTTTCCCCACACCAACTAATTCTCTGCAACACTGGTTGGGTGTCCTACAATTTAATTCAATTCTGATACTAACTAGAGTTAGCACAGACCCCAAAGGTGAAGGGCTCAGTCTCATAAGACAACCCTCCACGTCAGATGCCAATCACAGGCAACCAGGTTATCCACAACTTCTGCTGACTTGGCTACAAATAGGAGTTCCTATGTCCCCCTTCTTAGATTTGATCATTTGTAAGCACAGCTCACAGAACTGAGAGAAACTTACATTTACCAGTTTATCATATAATAAGAGTATGATAAAGAATATAGATGAACTGCCAGAGGAAGCACAGGGCAAGTTCTGGAAGGGTCCCATGTGCAGGAACTTATGTTCTCTTGAAATTCGAGTGGGTCACCTTCTTAGCACATAGATGTCCTCATCAACCAGGAAGCTCTACAAACCCCATACTTTTGGGATTTTTATGGATCTTTCATTATATAAATATGATGAATCAATAACTCAATCTCCAGCTCCTTTCCCCTTCCCAGAGGATGGGATGGTGGGACTAAAAGTTCCCAGGTTCTAATCATTCCTTGGTCTTTCTGGTAACCAGTCCCCTGGTTATTCTGAAGATATCTAGGAGCCCAGCAAGAGTCACCCCATTAGAACAAAAGACATTCCTATCACCTAGGGAACTCCAAGGGATTTAGGAACACTTTGTCAGGAACACGGGTCAAAAGCCAAATAATAGAACAAAAGATGTTCCTAGTGCTCTTATCACTTTGGAAATTACAAGTGTTGGGAATGCTATGTCAGAAAACAGGCAGAGACCAATATAAATATTTTGGCATATGTATAGACCAATATAATAGATAATATATTTTCTATTATTTCACAGTTTCCTTATTGGAATTTCCACATTTTCTGATCAATGAAGTTCCTATTTTGGATTTCTTTGTAGTTGTCTACAATATTCTCATTGGCTTCCATTTCTGCCAAATGGTTCTGTGACATTTGCTGTATGTTTCCACATTAGGAGCAGACTCAAGAAATGCTTTAGAATGCCACATCACTCACAAATACAATAAATATTCAATTTTACAAAATGAGATATTCATTATACTAGAGACTCACTGTGGATACAATTATTTTCATTCATTTATAAATATTTTTGAGGGCTTATAATATGCCATCCATATTAACTAAACACTTGAGAAAACAAAGATGAAATAACCATGAAATCTACTTTACACCATCAGCTATGTTTAAAGAATGAGTCAAATTTAATGTTTCCCATGCTATCTTAAGATTGTTATTTTATTTTATTACCTAGAAATAAACATCTTTCCCAAAGAAATTTATTTCTAGAAATATAAGAATTATCCATCCACCTTCATAAGTGAATGACTCCTCAAAAATTCTCATTTCCAAAATAATCCTCAAACCTCAATAATTTTCACTTTTATTAAAGGAATATCACTAGTTTCTTTGTAAAAGGAAGATATAGCTTTGGGGAATATAGTCTTCTGTAGAAAAGTGTTAGTTTCTGCTGCTGCAACTCTCTACTTCTATACTTTCCTTGTTCTTCCCAGAGGCCTCACTGTTTCCAGGACAGCAGAGGCACCTCAGGGAAGCCCCACCCAGGCCTGCCCATCTCGGCCCCTCACAGATCTTCCACTTCCTTACCATGAGCCAGATTAATACAGAACCATGAGAGCTGCCTGCTCAGGTTAGAACAGACCATCTGCACTAATGAGGCAATAACTTTTTTTCTTTTTTTGCGGTACGCGGGCCTCTCACTGTTGTGGCCTCTCCCGTTGTGGAGCACAGGCTCCGGACGTGCAGGCTCAGTGGCCATGGCTCACAGGCCCAGCCTCTCCATGGCATGTGGGATCTTCCCGGACTGGGGCATGAACCCGTGTCCCCTGCATCGGCAGGAGGACTCTCAAACACTGCGCCACCAGGGAAGCCCGAGGCAATAACTTTTAAAGTGCAAATTTGTCACTCCTCTTAAAGAATTTATTTGTAATTTAAAGACACAATTCCTTAAGTGAAAGAATTGCTCTAGGTGGGAAATTAAGCCCTTTGTCATATCAGCAAATGAGATATTTGGGGATGGGGTTATCTTACAGTGTTCAAGTTTAGATCAGCTTCTGGAATCCTCTCTCTCTTCACCTCTCCAGTCTCTACAATCTTTAAACATCATCTCAAGTTCCATCCCCTACATGGGTTTCTCCCCACCATGTCAGTCCTGAAATTATACAACATTTTGGGTCTGTTCCCTAACTTAAATGAAAGTTATGTTCATTCATTCATTCATTCAACAGATATTTTTTGAGGGCCTCTTTACATGCAGCAGAAAATTTCCTAGCAGCAAGAATGAGCAAGCCCCAGTGTACAAGCATTTTTCAAGCCTATGCTAGTTATATCCCATTGGCCATAGCAAGTCTTATAACCAAGCTAAGTGTCAATGTGGGAAACACTACACTAGGGTATAATAAGAGCAGGAGGGGTTCACTGGGGACATTACTATAACAATCGATCATATTAGACCAAATAGATAAGGCTACCTGGAATTTTGGATCTAGACTGGGTAACAAAGATGAAAGGGCAGTGAAGAATTTTTTTTATGATGTTGGCTTGGCTTTCATAAACACCTTAATCTTAGTATTTATAATTATTTTAAACTATATATTTTTTATTCACTTACTTTTTAATATCTGTCTCCTGCTCTAGATTGTAAGCTTAACCTAAAATGGGCAGGAATGAGACCCTCCCACCAAACAGCCTGCACAAGCCTCTTAGACAATCTCATCCACCAAAGGGTAAACAGCAAAAGCAAGAAGAACTACAATCCTGCAGCCTGTGGAACAGAAACTGCAATCACAAAAAGTTAGACAAAATGAGACGGTAGAGGAATATGTTCCAGATGAAGGAACAAGATAAAACCCCAGAAGAACAATAAGTGAAGTGGAGAGAGGTAATCTACAAGAAAAATAATTCAGAGTAAAGATAGTGAAGATGATGCAAGATCTCAGAAAAAGATTGGAGGTACAGATTGAGAAGGTACAAAAATGTTTAATAAAGACCTAGAAGAACCAAAGAATAAACAAACAGAGATGAAAAATACAATAACTGAAATGAAAAATACACTAGAAGGAATCAATAGCAGAGTAACTGAGGCAGAAGAATGAATAAGTGAGTTGGAAGACAGAATAGTGGAAATCACTGCTGTGGAACAGAATAAAGAAAAAAGAATGAAAAGAAATGAAGACAGTCTAAGAGGCCTCTGGGACAACATTAAAGGCACCAACATTTGAATTATAGAGGTCCCAGAAGGAGAAAAGAGAGAGAAAGGACCTGAGAAAATATTTGAAGAGATAATAGATGAGCACTTCCTTAACATGGGAAAGGAAACAGTCACCCAAGTCCAGGAAGTACAGAGAGTCCAGGAAGGATAAACCCAAGGAGGAACATGCAGAGAGACATAGTAATAAAACTGGCAAAAATTAAAGGCAAAGAAAAAACATTAATAGCAACAAGGGAAAAGCAACAAATAACATACAAGGGAACTCCCGCAAAATTATCAGCTGATTTCTCAGCAGAAACTCTGCAGGCCAGAAGGGAGCGGCACAATGTATTTAAAGTGATGAAAGGGAAGAACCTACAACCAACAATGTTCTACCTAGCAAGGCTCTCATTCAGATTCAAAGGAGAAATCAAAAGATTTAATGACAAACAAAAGCTAAGAGAATTCAGCACCACCAGACCAGCTTTGTGACAAATGCTAAAGGAATTTCTCAAGCGTAAAAGAAAAGACCACTACTAGAAATAAGAAAATTATGAACAGAAAAACTCACCAGTAAGAAAAATATAAACAAAGTTAGGAAATCATCTGCACAAAAATATGATATCAAAACCAGCAACTGTGAGAAGAGGAGAGCATAAATGCAGGATATTGGAAATGCATTTGAAATTAAAAGACCAGAAGCTTAAAACAACCTTGTTTACATACAGACTGCTATATCAAAGCCTCATGGTATTGGCAAACTGAAAATCTAGAATATATACACATGCAAAAAAAAGAAATAAGAATCCAAACACAACACTAAAGTTAGTCATTAAATCATGAGAGAAGAGAACAAAGAGGAAAGGAAGATAAAAGACATACAAAGCAAACCCAAAACAATTAAGAAAATGGTAACATGAACATACATATCAATAATTACCTTAAATATAAATGGATTAAATGCTCCAACCAAAAGACACAGACTGGCTGAGTGGATACAAAAATAAGACCTGTATATATGCTGTCTACAAGAGCCTCACTTCATACATAGGGACATATACAGATTGAAAGTGAAGAGATGGAAAAAGGTATTTCATGCAAATGATAATCAAAAGAATGCTGGAGTAGCAATACTCATATCAGACAAGATAGACCTTAAAAGAAAGACCATTACAAGAGACAAGGAAGGACGCTACATAATGATCAAGAGATCAATCCAAGAAGATATAATAATTGTAAATATTTATGCACCCAACATAGGAGTACCTCAGTACATAAGGCAAATGCTAACAGCCATAAAAGGGGAAATCAACAGTAACACAATAATAGTGGGGGACTTTAACACCCTAATTACACCAATGGAAAGATCATGCAGACAGAAAATAAATAAGGAAACACAAGCTTTAAATGATACAATAGACCAAATAGACTTAACTGATATTTATAGAATATTCCACCCAAAAGTGGTACAGTACACTTTCTTCTCAAGTGCTCATGGACCTTTCTCCAGGATAGATCACATCTTGGGTCACAAATCAAGCCTTGATAAATTTAAGAAAATTGAAATCATATCAAGTATCTTTTCTGACCACAGTGCTACAAGATTAGAAATCAATTACAGGAAAAAAAACTGTAAAAAATACAAACACATGGAGGCTAACCAATGTGCTACTTAATAACCAAGAGATCACTGAAGAAACAAAAGAGGAAATCAAAAAATACCTAGAAAAAAATGACAACAAAAAACACAACAAACCAAAATCTATGGGAGGCAGCAACACCAGTTCTAAGAGGGAATTTTATTGCATTACAATCCTGCCTCAAGAAATAAGAAAAATCTCACATAAACAACCTAACCTTACACCTACAGCAACTAGAGAAAGAGGAACAAACAATACCCAAAGTTAGTAGAAGGAAAGAAATCATAAAGATAAGAGCAAAAATAAATGAAATAGAGACAAAGAAAACAGTAGCAAAGATCAATGAAACCAAAAGTTGGTTCTTTGAGAAGATAAACAAAATTGATAAACCTTTAGCCAGACTCATCCAGAAAAAAAGGAAAAGGGTTCAAATCAATAAAATTAGAAATGAAAAAGGAGAAGTTACAACAGACACCACAGAAATACAAAGGATCAAGAAAGACTACTACAAGCAACAATATGTGAATAAATTGGACAACCTGGAAGAAATGGACAAACTCTTAATACAATCTCCATGGACTGAACCAAGAAGAAACAGAAAATATGAAAAGACCAATCACAAGTACTGAAATTAAAACTATGATTAAAAAGCTCCAAACAAACAAAAGTCCAGGACCAGATGGCTCCACAGGAGAATTCTATCAAACATTTAGAGAAGAGTTAACACATATCCTTCTGAAATTATTCCAAAGAATTTCAGAAAAAGGAATATTCTATGAGCCACCATCAGCCTGATACCAAAGCCTGATTTCAAGAAGTTTTTCAATATCCACAAATCAATCATTGTGATACACCACATCAACAAACTGAAGAATAAAAATCATGTGATCACCTCAATATATGCAGAAAAAGCTTTTGACAATATTCAACACATATTTATGGTAAAAAGTCTCCAGACAGTGGGTACAGAGGGAACTTACCTCAACATAATACAGGCCATATATGACAAACCTACAGCTAACATCATACTCAATGGTGAAAAGCTGAAAGCATTTCCTCTAAAATCAGGAACAAGACAAGGATGTCCACTCTTGCCACTTGTATTAAACATAGTTTTGGAAGTCCTAGCCAAAGCAATCAGAGAAGAAAAAGAAATGCAAATTGGAAAAGAAGAATTTAAACTGTTACTGTTTGCAGATGACATGATACTATACATAGAAAATCATAAAGATGTGGCCATAAAACTACTAGAGCTAATCAATGAGTTTGGTAAAGTTGCAGGATACAAAATTAATACACAGAAATGTCTTGCATTTCTATACACTAACAACCAAAGATCAGAAAGAAAAATTAAAGAGACAATCCCATTTACCATTGCATTAGAAAGAATAAAATACCTAGTAATAAACCTATCTAAGGAGACAAAGGATCTGTGCTCAGAATACTATACGACAATGATGAAAGAAACCAAAGATGACACAGACAGATGGAAAGATATACTACGTTCTTGGATTGAAAGAGTCAATACTGTCAAAATGACTATACTACGCAAGGCAATCCATAGATGCCAAGGCAATGCAATCCCTGTCAAATTACCAATGGCATTTTTCACAGAACTAGAACAAAAAATCTTAAACTTTGTATGGAGACACAAAAGACCCCAAATAGCTAAAGGAATCTTGAGAAAAAACAATAAAGCTGGACGAATAAGGCTCTCTGACTTCAGACTATACCTCAAAACTACAGTAATCAAAACAGTGTGGTACTGGCATAAAATCAGAAATATAGGTCAAAGGAACAGAATAGAAAGTCCAGAGATAAACCCATGCACCTATATTCACCTAATCTATGACAAAGGAGGGAAGAATATACAATGGAGAAAAGACAGTCTCTTCAATAAGTGGTTCTGGAAACACTGGACAACTACATGTAAAAGGATGAAATTAAAATACTCCCTAACATCATACACAAAAATGAACTCAAAATGGATTCTCCCTGTCAGAAATTGCAGCAAGATATTTTTTGATCCACCTCCTAGAGTAATGGAAATAAAAACAAAAATAAACAAATGAGACCTAATTAAACATAAAAGCTTTTGCACAGCAAATGAAACCATAAACAAAATAAAAAGGTAACACTCAGAATGGGAGAAAATATTTGCAAATGAAGCAACCAACAAGGGATTAATCTCCAAAATATACAAACAGCTCATACAGCTTAATATTACAAAAACAAACAACCCAATCAAAAAATGGGCAGAAGATCTAAACAGACATTTCTCCAAAGAAGACATACAGATGGCCAAGAGGCACACAAAAAGATGCTGAACATTGCTAATATTAGAGAAATGCAAATAAATGTACCATGAGATATTGCCTCATACCAGTCAGAATGGCCATCAACTAAAATCTACAAACAATAAATGCTGGAGAGGGTGTAGAGAAAAGGGAATCCTCCTACACTGTTGGTGGGAATGTAAATTGGAACAGCCACTATGGAGAACAATACAGAGCATCCTTAAAAAACTGAAAATAGAGCTACCATATGATCCAGCAATCCCACTCCTGGCCATATATCTGGAGAAAAACGTGGTTCAAAAGGATGCATTCACCCCGATGTTCAATGCAGCACTCTTTACAATAGCCATGATGAATGGATAAAGAAGATGTGGTACATTTATACAATGGAATATTACTTAGCCTTAAAAGAAGAATGAAATAATGCCATTTGCAGCAACATGGATGGACCTGGAAATTAACACACCAAGTGAAGTAAGACAGAGAAAGACAAATATCATATGATATTGCTTATATGTGGGATCTAAAAAAATATGATACAAATGAACTAATTTACAAAACAGAAACAGACTCACAGATTTAGAGAAGAAACTCATGGTTACCAGAGGGGAAGAGTGGAGGAGAGGGATAGATTGGGAGTTTGGGATTGACATGTACACACTGCTGTATTTAACATAGATAACAAACAAGGACCTACTGTGTAGCAGAGGAAACACTGATCAATATTCTATAATAACCTAAATGGGAAAAGAATTTGAAAAAGGATAGATACTTGTATATGTATAACTGAATGACTTTGCTGTACACTTGAAACTAACACAACACTGTTAATCAATTGTGCTCCCATATAAAATAAAAATTAAAAATAAAATAATAAAGTTGCTGGCACATTTAAGATAATGCAGTTATTAAGAATCATTAAGGGGACTTGCCTGGTGGTGCAGTGACTAAGAATCTGCCTGCCAATGCAGGGGACACAGGTTCGATCACTGCCCCAGGAAGATCCCACATGCCGCAGAGCAACTAAGTCCGTGTACCACAACTACTAAGCCTGCACTCTAGAGCCTGCGAGGCACAATTACTGAAGCCCGTGCTCCTAGAGCCCGTGCTCCGCAACAAGAGAAGCCACCGCAACGAAAAGCGCGCACACGGTAACAAAGAGTAACCCCCGATCGCCACAACTAGAGAAAGCCCCGTGAGCAGCAACGAAGACCCAATGCAGCCAAGAAAAAATAAATAAATAACAAATTTATTTTTAAAAAATAAAAGAATCGTTAAGAACACAAGGAAACAAAATGAACCATTGGATTTTCTTAGTTCCAAGCAAAATACCAATCTAAAAGCTCTGTTAATATTAATAAGTCCATAGTTAGCAAAATAAATTTGGATTACTTAATGTATTCCTCATATATAATGTGAGCTGTTTTTTCTGTTCTTTGGACAACGGTATAAACTCAGTGATCTTTGCATTTTCTCCTTTGGATCTTTCTAAAAACTGAAAACAACTCTACAGACAGCTCTTTCGTTTTCCAACAGAATCATAATATTATATTAATTATAAAATAGTAACTAAAATTTCTTAAGTGTTTCATGTTATTTTAGGAAATTCTCAGTAAACCATTTTATTTAATGCTCAAAACTAATATCTGAAGTAGGTACTAGTCTCATTATCATTTTATAAATGAGAAAACTGAAATCCACAGAGATTAAGTGATATACCCAAAGTCATACAACTAGTAAAAAACAAATCTCAAACTTTTAACTACTGTTCCATACAGCTTCCCCATTCATGAGTCTGGTAATAGTAATAATATTTTCTACTGTTTTTCCTTTCAACTGCACAGTTTTCATTATAGCTTTAAATGTCTTTGGACGTCTAGTCTGAGAAACTCACCTTGTTTTCAAAATCTTACCAATGTAAAAGTGTGTATCCCACTGTATATCCCTCATGGAAAAAGACATTTGGACCACAACACATTCCTGTACTCACTGCTCTGCTTCATTCCAAGCAATTTCTTCTAGATCATTCCTAAAACAATACCACCTCCACTCCAGCTACTTATTTGGTCATCCTTTTCCTCCCTATTTGAACTGTTCAGCATCACTGAAGACAGTTTGAAAACGACCCTGACAGTAATGTTGAAGAATCTTCCAATAGCCTGATAGCCAATATCATCAAGGATCAGGGACAATCTCGTGGCATGTGTCACACCTTTACTATTCTGTTCAGAAATCCTGTCAGCAACTACTTTCTGCAGATCCTTGTGACTTAGAAAATAGCCTCTCTATAAACTGTGTAAAAATGAATAGTAGATGTGTGCTAGCAGCCCTGGGAAATTCTGAAGTGTCAGTTTAATATCCTGGGTGTTGTTGCCTGAACTTGAAAAGTCAATTCAGGTTATAAAAATTTCAGTAAATTGTAACAAATCCCTGAATGTTCTCCTCAATTCATGTAGAGCAAAGGTAATGGTCCACAGGAGAAAAGCAGGGGAAAAAATAATGGATCCCATCTCATTAATTGAGAACTGGCTTTTGTAAAGGATAATGATATAAAATCCTATTTCCTCCATAACTCCCTATTTTAGGGTAACAAAAATATACATTACACACTCCAGTATTATCATACACAAGTCAGAATTAAATCATAGAAATACTATTTTCTTCCACTATTGCCTCATTTATACAAGATAAAGTATACAATTTTTGCCTCTCAGGTTATAATTCAATTAACAAGTATTTTAGTCATCAATTATCTATACTACAAATGGGATTATCACTGATTCAACTTTTGAAAAAATTGTAATGCCAACTTAAATAACGGAACAATGTTCTTTTTATAAGAAACTTTTCTTTAGCTTAATACATTAGAGAATTATACATTGTTTTTGTCAGTTGAATCACTCTGTCAATATGACACCATAGAAAATATATTCACTTATTACTAAAATGATGTAACTATGTTATTTTGCCATGAATGTCCTAAAAGAACCTGGCTTTCATGAAGTATTCAGGAAAATGAGAATAACCAAAACATTTTTTACTTCAGTTACGTATGATTAATAAAATCTATTATCACTGAGCTGATATCAAGTTATCTAATATAATGCAGTGTTTTAGCTGATACCTACCTTGAGTACTTAAATTAGTTTGTTCATTTATTTATTACACAATCGTTTAATAAACATCTACTCTGTGGCAAACAGTGTGGCAGATGCCGGAGCTATGAAGATTCATGGGTGTTGGTCCTTTCTCTCCAAGAGTTCACAGATATATTTAGTAGACCTACATGTGAAGAAATTAAATACATTGCAGAGTGATATGTTCTATAATAAGAGAAGGGACAGATCATGTATGGGACCACTGATTAAGAATCTAAACTATGCATAGAAAGATTAGGAGGAACTTCAAAAGTTTTTTTCAATGTTCTTCTGAAATCAAGTTCTTTTACCAGTTGGTTTGTTTTATTATAACACAAAGCCTCAAATACTATATCATTTGACTATCTATCCATAAATAGATGCACTGGCAATCAAAGCAGCCTGACCAGTTGAAAAATCTGTCCTAATAATAATATTGTTACTGTTGTCACAAACACTCTATGAGGAAGTCAGAAATACCTTCATTTTACAGATGGGCAAAGGGCAATGCAATGAGATTAATTAACTGCCAAACACTGAATTGTAGTAACTGTTCTACCTGGAATGAAAACTGATTCCTAAGCCTAAGATCTTCCTGCTCTGCTAGACTGCCCAGCTTAACTAACCTGCCCCCAAAGCTATCAGAGATGTGCTCTATGTGCATACTCAAACATGCATTTCAATGACTTAACTAAAAACAAAGTTGAAATGTTTGAGCATCTGAAAGATAGTATCACCTTAGTGAGAAGAGTGGCAGCATAGAGACTCTGGAGGCTAGTAGTGAAGAATAAGACTGGAAACTACTCAAATACGTGTATTGCATTTGAACACACATTACATGATTGACTTCAAAACTGCTTGTTTCTTGGTAAGTTCCTGACATACTTCTTATATCTACATTTCCTTATGACATACTCTAAAATGAATTTATCTTCCAGGCAAGTAGAAGAATAGAATAAACAGTACTGAAATTATAGTTGACTATAAATGGGAACTACATTGGTTAAGTAATCTGTTACAATGGGAAAATTAATGTAAGTTGCATAGAGGTAAATAGTTAAGATCATGTGTGTCCAGAGAGGCAATAGGGCATAGAGATTAAGGGTTTAAGCCTTGGAATCAGATTGCCTGTGCTCAGTCCTTGCCCCTAGTGCATAGTTGTTGCGTAATTTGGGGCAAACTTAAGTTCTCTGTGTCTTACTTTTATCACTGTAAAAGAGGAAAAATAATAATAGTGCCCACCTCAAAGCACTGCTGTGAGGATAAAGTGAGTTAAACTTGTTAAAGCTAAGAACGTACCTGGCTCAAAGTAACGTTCCATAAATATGTGCTATTATACTAACACAAAGCACATTTTTATTACTGCAGTATTAGTATGTGGTCTAAAGCTATCTAGTTCAGAAAGAATATGTAATGTAATTTCTACCCTTACAATAGTTATGTACACTTCCAACCCCCTCGTACACCACCTAAACACCCATTATCAGTGGCAGAAAACATTTGAGGGCAAAATGGTGAGAACATCATGCAGTTATTTAGCAAATATGCCAAATAGGATTAACCTCCAAATTTGACTCCTGCAATGGTTGCTTTCCATCCATTTCTACCAGCTGCTTTAATTACTCTGTTAATATGTGAGTTACTAGGTCCTTGACATTTGCAATCCTTCCAATTTTATAGACGAGACTCAGACTATTTTAGTAATAATCCTTTATTTGTATTCCTTTAGGGAGTAAAAGGACAAGAATGCAATTTTGAGAAAGAAAACATGGATTTTATTTTGGGCTCCACTACCTTTGCATTGCACATATTTAGAAAAGTTATTCAGCCTCTCTGAGCTTTAAAGTTTCTCATCTGCAAAATTTAAATGATAATAATAATATCTACCTTACTGGGCTGGTATGAAATTAGAATAGATAATGCCTATATACATTTGTAAATATTACCCATCCCCCAAAAGGGAAGAATTCTGGTATTGTCTGGTATTGTCCTGATCTTTCTGGGGAAACATTGTAACAGACATGAGTGATGAGCCAAACATCTACTTACACTACTAGGCTTGGGATGTAATGACCTGGACCTGGAACTGCAAGAATGTGAATTATGTGCTTCTCTTATTTCTTCCACTTTATTCACCTCAGGAGAAGAGGGACTATCTGCAAAAATTCTCTTAGGAAAGACAAAAATTATTGTGCAAAATGATGCTATAGAAAAACATCTAACAGCAAGAGTAAATATATTGTTTGTTACTGAATGACAGATGGAGGAGGAGCTTACCAGTATGTAGGTGAAATATGCCATTTTGAAAACACATATGGGTCAGATAAAATATGGAAATATTAATAGTTGTAATCTCTAAGAAGTGGGATTACAAGTATTTTTTTCTTCTTTAAATTTCTCCCATTAACATGTTTCCTTCTTTTAACATGTATTACTTTAGTAATAAGATAAAAAGGTTATCTCAAAAAGAGAAAGATTACAAAATCTTAATATTCTGTTTGTGTTTTCCTATGTAGCTTTAAGTCCCAAAACTCAGTTGTTTTCACCCTAGCTTTCCTGTCTACATTTCTTCACCTAATCACTTTGTAAATGCTCACATGTCATTGCATTTTTTTCCTTTTGGATGTCTGCCAATCCCCTAGTATTTACCTTTACACTCCTGGCCCTTGATTCTCTATGATCATTCAAATGTTGTATATGACATTCTTCCTTATCTTCTCATATCTTCATCCCACATTCCTGTGAGTTCCCAAACCTGCCTTTCTAAGCCACTGTTTTCCTCATCCCCATTCTCCATGTCCTAGACCCACATCTGACCTAGACATGCACTATCCCAATTTCAAACCCTTTAGGAAAATGACAATTTCACTTCCTCACTCCCCTCTTTCTGTCCTTCTCAAAACAATCCACATCATAGAAAAAAAAAAAAGTACTTTTTAACATATTTAAAACCTGTTCCTTCTACCTGCAGCCACTCCACTGAACTGACCATCACTGAAAGCTTTCCAACTGTGCCTATCCACATACTCATCATTTCCCCCTAACAGTAAAGGGAATGTCTTTTGCTCCTTGCTCTCTTTTTTCTATGTCTTTTGTGTTATTCAGGTCTAATGTCTCAAACATAGATCCTAACACAGCTTCAAAACTTATCTCTGTCTCCAATATCCTTTCTTCCACAAATTCTAAAACAATGTAACTCAAACTTAATTTGACCATGAAATTTCTTTTATATAAGAATCTGTGTTTTGTTGTTATTGCCATGTCAAATACTCCTTCCACTACGTTTCAGCCTCAGCACCATCTTGCACTGCATCATGGGGCTCTGAAGAGAATGCTTCAATATTTCTGCATAGTTAGTACTTTTAGTGCTTTCTGAGCAAATTTTACTGAAATGTACCTGGGCTAAAAGACAAAGCTAAATTATAACTGAATGGATCATGAGAATTTCAGAGAGATTTAACTTTCAGGAGTTTCAGGAGAGAATAAAACCATAAACAAACCTTGGGTGAAATGTCAGAGGTAATAGTCTTTTCTTCCCACTAAGACATATATTTACATTCCAAAGGATAAAAACTCAGAATCCTTCTTAAGGAAGAGTCATTTCTCTCCATCTTCCAGGGAGGGGGTGGGGGAATTATTCCTCTATAAGCCCCCAAATTCTTAATTTTAGCCTTCCTCACCTAGCGCGCAGATCCCAGTATGTGTAGGAAGACATCTGGTCCTCATACCATTACCCTCAAAAAGGGAAACTGAGGCATGGGGAATAGGCCCAGTTAGGTAATAATTAATCTGACTGCCTTAAAGTTATCATATCTACTCTCAGGACAATGTAAATAGGATATTAAACATTCATCACATACTATGTCCATCTAATCAAACTCATTCCTATGTCCCTTCCCACTTCTTGTCTAGTCCTTTAAAAAATGATTATTAAAAGGCTGTACTATACAGAATTTATTTATCCCTACATCCCATATCATTCCAAATGCTTTTTCATCGTCTGAATGCCTCCTTTCCTCCTTTTAATCAATTTAAATACTTCTTTGCCATTAAAAATTGGAAAAGTCTACTCTGAGTAAAATCCTTCATGTTGCTCAATTTATTGGGCCATGCATTTCAAAGTCTTATACTTGGCTAGTAATTAAACAATATACAATGTCATGTTAACTCAATTTCAAGGCAGACATTCTTAACTCCATTTTAAATATAAGGAATCAGAATATAAAAAAAAAAAAGTAGAAAAATTGCCCGAAGTCATAGAGTTAGTAAGGGAAAGGACCATGATTCAGATCTGTCATTGCTTAATATAAGGATTAGCCATGTGGCTTTCTTTGGCCAATAAAATGTCATCAGAATTGGCACAAGTTATCTCTTAGCAGAAGTGTGAAGGGCTTTTTCATGGTTCTTTCTGACACAATCCCAGCATTTTCATCAACAAGCATCCTTAGTGAAAAAAATATAGATATAAGGTACAGTCAAAAAAACATGATATACAGGTACCATACATGAGAAAAAAAATCTTTGTTAAAGCCAATGAGATTTTCAAATTCTTTGCTAGTATAATTAGTATAATATATTTTAGTCTAAGCTAGCTAAACAGAAAAATCATTACAGGTAGTAAAGTGCAGCCAGAAGAGAACACTAAAATATGTGGACCAGACCTGCAGCTATCAGCAAGGAAATTTTTCTGGAGAAAGACAACAATCTATGTTATGCAATAGCAAATATTTGGTAAAACTGACTTCTGTAATAAGTTGAAGGGCAGATAATATACCTGACCATCTTGTGACTTCAAATTCAAAAGTCTGAAAAAATTATATTGCTAGCATGAATTGGCTGCTGTTGGCTGCTTTTTGGCAAGGTACTATAAGTAAAAGATGAACACAGAAAAGAACTAGCTAATTTGCAAGAGAACTGGGTGGGTGGGTGGGGACCCAGAAGAGAGTCTAGAAATTCTAGGCCTTACTGAAGTACAAGCTGCAACTTGTCTTTAGTCCTTACTGGTAAACAATAAACCTGAAAACAGGCTGATTAAAATTCAGCTTCATTTCAAAGACCAAATTAAAGAGCCTTTTTCAAAAACAACTATGTATTAATTAAGATGGCGACCAACAGATTTTTTCAGTTTCACAAAATTGTTCAAGGAAAAGAGGTTAACGGTATGGCTCTCCTGTGAACATTTGACAAATACAAGATACCTGTTATAGGCAGAATAATGTCTCCCCAAAGGTGTCCATGTCCCTCCTGATCCCCACTGACTATATACTACCTTACATGGCAATATGATTAAGACTTCTAAATGGGGAGATTATTCTGTATTATCTGAATGAGCCAGTGTGATCACAAAGGTCCTTATAAGTAAAAAAAGGAAAGAGGAAATGAGTCAGAGAAGGAAATGTGATGAGGATGCTGGCTTTGAAAATGGAAGGGTGCCATTAGCCAACAGTGTGAGGGAGGAAGAAGCCTCTAGAAGCTGGAACATACAGGGGAACAGATTTTCCCCTAGAACCTCTAAAAGGAACACAGCCCTGCCAACACCTTGATTTAGCCCATGAGAACCATTTTGGACTTCTGACCTCTAGAACTATATGACAATAAATTTGTATTAAGACTATTGTTAACTACTGTTAAGGATATCTTTTAACCCTAAATTTGCAGTAGTTCATTATAGTAGGGACAGAAAACTAATACTGTAGCCATAACTAAGTCAGGAAAGACCGGGCATGTCTCAAAAGGAATTGTGAATATTGATCAATATTGATTTTATCAATCAAATTAATAAAAGCAGACTCAGTTCTTAAGATAGTTGTAATAGCAAAAGAATCATGAATTTAAACTAAGAGAGACTGTGACTATTTGAGAATTGAAATTGTCCCTTTGATTTCAATGAGCAGGAAACAGGTTGAGACCCCTGCTCAGACCCCAAGCAGAGCATACTCTCCAATTCCTTCTTTAGATATGACAAAAGAGGATACATGGAAGTAGGAGGACCTCCAAGATGGTGCAGCCAAGAGTCCCAAGAGTCTTGGAGGGCAATGGACTGGGGATTAATTGAGAACTGTTCCTCATCTTCACGTTAGGGACCCTCACACTATCCCAATGTGATTTCAGAATTGCTGTGATCAATGACTTTTTGTACCCCCCATTATTTTCTTTTTCAGATGAGAATACTCTATTTGTCATAATTATCCAGTTCCTATTCTTCTATTGATATATAGGAGAATATGGAGCATGAAGGAGTGACTTTTTTAAAGAAATAAGCCTCCAACTCAAGAGAAACCACACTTGGACCTGATGTGGAGACTGTCATACAAACCTGGACTTTGAGCCTGATTGGATGGGACTTTTAGATTATTTCCATTGGAAGAGAATTCTAATATGTCATATATTTTGGGTACAGAAGGAAGATAACTGGATTTTGTTACCAAGTAGTGGACTAAGACAGAGTTTATTATTGTTTCCAAACATGTTATGCCCCTCCCTGTGGAACAATTGTACTTCCCTGCCCTGCTGATGTCAGGCTTGGTCATGTGAGTTGCTTGGACAGTAAAAAATGAGTCCAAGTAAAATATGTCACTTCTGAAGAGAGAAGCTTTAAGAATCACTGCAATCTAGCAACTCTCTTCTTTCTCTCTGCCACAGGCCCAGCAGTGTTCCACATAAGGGTTGCTTTGTTGGCTTAAGTTTCCAGAATAAAAACGTTGTGAAACTGAGCCATAGGCAAGAATGACTCACGATTAGCATGTAGCATGAGTAAGCAATGAAGCTTTCTTTTTGCTGTAAACCACTGTAATTGTGATTGGGATGTTGGATGTAGTATAACAGCCTAAGCTGGCTTACACAGGTGAGGACAAAGAGATATGACTGATGACCACTGTTCCTAATAGAATGACCCAAGAGACAGTACTATTAGATATATTTGATTACTTTAGTTCAGTAGAAAGCTCTGACTATAGAATAATACAAAAATCATTCTGTGTACGTGTGTGGTTTATAACTTACATGATGGGCGCTGAATTTTATATTTGAGAACAGCTGCAAGAAAAACAGCTGCAAGAATTCCACATGGTACTAGGGGAGCCCAGAAGAGAAAGCAATCATTCAGTTGAAGAAAAATTTAAAAACCCATTTAAGAAAAGAAGAGGGTGAGACATAATCTGTGCTCCAATCTGGTAAAATGTTAGAGTCACAATTCTTCCACAACAAATGGTAGATTTCCAACATGACAGAGAAGATGATAAAGGAGTCTTTGACATCACAATCATGTATTTAATGATCATATTGCATAAGGGCAAATGGCCATGAACCAACATGATTTACTTGCAATAGCTGCATCACAAAGCTGTTAAATTTGCATCACCACATATTTCTAAAGTGAAAACACAAAACTAATCCTTAAAACTCATTCCCAAAGCAGAAGTTTGAACTTGTAATAAACAAGATCCATATATGTACATGTCAAAAACAAGGTAGTGAATATCTGGCCCAGAGAAGACAGGGATACAGGTTATATCATCAAAAGGAATGTTCACTCCCCCACTGTGACATTTGAGTAAAAGAAAAATTGTGACAACTTGAACATCAACTCTGTCTTACAGAGGAAAAATTTCCTAAAACTCCCACATAATATAATTATGGAGGCCAGGAAGGCAGTCCCACCCTCTCAACTTGTTAATATTGAGGAGGAGAGAGACCAATGGTAAGAGTCTGAGATTGTGTTGCAGCTGTTACAGCTGTGGCTGTTTTTGTTGCTGTTACTACTGTTATTATTTTAGGTACAGATCTTTCTCCTCTAATCGCTGATTCATTGAGTCACTGTCCATTGTCTGGAGGCATTTTATTGTGGTTGGATAAAGGCTATGCTTTGAACGTAGTGAGTAAGAAGAAGTAAAGAAGCAATGACGTTTGGACTTTGGATTTTACATCCCCCAAGGCATTTATTCAACATGTGGCCAGAAGGCATGCCTTTGAATATGCAAAATGATTTCTATATTGCTCATATAACACACCTGAGAAGGTGGTAGGTATTGAAGATTGCCTCCAAATGCTCACCTACAGGAAAGAAACTGACAATAAGGAATACCAAAGCTGCCAAGAATAGGAAGCACAAAACAGTACAGCTTTTTAATGATGTATAAACTTAATTAGAAATTTCTTTCCAGCTTATTACTAAGAATATTATTTTCAACCTACAGTACCCCAAAAGATTCTCAAATAGTACACTCAATATACATCACACTTTTTAATACTATGATACGTTGCATAAATAAAACTAGTTTAAAGCATTGGGATATGAAAGATTCCAATTCTCTTAGCTAATAATACAGGAGTCACAAACTTAAATAACTGTAGGAATGAGTCAGGGAGAACCTCAGGGTTGGGGAGACAACACAACATATTGGAGAGTATCAAATCAAAATGCACACATCCCATCTAAAGGGGTGGCTACCACAAAACTCCATCAAGTATTCCCTTATAGAAAAGTAAGCCCAGTGCAGTCACCTGATTTTCTAGGACAAGTCAGAAATCCAGAATTTCATGTCAAATTCCTTGATTTTTAAATGATACCCACTAATTCAAAGAAGTAATAATAACTTAAACCCTGTGAATGGCAACAATGTATGTGCTCAACAAACATCTCTGCAGGACAGACTGGCCCAAAGACCCAAGTTTCCAGCTTCTGGGCTACCACTGTTGATCCTCTCCACTCTGCAGTTATAGCCCTTTCTCAGATATCAAAGAACACCAATGAAATGGGAGTTTCTTTTTGTTTGACATAAAACTAAAGTTTAGATTAAAGGAAAAATAGACATTTTGTCATCAAGTACCATGACCATAAAATTCCTCTTTTACAAGTAACATGTTTGGGGTGGGCTAGTCTTTTGGAGCTATTGTTAAATTTAAAGTAGGAACCAAATGTTATTTACAGAACTATTTTGCTGGGAGCACGATGTAGCAAGTATACACATAACTAGGATTTAAGAGAGATTCTAGGCCTGACTCTGCTGTTTTCCTCTCCAGAGTGAATAGTTGGGATCTAGGATAAACTGAAAGACAAAAGTGACTAATCATCTATAATCTGAAGTTTTTCCTATGCTTACTGGGTGATTGCTACTTGGAGGTTTGTTGCAGTGAGAGAACTTGCATGAGTTGGGGTACAGGATTCAGGGCAATGGATCAATCTATGGTCACTATTTTCCATGGTGTGGTCAAAAAAAAAAAATAGTAGGAAAAAAAGGAAAACGGGTTTAGGAGTGGCTCCCTGCAGATGTTTGAATAGCTTATAGAAGATGAAAATGTTATACCTACTTGTGTCCCTGGGGGACAGAATGAGAAACCAGGGACAGACTTCGCAGGAAGGTAGAGATACCCAAAGGTGGACTTGAGTTGTCAGCTTCAATTCATATTATTTCCTGAAGTTGAAAATATACCTCATTATTCACAGATTCCCTATCTGTGAATCCACCTACTCACTAAATTTATTTGTACCTTCCAAATCAATACTCATGGTGCTTTCACAGTCATGGTCATTCCCAGGCATAGGCATGCACAGAGCTGTATCTCAGTCACCTGCACACATATTCCCAGCTGAGGTAGAACAAGGCACCCTCCTGCCTTCTGCTTCAGCTCTCATACTGTAAACAAGTACTCTTTTCATGGTCTATTTAGTGCCACATTTTTCAAATTTGCGTCCTTTTTTGGAGGGATTTCACTGATTAAAATTTGCCCCAAGCATACTGCTGAAGGGCTGTCTAGCGTTCCTAGTCACGAAAAGGCTGTGATGTGCCTTACAAAGAAAACACATGTATTAAAGAAACTTCCTTGAGGCATGGGTTATAATGCTTTTGGCCATGAGTTCAAAGTTAATGAACCAACATTACATATTAAATAAGGTGCTTTAAACAGAAAAACACATAAAAGAAAATTATGTATTGATTGGTTTACAAAAATGCTGTGACCAGAAGCTGGCAGGAACCTAACCCCATATTTCTCCTAGGCGCAATGATTTTGTATCCACTAATTTAGCATTCAAGGCAACTTTAAAAAAAGATAAGTACCATAAATACAAGAATTATTAAATAGCAATTTGATAATCTCTTAAGAATGATGTCATGCAGAGGTTTCACACCTCAGATCAAAGGACAACAACAACAAAAAAATCATGCAGTGTCCTTTTCAGCCTCAAATTCTAGTACTCATTGAAGAGCTGATTCAGACCTCAGATGGTGGTTTGATTAATCTTTCACATCTTTGACCTCTTTCACCTCTCAAATACAATGATTCTACAATTGTTCAGGGAGCTGATTCAATCTCAGTTTCCACTTGTATATATTATGAAAATGGCAAAAAAATAATACCTTAGATCTCTTCCCAGCTCTAAAATTCTATAATCCAAGAAAAAGATTTTCCTAACACTTTCCTAGAAAAGTATACATTTTGCCATTAAGTACCATGATCATAAAGCTTCCCCTTCTAACATCAAATTCTATTTCAAATTTTTTACTCTCCATTCAGTATTTTATTTATAGCAATCACCAATTGCTATTTCTTATTTATGATTTTTTTAATTGGTTACTGTCTTTAATTGGTTGGAAGGGGAAAAGCCTCCTAAAGTTTTCCTTCATATCAAATATTTCATACTTTTAAAGAATGCTTGGAATCCCTTTGATCCCCCCACACTGCCTTTACTCATTCAAAAGAACTGGATCCAGAATGTTGTAATGGACCATGTGCCATGCACCTGCTGTCTTAAACCAAATGGATAATAAGCTGATAAAACCCTACAGTGCATCCCTATGAATATGAAATTAGCCTTGAAGTAACAAGCCTTGATTTCCTGTAACCCTAATTTTAGGACAAGCATCTTAGCCTCCTGAGTGGTTTTCTAGAAAAAACTCAGAATCACATGTGGTTACTTTTGAATCAGTCCATGAATCTGCCTGAACTGAGTAAGCACACAGCCTATCAAGTGATCTGGGCAGCAACCCAGCTTAACCATTTTCCTTATTCTTGAGGGTTTTTTTTAAAGGACCAGATCTGAAATTGTGTGATTATCTGCATAATTTAATATTACACATCTACAAAAAAGAAATGAGCTTTTAAGTGTGAGTGCCTCTAAGGAAGAAGAATCAATACACAACAAAGAAAGAGGCCAAACTACAGTGAAAGGGAAAAAAAGAGAGAGGGTTAAGGCTGTATCAGAAGTAAAATAGGATTGAAGAATAAGAATCAATACAATAATTCAAATAAAGCAACTCAAATTGTTTCAGCTATGTTTCTCTTCCTCCATTAAGGTCTTAGAGTAACTTGGTCATAATATTATCATTAAGTATCTCTGAGTATCTTAAGGATAACTACATCATTTGAGTCAGTATGATTTAATCATCTCTGAATTCATAAATACATGCTTAGGATGCAGGTGGTTGTTCATAAATGTTGAGTTTAATTAAAGAAGGCTGCTATTATTTTGGTTATTCATACCACTACTTTTCAAAAACTTATGACTCTCAAAGGAAGCAGCAGGGTCTTAGATCAGAGCATGTGAGTGGCCCAATGTGTAATGTCTTGCCAGCCTGGGGTGATAGGATGGGTGAAAAACAAAAGCCAAAAATACTAGTAGAAATGTAAATAGAAATGCATCATCCTTTCTTCCCTAAAATAAGATTTATTGATTTGTTCTTAAATGTACCCAAGTATATTTGTCTTCACCTAGGAACTCGAACAGATTTTTGAGAGAACATTGGTAAGCTTAATATTATCCAGTCTAAGATTTAAGTTTTACAGCTATGGTGATTTCATTTTATCATGAAACCAAAAATAATAGAAAACCTCTTATGCTATGCTCATGGGCATCAGTAAAGTCCAAAAGTATTTGTCTCTTATTTCCCCTAACTTACCTAAAACTAAGTTGTCTTATGCCATTAACAAATTATAATAAAATCTTTATCATCAATTTAATCAATTAATTTTATAAATAAAATTTAAAATGAGATGAAATGCAGCTGTTCACATCACAGATGCACCTTATTATATTCAACAACAAATACTTCCTAAATAACTACTATATACTAGGTGAGTGAGGCAATAGGATGATTGGTAAATCATAATCTCTACCCTCAGAGAGATTACAGTCTTGTCAGAAAGATAAACAATTATATAGTGTGGTATAATATAATCTCCTAAATACTATATCAGAAGTAAGCATGGCATGGTAGAATGGGGGAGATGGTTGGGTACATGTGAGGGGAACATAACCTAGATTGGAGTAGAATTAGATCAGTCTCTAATGTAACAGTGATTCTCAAATTTTTATGTAAATCATAATTACCTGGAAGGCTAATCTAAACATTGATTGCAGGGCTCTACCTCCAGATTTTCTGCTTCAGTAGATCCAAAGTGAGGTCAAAGGATTGGTAGTTCCAATAAGTTCCCAGGTGAGATTAATTCTGCTAGTCTGGAGACTATACTTTGAGTTCAGTTGCCCTCAAATAACCCAATTGTAGAAAATTGTTAACAAATTTACAAATGCAGTCTCAGGAGCCTATACCTGGCCAAACAGTAAAAGCAAATTAATAAATTTATTAGGACATGATAAAAAAAATATTATAATAGAGGTATTTAGAAGTCTCCTCAGAAAGACAAAAAAATCATCTAAATCATAATGGTGAGGGATGTCAAAAAATGTTCCTAAGGTAAGATGATATTTGGGTTGCTTTGAAAGAAAGAATTACTATATAGAAGAGGAAAAACATTTCAGGCACAAAAAACTGTATGTGAGAAGAGTCAGAGAGACCTGGGTTGGACCCACTTTCACTTATTCTAAGAGCATCCATCAAGTTTCTTATCCCTTGGTAAAATGGGTCTAACAGTAGTAAGTTTACTAGGTGGAACTGTTGTGATTACATGAAATAACATATGTAAATTTGCAAAACACAATGTCAGGGTCAGAATATATGATCAGCAAATGCTGGCTACTCTTATTGAAGATGATGAAGTTATTATTGTTGCTTTTGTTTCTACAAAACAAAACTTTATGGCTATAAAGTATTGTGAGCCATGCCAGATGCTACATATAGGTCCTATGACTAAAGTGTAACAAGTAAAATTTGAAGATAGAGACTTGTAAGATCCATTTCATGAAGAGCTTCATGTGTGCTAAAGCTAAATGGCTTGAAAATTTTCATGAAAGTTGTAAAAATCCATTGAAAGGTTTTAAGCAGGGAATCTACAAAGATCAGAAGTACATTTTAGAAGGATAATTTCTAGGTGGATTCATGGGTGCTAGACAAGGAAGAAGAAGACTAGTTGGGAAGCCACTGAATAATCCAACCTAAACTAAGGCAATGACAATAACAAACCTGAAGAGTCAGAGATGGATTCAAGGGTACTTGCATTATACATGGAGAGGAAAGGTAGGTAAGATAGGGTAAGATGGAATGGTTAAAGATGACTTGCAAGTTTCTCCTGAATCTGAAAAAAAGAGAAAAGAAAGCTCAGTTAGAATACACCCTCACACCATACACAAAAATAAACTCAAAATGGCTTAAAAACTTAAATATAAGACATGACACCATAAAACACCTAGAAGAGAACATAACAAAAACATTATTTGACATAAATCATTCTAATGTTTTCTTAGGTCAGTCTTGCAAGGCAATAGAAATAAAAGCAAAAATAAACAAATTGGACCTAATCAAACTTATAGGATTTGCTCAACAAAGAAAACCACAAACAAAACGAAAAGACAACCTACAGACTGGAAGAAAATATTTGTAAATGATGCAACTGACAAGGGCTTAATTTCCAAAATATACAAACAGCTCATACAACTCAACAACAAAAAATACAAACAACCCAATAGAAAAATGGGCAGAAGACCTAAATAGACATTTCTCCAAAGAAGACATACAGATGTCCAATGGGCATATGAAAAGACACTCATCATTGCTAATTATTAGAGAAATGCAAATCAAAACTGCAATGAGGTATCACCTCACACTGGTCAGAAGAGCCATCATTAAAAAGTCTATAAATATTGGAGAGGATGTGGAGAAAAAGGAATGTTCTTACACTGTTAGTGGAAATGAAAATTGGGTCAGCCACTATGGAAAACAGTGTGGAGGTTTCTCCAAAAACTAAAATAGAGTTACTGCATGATCCAGCAATCACACTTTTGGGCATATACCCAGACAAAACTATAACTTGAAAAGATATATGCACTCCTATGATCATAGTAGCACTATTTACAATAGCCAAGACATGGAAACAACCAAATGTCCATTGACAGATGGATGGATAAAGAAGATATGATATATATATATACACAATGGAATATTACTCAGCCAGAAAAAACAATGAAATAATGTCATTTGCAGCAACATGGATGGACCTAGAGATTATTATACTAAATGAAGTAAGTCAGACAGAGAAAGATAAATATCATATAATATCACTTATATGTGGAATCTAAAATACAGCACAAATGAACATATCTACAAAACAGAAAGAGACTCACAGACATAGAGAACAGACTTGTGGTTGTCAAGGGGGAGGGGGAGTAGGGGAGGGAAAGATTGGAAGTTTGGGATTAGCAGATGCAAACTAGTATATATAGGATGGATAAACAACAAGGTCCTACTATATAGCACAGGGAACTATATTTAATATCCTGTGATAAACCATAATGGGAAAGAATATGAAAAAGAATATATATGTATAACCGAATCATTTGCTGTACAGCAGAAATTAACACATTGTAAATAAACAGTACTTCAATAAAATATTTAAAAAAGAAAAAAGAAAAGAAAGCTTGGGGTTTTGAGCAAAATTACATTTAAATTTATTTATACATTCTTAGTGAGTCACACCTATTGTGTTAATAATCAAAGACACAACATGAATGCAAAAGGCAAAGAAAAATGAATCAAACAAATAGAGGTCATTAAAAGTTCATGAACTGCACAAAAATATCAACCTTTCTTGTCTTAGAAATAAATCTTTGTAATTACATCTCAAATTGCAAGCACAAAATGAAGTGTTTCAGTATCACTGACAATAAACATTGAGTAAATGTACTTAAAAGAAAAAAAAAATAATCAACATCAGATTTGACCATTTTCCACCCACCTACCCCTGCCACTCCTTTTTGCCCTGTCTGCACCAGCCCCTACCCTCATCATCACAATGAATGTCCTTGACTTACAAATCTCTGTGTTGAGCAAGCTTGGCCTATCCCTATTTACATAGGTCACTGAATACTGCAAAAATTCTAGATGATATTCTGTTGCAAGGCTTCTTATTCTTTTTTGGGTCATGGGCAACTTCAATGATCTGATAAAAGCTATAGATAGACCCTCTCACCAGAGAAGAACTGAGGTACAAAATTTGCATTAAGATACAAATTTTTCAGTGGTTCAAAGCCCTGAAGGGTATATAAAATTCCTATATTTGGAATTGTTGCTATGGAGAATAAAACATATGTCCATTACAGGACAGACACATGGCCACAGGATAAAGCATTATAAAGAAAAGAAAGTCTTCTGTTATAGCTATACTGAAATCCTCTAATGCAAAGTTATATAAGGTCTTTAGAATGGATATAAGGGAAATGACCTAGAAAATAAACTTTTCAAATGTGTTTTTTAACAACAGAATAGATTACATACTGATATAAATCAAGGGACCAGGGAAACACCTTGTGATAATACCAAGGGCAAAGCTAAGTAACCTGAATCACAGATAACAGAAATTAGCCTGTGAAGGTTTAATTCCTCCAATTTTTAGAAAAGATGCTACAAATAAGAGAATCATAATTACAACCTTCCATAAAAATTAAATTCTAAAGACTTTAATCATTAAGAACTCATTTCAAATTATATCTAAAGTAGAAAATGTTATTTCAGAAAAGAAATTATCATTAGAGGTGATTCCTTCAGGATACAGTAGAATTACATTTGCTTAGCATTAAGTAGAACCATTTCTATCCAAGTCAAGCACCATTGAAAAGAACCAGGATAAGGGCTAAGGAAAATGTTCACTGATAATTATTTAGCTGTGCAGCCCACATCAATCTATTCCACTTCCCACTCCCAGACACCTTCCAGAGGATGACCCAAAAGTTGCTCTTCCAAAATATGTGTTTCTCTTCATCATTCCCAGCACTGCCATTGGCCTCTGCTTAATTTTTTTATGGTCTTCTATACATTCTTTTCACTAGATCACCACTCTTTTTGAATGGGTTCCACTGGTGTAATAAATGTGGACAGAAATGAATAAGGCAGGTCATATTTCCCTTTATTGCTCTTTCACTTCATTCTTTACAACATTGCACACAAGTTTTTACGTGCACACAAGATTTTAGTGAAGCCTTGGGAATAGATGCAGGGAATATTGAAAAAGAAAAAATTAAATTGTCTGACATTACTTTTCCTGTAGTCAATGAGGACATCATCTAACAAGTATAAACCTTTACCCTCTGTGACTATTCCAAGTTGCTAAATGTACTCCCCAATCCTCAAGTCTACCTTACTAATACTCTACTTGTTCCATAAATAACAGTCTTTCCTCCTTTTAATCTCTGTCCTCTTTGAGGAAGACTTTCCACAAAACACAGTGGTTGATTCATGGCAATAGCTCATCTCCCAGGCCTGAGAAAAATGCTCAAGGGCCAGCAAGAGAAGGGCCAAGGTGGCTTTGGTGGTCATGTTCTACAGAACTGTCAGGATGTGGGTATTGCTTTGAGCCTGGGCTCACTTGACATCTCTTTACCAGTGTGGCCTCAGATAGGCCTTGTTCCTCCAGTTGTCAAGCAGGTAACGGTTATATTAATCACCATACCCAACATAACACACATATTCATACCCCAGGTAAAGATGACTATTCCTCAGGGACAGCACGGTCCAGATCCATGAGGAAGATAAGCATGTCTCCAATTGCCTGATGATCTGTATGGCTGCCAGCCTATTTTATTATGAAGGGCAGTGTATGTTCCTTTAATCACACCCCTAGTTTCAAATTTTGCCCTCTCTGGTTTGATGAAGATAAAAACAAGGTCTAAACCATATACTTCTTAATGGTTATTTTCTTGATTCACAAGTTTTTATCCAATGTTCTGAAATAATCACTTTCAAAAGTCTGATTTAAAATCATGAACAAGGTATCTTTCTTGCTCCCATTCTCAGTGTAGGTATGAGTTTGAGGAGTCACGTGTGAGTGCAGGTTCAGTTATGCTAATATCTATTAAATTTTTAATCTAGTCATTATGACTAGATGAAATGTTTCTTCAGATGAGCAACACAATGAACTTACTCCCCTTAGGATGGGCACATTATTTCATTGTTTCTGTATTCATTAGACCACCCTATTTTATATGAATATCCACATTTTTCAATGTTCTCACCTTCTCTGAGGCACTTCACTCTCATCTTGTGTCTTCTTTCTGCTATGTGCTTGAAGAGTTTGCCATCATCTCCTCCCTCCTCTACCTCCAACTTTGCAAACCAGGATCATTAATTTAAATACAATGATTGTCAGAATGAGCCTTATGCTCCTGCTAGTCTCTATAGATTAGTAAAATTATATTGGTTCATGGAAAGGAAAGCAAAAGAGAATTCACTTTGTCCAATCAATTTTAAATTAAAGGAAAACACATAATTGAGGCTAACAGGTTAATTATTTAAATGAATAAATATAGTAAGAAATAAAGAAGCACAATTCACTTAATAGCTACTAGAAATTATTATCATAATTCAAATGATAATGAAGGTAAGCTATTCAATTTACACGTGTATTACATGCTTAGGAAAATTTATTTCTCAGTCAACAAATGACAGAAACATAAATTTGAGAGCTATGTAAATGAAAAGGATATCAATAAATAAGAATGTTGTCAATCACTGTAAAAGCTCTGAGATGAGCTTTTTTAATTTTGTATGAGCAGATACTTCCCAAGTTCAAAAATGCCAAAATATTAACTGTGCTTTTTAATTACACAATATCTTATAATTCATGGAAGGAAAAATTGAAGACTCTAATAAATTTCATGTAAATTCTAACTGCTTGACCTAAATTCTCCAGACCCAGTGGAAGATGATCATAAAATAGCTAAAATAAAAAGTTAATCTCCAAATCTGAATCACTGTAACTGAATCTTCATGGAAAATATTTAGCCATATTAACATTATATAAAGGAAAGATATTATTAATTCAGTTTCCACCTTTTAAACACTAATTATTAAAAACTGATTTACCCCACATAAACATATACTCATTCTTAATTGCTTGGCTTTTGGAATACTTTTTATTTTAAAATTGTGATTGCAATAGCACATATTAACATACATTTCTAATTCAGCAATAGTGTCCCAAAATCCTAACCAGAAGGATAAAAAAAAGGCAGAATGTATAATTTTATCATTTCATTTCAAAGAAAAGTTCAACTGTCTTTTTAAAGCAAGGAAGTGAAACAGACATGTAGTCTCTGGTATGGTTAGATTCCCATTTGTAGTTAGTTATGCCTTTGAACTCCACCCTGTTGCCAGATCCATTACGTGGGGAAATAGCTGAATGACCAGGAAAATATTTAAGGAACCTGAGGTCCCTGAATGCTAAGGCAAAATGGGAACTTGAAAAGAATTTGTCAATTTGATTCCAAAACACAAAAGTAAAAGGAGAGCAGCTGACTGGGAGAAAGGAGCTGGAAAGAAAAAAAAGTGGCTGACATTATTTCTAAACAATAAATTCTATAATGGAAGAGAACTATCAGACATTGATAAATCTGAATTATTGCACTTACACTGGTATAGAAATATTCGCCAATGTTTTTAAAGGATAGACAAAGCCAGTCGTGGAAAGACGTAATTAAGTGTCACTGTCCTGAGAGGTTGTGTGTTATGTGTTCTGATTTCAATTGCTCCATATTGAAGATGAGCTGTTATTTTGAGGCATCAGACAGAGCTCCATTATTTTACATTAACTGTGAAAAGTCCTGCTTAATTGTCCTAAAAATCACTAAAGTATCAAAGGCTGTCACTTTTCCAAGTCTTTGGGGACTCATTGAGTAAATCTGTATCTACATTATCTAAGCTACAACTACTTGCACTATCTATTTTGGGACTTTTCTAATTCCAACACACCACTCAAGGGCAGTGCAACAGCTGCTACTGTAGCTGCTCATGGTGTAGATGCATTCTAGTTTTAAAGAGAGGTAATAATAAAGATTTGTTTCCTAATACTGTTCTTGATGATGTCCAACATTTTTTGGCATTTTGACACTGAAGTTCATCAGGAAGCTGAAAAATATTAATTTAACCAGATATTAAAATACATTATAAAGCTAGATCAATTTAAGGTGAAGTACTCTCACAAAATTTAAAAGTTGTAGTTTCATTATATTAGTATGAAATATCATAGCTCAGAACTAGTAGATCTGATCATATAAAAAAGCATATGTAAGATCATATATAAGATCAATATATAATAAAGAAGTCATCAAAAATCATAAAGGGGAGACTTCTGCTTCCAGAAACATGGTGTTGACATTCTTTTACCTATTCCCCCAATAAGTAAAACTAAAAACCTTGGACATTATATACAGAACAAATGTAATAAGACTCTGAAATTTTGAGAGAAGAAGGCAGCTCAGCTAGGAACCTTGTGACCTAAGGAACAGCACTGTGATGAGTCCCTTGAGTTTCCTTTCTGCTTCACATATCCCATACTTGGAGATAAAGAAGACAAGTCAGAAACATAAATAAGTAAAAACCAAAATGGCATAACAAAAGCCTGCTCTTTCTAGGCAAGGACTGGGAAAGGGGCAGCCTATCAAGACAGAAATCATTTAGACAATAAAGGCACTAGTGCACCAAACACACACAAAATCCTATGGCTCCATTTCTACCAGTGCCAAGCAAGGCTGAGTGGGAAACCTAGACTTTCACACTCGCCTGGCTCTAATGAGACACTTCACCCCACTCTTCCAGGATGGTGTCAGAGAAGGCTGGATAGGAGACAGGACATTCATCCCATCAGTCAGTAACATGCCTCACCTCCTGCCAGAACATGGACTTCCATTCCCACTTGACAGTAACAAGGATCCCCTACAGTTCTCTGCTGGGGTGCTGTCAGAGAAGTCCTAGTGGAGAGTCAACTTTCATTATCTCCCAGCAATAAAGAGGCCATAAACCCCTGGCATCCATAGAAACCAAGTGGGGAACCGTAATGAGGCACACTCATTACTCCGTTCAAAGAAGTCTCAAGGAAAATCAAAAATTTCTATTAAATGAATGAAAATGGAAATACAACACACCAAAATTTGTGTTACACAGCTAAACCAGTGTTGAGAGGGAAATTTAAAGATCTAAATGCTTACATTATAGAACAGAAAAAAGTCTCAAATCAACAATCTAGCTCATACCTCAAGAACCCAGAAAAAGAAGATCGAAGTAAACCTAAAGCAAGAAGAAAAAAAGAAATTGAAATTTAAAACAGAAAAAAGTAGAAAAAAAGTTAAGGA
Source organism: Aethalodelphis obliquidens (assembly GCF_003676395.1). Classification (NCBI taxonomy): domain Eukaryota; kingdom Metazoa; phylum Chordata; class Mammalia; order Artiodactyla; family Delphinidae; genus Aethalodelphis; species Aethalodelphis obliquidens. Next base: position 1,165,752 of record NW_020837960.1, read on the forward strand.
GACAAAGAGTTGGTCCTTTGAAAAGATCATCAATATTGACAAAATTCTAGCAAGATTGACAAAGAAGAAAAGAGAGAAGACACACATTACAAATACCAGGATTGATGTAGTGGATAACACTACAGATCCTATAAACATCAAAAAGATAATAAGAAATAATACACACATCCATATGACAACTTACATGAAATGGGTCAGTTCCTCAAAAAGCACAAACTATCACAATTCACATACTATGAAAGAGACAATTTTAATAGCTCTATAACTATTATGGAAACTGAGTTTATAATTTTAAAACTCCCCCAAAAAGGGCTCTCCTGGCACAGATTATTTCACTGGGAAATTCAACCAAATATTTAAAGAAGAATTAACACAAATTCTACACAATTTCTTCCAGAAAGGAACACTTCTCAATTCATTTCATGAAGCTAGTATTATCCTGATATGAAAACTAGAAAAAAATATAGTACAAAATAAGAAAACTATGGACCATTATTCCTGTGAATATAGATACAAAAATTCTTGAATAAATATTGGCAAATAGACTACAGCAATGTGTAAAAAGAATCAGGCACCCAGGACCAAGTGGAATTTATTCCAGGGATGAAAGGCTGGCTGAACATTTGAAAATCAATTAATGTAATCCATCACATCAACAGGCTAAAGAAAAAAATCCCATGATTCTATCAATTGATGCATAAAAAAACACTTGACAAAATTAAAATTCTTCATTATAATGAAAAAGATGGTAATAAAAGGGAACTTTTTTAACATGATAATAAGCATCTACAAGAAAACCTACAGCTAACCTTCTTAACAGTTAAAGACTGAATGCTTTCCCCCTAAGATCAAGAACAAGACAAGAAAGGATGTCTGTTTCACTATTCTTACTCAGTATAGTGCTGGAAGTTCTAAAAAGTACAGTAAGGCAAGTGAAAGAAACAAAAGGCATACAGCTTGAAAAGGAAGAAATAAAACTGTCCCTATTTGCAAATCACAAGGTTATCTGTGTAGAAAATCCCAAAGAATCTACTGAAACCTCCTAATAGTAATAAGTAAATTCAGTAAGGTCACAAGATAAGTGAACAAAAACATTTTTATTTCTACATCCTAGAAATGAAAGAGGGTATATCACTACAGACCCTATAGCAGAGAAAGAAAGAAATCAGGAAAAAACTCAAGTCAGAAAAAAAGGTAGGTAAGTTACTCCTCAGATAAGGCGGCTCCAACGCAAAAGCATGTTAAATGGAAGTGTTTGAGAATAAAGAAACCAAACGTAGAGAATGAGTGCTCATATCCCAGTGTAGATATGTTTCTTAAAGTTATACCAGCTTTTTGTAGCTTCTCTCCAGCGCTCATATCCCCACTATTGTCCTCTGCCTCTAGTAGGATACAGATGCAGTAGTGGAGAAATACAATAATTAAGGGACAAGTGGACTTTTCTAATAGAATTTCAGGGAGGTGCCAAGGATGGTAACCTGAGAGCTAGTAGCAGTGTGTCTCAGGAACACTCACCCTTCTTATCATAGAGAGGAAACTGGAAGGGTCACAGTCCAGCAGTTGCAGGGCCAATGAGAAAAGAATAGCAGTGCTTATAACTTGCATTCTGACTGCAAGTACAAGCCAATGTGGCCTAAGGAAATTCTTTTCACATGTTGAATTACAAAAGATGGGGTAAAATATTATCTGCTAGGGCCCGTATTCAGGTGAGGCTGAGTCATGTAAGTGCAGGATTGATTGCTTTCTTTACTTAAAATTTTGATATTTTGTTCAATTTGAATCTTTGTTGCATAATTTTGATTTTTTAAACGTATTACATTTAAAATTCTTTCTCTTGACTGCTGAGTTTTTTGGTGGCCCCCTAAATTTTGCACCTAAGGCAAGTGTCTCACTCATCTCACCCCAGACCAGACCCTGTCATCTGCAACAGGTGGGCCAGCAGACACATATAGATCCCAGGACAGAACCAATGGGAAAGTGTCAAAAGAAAGAAAATGAGAAAAGGAATGAAAAAAAGCCAACAAGGTTAACCTGAACACTTGAGAAGAAAACATAATGGGAGCGTACCTGCCAGTTATGGAATTTCTACCCTCAAAGGCAGATTTTAATGCAGAATCCCATTTGTTCAGGCTCTGGAAGACAACAGTAAGAACTACCATTTAATGAGGGCTTATATAATGAGGGGCTTTAAGAATCTTATTTATATCATCATAATTAAGCCTCACTTTTACTCTATTAAATATTAAATATGCATTAATAACCCCCAGTTATGCATATTAGGAAATTTAGGCTCAGTTAAATACATTTCCCAAGGTCATGATGTTTGTAAGTGGAGGAGCGTGGTCAGGACCTATGTCTATTTGAATGCAAAATTCCACAGTCCTAACCTCTGCCCCACACCAACCTACTAACAGAGATAAGAGAGTATAAGAGTCAACAGGAGTTGCAGAATGAGGGCTGAATAATAAAAATTCAGTGTTTACCTTTTGAAAATGTCTTTCCCTCTCCCTAAATAGTGTACATCTAGCACATGTTCCCAAATTGGGAAGAACAAAACCTTGTCTGAACTTCAATCAGTCATAGGCCATGTGCATTCTCAAAGCTGGGGACCATCTAGTTACCCAACCAAACAGGGAAACAAATGCAGAACATAGGGAGAAGTAAGAACTACAAAGTATCAAGGCTTGCTCTGACCCTACCCAATCAGAGGAGACCTAAAATGATCAGTGTAACATTAGCCAGGGAGATTGTTGCGCAGCGCATCAAAGATTTCTGAGGCTTAGGGACTTGATTCTGTTGGTTAGAACACCTGCTAACTCTGCTGGCATAGCAAGAGGAATCCAGGACTGGAAAGTGAGACTATGATATGGTTATAGGATGCTTTTTCTCTTTGTATATCTCGTATGTCTGGACATATCAATACAGCACACTGAAAGCTAAATAAGCTCCACTGAGTCTGACCAAATGAGATCAGTAACTCATCACAGTCCACAAAGACAATTCTTTTTGGCTCTTCAGTCTATATAACATAAAGTGAGTGCTTCTGTAGAAATGTGAATAATTCTGAATAAAGCTATCAGAGAGCATATCCCTATAGTGCCAAAGGGAATTTTTCAAAAGCATCTGTTAGAAATACCAGGATAACAACAACAGTTGGTGCCAAAGCCTTCTGGTTTTGTAGGAAAGAAGTTTAATGTACATCAGAATTTAGATTAATAATAACATTAATTGTTAATATAAAAAAGCTTAGCTATCCAACAATGTAAAGAGTGGAGAATACAGCCTTTGTATTGTTTTAATTAGAAAATTTTATTTATGCAAAAATCCAACTAAAAGGTTAACCACTCATAATGCTTTGTTTTAGTAGTGAATTATTAGAGCTTAGTAAATGTTTATTATAATAATGATAATATCAATTTTAAATTTTCTTAAAAGCAAGTATACTTTGAAATTAAAAGCTACATGGGGTTCTATATATTTTGCTAAAAGGTTAATATCAATTCCTGTTAAGCCACTTCTCTTTTTAAAAAGATTACACTTAAAGAAAGATATTCTTCAGCTTACTCTTGGGGGAAGGAATTGGAAAAAGAGAAGCAAAAAAAACCATGCAGCATATACCATGGAGTAACACTTATTTCAGCTTTACTGCCTCACCCCCTGCTCCCACATAAGAAATCCAGAGTGGCTGGGGTGCCAATGAAATTGAATGCAGACATTTTAAGGTGGTATTCTATAAACAAAGCACAAATTTTCATAAATATCCAGAGTAATCCCATAATTATCAAGTCCTGGTTACAATCCCTGCCAGGGAGACAGGGCTGTAAAGAAAACACTGCCATACCCATAGTGCACAGACATGACTAGCAGGTTATCCTCAGTAGGAAAATTACACTCCAAGAAGCTGGAAGTATGTAATCCCAAGGGGCACCATTCACACTGTAGTCATCACAAATGGCAACCCTTGGAGCTGGGCAGTGTACATTCTGCACAGCTGTAGGCTATGACCCTGGACACACTGGTATCAGAACACTAAAATACATGTCATAAACATAGCTTCTTAAGACGAAATCAGTGCTACTTTAGAAGTGACTTGAGCAAAATAATCAAAGCTTGGCAGGCAAAGCAGAAAGCAGGCTCACTTATTTCAAATCAAGTGTGGGAACATTAAGTTTCTTTCAGAACTATCAATAGTGCTTAACTTAAAATTTCACTTTCAGCCAGCTTTGGTGGCTAAGGTTTGTCCAGTTTGATTTCTATTGACCTTTAATCTCTTCTTCAACTCCTGCTTGTGCCACATCCATCAAATCACCTGATATCATGTGCATCCCAATCTAACAACTGACTCAGTCAGCCTGAGAACCCAGTTCACACCAGACCATCTGCTTAGAAGCCTCAGATAGAGCAGTAGTGCTGGGGGTGGGGGGCAGGGGGTGGGCGGGAAGGACATACAAATTAATATTTAATGCAGTGTTTTAGAGGTAACCAATATGGTGAAATAGGAAGAACCTGAACTCACCTCCGCTCATGAACAAAGATTACAACTATTTACAGGGCAACTACCTATGAGAATGACCAAAGACTAGCAGAAAAGATTTTCTACAACTAAAGACTTGCTGAACTTAGAGTATCCCAAAGAGGCAAGAGGAGCTAAGACCCCACTTAGGGATGAGACACCAGTGGCAGCCATTTTGGGAGCTCATTCCGCCACAGTAACAGCAGTGCTGGCAAGCACAATTTTGGACTCCTCTCTCTAGCATATTAGTGCCAGGGGCTTATCCACTCACCAGGGGGCAAGCACCATTCCTGAGTCTCCCCAGCACCACAGAGACAGCCCATGAGGACTCAACCCTTCTTCCCAGCACACCAGCACCAGCCCTGCTCTACCCTGGAACACACAGCCAATCATGCAAGAAGCCTACCCTTTCCTCTAGCAGGCCCACAGCCACCACACAAGACACAGCCTCACAGCAAACTGGGCAGAGGCCAGACCTGCCCCACAGTATTTGGCCCTGCCACTAAAGAAGGGTACACGCAGTTCACAAAGGGAGCATCCCTGGAGCATATAGCTCTAGTGACCAAGGGGAGCATGTTGCTGGGCCCCATAGGACATCACTTAAATAAGGCCACTTCTCCAAAATCAAGAAGCACAATCAACCTTCCTAACACATAGAAATAAGCATAGAGTATTGGGAAAAATGAAGAGACAGCAAATATGTTCCAAATGAAAGAACAAGACCAAATCTCAGAAAAAGAACTAAACAAAGTGGGTATAAGCAATCTACCCAATAAAGAGATCAAGGTAATGATCATAAATATGTTTACAAACATTGGAGAAGAATAGATGAACACTAAAAATTTCAAAAAAAATGTGAAAATATAAATAAGAACCAGAGCAGAAGAATACAATAACTGAAATAAAAAATACACTAGAAGGAATCAACAGTAGATTAGATGATACAGAGGAATGACTCAGTGAACTGGAAGACAGAGTAATGGAAATCACCAAATGGAACAGAAAAGAAGAAAAAAAAATTTAATGAGGATAATTTAAGAGACCTCTGAGACAACATCAAACATTTTAACATTCACATTATATGGGTCCTGGAAGGTGAAGAAAGAGAGAAAGAGGCAGAGAACTTATTTCAAGAAATAATAACTGAAAAGTTCTCTAATCTGAGGAAGAAAACAAATATCCATATCCAGGAAGCACAGAGACCCAAAGAAGATGAACCTAAAGAGGTCCACACCAAGACACAAAATAATTAAAAAGACAAAAATTAAAGATAAAGTGAAAATCTTAAAAGCAGCAAGGCAAAAGCAACTAGTTACATACAAGAGAACTCCGATAAGGCCATCAGGTGACTTTTCAGCAGAAACTCTAAAGGCCAGAAAGGAGTGGCACAATATATTCAAAGTAATGAAAGGGAAAAAACCTACAACCACGAATACTCTACCCAGCAAGGTTATCATACAGATTTGAAGGAGAGATAAAGAGTTTTACAGATAAACAAAAGCTAAATAAGTTCAGCATCACTAAACTGGCCTTACAAGAAATGGTAAAGGGACTTCTCTAAGCAGAAAAGAAAAGGTCACAACTAGAAATATGAAAATTACAAAAGAAAAAATTTTCACTGGTAAAGGCAAACATACATTAAAGGTAATAAATCAATCACTTATAAACTAATAGGAAAGTTAAAAGACAAATTAGTAAAATCATCTATACCCATAATAAATAGTTAAGGGATACACACACAAAAGAGATGTAAAATATGATGTCAAAATTATCAAACATGAGGGGGAGTGAAAAAAATAGAGTTGCTAGAATGTGTTCAACTTAAGAGATCATCAGATTAAATTAGTCATATATATATGTGTATATATATTAGTCTCATATATATGTGTATGTATATATATATATATGTTATATGTTGTTATATGTGAACCGCAAACCAACCATTTATAATAGATTAACACTAAAGATAGTGATCAAATCCCAGAAGAAGACATCAAAAGAAGAAAGGAATGAAAAAGAACTACAAAAACAATCTGAAAACAATTGACAAAATGGTAATGAGCCCATAGCTATCAATAATTACTTTAAATGTAAATGAACTAAATGCTCCAATCAAAAGACATAGAGTGACTGAATGGATACAAAAACAAGATCCATATATATGCTGCCTACAAAAGACTCATTTCAGCACCAAACACACACACACACACACACACACAGACTGAAAGTGAAAGGATGGGAAAAAGTATTCCATACAAATGGAAATCAAAAGAAAGTTGGAGTAGCTATACTTATATCAGAAAAAATAAAATTTAAAATAAAGACTGTTACAAGAGACAAAGAAAGACATTACTTAATGATAAGGGGATCATTCAAAAAAGAAGATATAACAGTTGTAAATAAATATGTACCCAAAATAGGAGCACATAAATACATAAATCAAATATTAACAAAAATAGGGAGAAATTGACAGTAATACAATAATAGTAGGGGACTTTAACACCCCACTTACATCAATGGACAGATTATTAAGACAGAAAATCAATATGGAAACACTGGCCTTAATGACACATTAAGATCTGATGAACTTAAAAGATACATACAGAATATTTCATCCAAAACCAACAGAATACACATTCTTTTCAATTTCACATGGAACATTCTCCAATATAGATCACATCCTAGACCACAAAACAAGTCTCAATAAATTTAAGAAGACTGAAATCTTATCAGGTATCTTTCCAGTCCCAGTACTAGACTAGAAATCAACTACAATAAGAAACCTGCAAAAAAAAGAGAAACATGTAGAGGCTAAACAGCATGCTACTGAACAACCAATGAATCACTGAAGAGATCAAAGAGGAAATGAAAAATACCTGGAGACAAATGAAAATGGAACATAATGGCCCCAAATCTATTGGACTCAGCAAAAGTAGTTCTAAGAGGGAAGTTTATAGTGAAACAAGCCTACCTTAGGAAACAAGAAAAATCTCTAACAATCTAATCGTACACCTAAAGGAACTAGGAAAAGAAGAACAAACAAAACCCAAAACTAGTAGAACAACAGAAATAATAAAGATTAGTGGAAGGCTAAAAAAAAAAAATTTAGATCAATGAAAGTAAGAGTTGGTTCTTTGAAATAATAAGCAAAATTGATAAACTTTTAGCCAGACTCATCAAGAAAAAGAGAGAGGACCATATAAATATAAACAGAAATGAAAAATGAGAAGTTACAACTGACAACACAGAAATAAAAATGTTTATTAGAGATTACTACGAACAATTATACACCAATATAATGAACAACCTAAAAGGAATGGAGAAATTCATAGAAATGTACAATCTCCCAAGACTGAATCAGGAAGAAATACAAAATATAAACAAGTTAATTATTAGTAATGAAATTGAATCAGTAATCAGAAAATTCCCAAAAAACAAAATTTCAGGACCTTCACAGGTGAATTCTGCCAGGCATTTAAAGACATTTAAATTCTACCAGACATTTAAAGAAGAGCTAATGCCTATACTTCTCAAACTATTTCAAAAAATTCAAGAGGAGGGCCTTCCCTGGTGGCGTAGTGGTTGAGAGTCCGCCTGCCGATGCAGGGGACATGGGTTCGTGTCCCAGTCTGGGAGGATCCCACATGCCATGGAGAGGCTGGACCCGTGAGCCATGGCCACTGAGCCTGCACATCCAGAGCCTGTGCTCCGCAACAGCAAGAGGCCTGCATACCGCAAAAAAAAAAAAAAAAAAAAAAAAAAAATTCAAGAGGAAAGAATGCAACCAAATTCATTCTATAAGGCCAGCATCACACTAATATAAAAACCAGACAAAGACACCAAAAAAAAAAAAAGAAAGAAAATGACAGACTAACATCACTGATGAACATGGGAGCAAAAATCCTCAGTAAAATATTTGCAAATCAAATTTAATAATACATTAAAAGGATCATACACATGATCAAGTGTGATTTATCCTACAGATGCAAGGATGGTTCAATATCTGCAAATCAGTCAATTTGAAACACCACTTTAACAAACTGAAGAATTAAAATCATATGATTATCTCAATAGATGCAGAAAAGGCTTTTGACAAAATTACATCCATTTATGATAAAAAAAAATTCTCAACAAATTAAGTGTAGAGGGAATGTACCCCAAAATAATAAAGGCATACATGACAAACCTACAGCTGACACCATACTCAATGGTGAAAAGTTGAAAGTATTTCCTCTAAGATCAGTAACAAGACAAGGATACCCAGCATCACCACTTTCATTCAACATAGTATTGTAAGTTCTAGTCACAGTAGTCAGACAAGAAAAACAAATGAAAGGAATACAAATTGGAAAGAAAGAAGTAAAACTGTCACTGTTTGTAGATTACATGATATTATATATTGAAAACCCTAAAGACACCACCCAAAACTACTAGAGCTCATCAATGAATGTAAAGTTGTAGGATACTGAAATAATATGGAGAAATATGTTGTATTTCTATAAACTAACAATAAACTATCAGAAAGAGAAATTAAGAAAATAGTCCCATGTACACTGTATCAAAAAGAATAAAATACCTAGGAATAAATCAAAATAAGGAGGTAAAGGACCTGTACTCAGAAAATTATATGATACTGATGAAAGAAATTAAAGACATGTGCTGCATTGATGGGATAGTGGTGAGCATAGCTGCCTTCCCAAGAAATTGAAGATGTCACAAACAAATGGGGAAATATACCATGCTCATGGCTTGGAAGAATCAATAGTGTTAAAATAATTGTACTACCCAAGGCAATCTACAGATTCAATGCAATCCCTATCAAAAAAACCAATGATGCTCCTCACAGGACTAGAACTAATAATTCTAAAATATGAATAGAAACACAAAAGACCAAGAATAGCCAAAACAATCAAGAAAGCACAACAAAGCTGGAGGTATCACTCTTCCTGATTTCAAACTATACTATAAAGCTACAGTAATCAAAACAGTATGATACTGGCAAAAAATGGACACATTAATCAATGAAACTGAAGAGATTCCCATAATAAACCTATATAAACTTATATGGTCAATTAATTTACAACAAAGAAAGCAAAATTATACAATGGGGAAAAGACCACCTCTTCTATAAATTATGTTGGGGAACTGGACAGCTATATGCAAAAGAATCAAACTGGACTACTTTCTCACACCATATAAAAGATAAACTTAAAATGGATTAAGCACTTAAATGTAAGACTTAAAACCATAAAACTCCTAGAAGAAAACAAAAGCAGCATGCTCTTTGACATCAGTCTTAGCAATATTTGGGGGGATCTGTCTCTTCAGACAAGGGAAACAAAAGTGAAAAAAATAACAAATGGGACTACAGAAAACTAAAAAACTTTTGCACACCAAAGGAAAATATTAATAAAATGAAAAGGCAACCTACTGAATGGGAGAACATGTTTGCAAGCAGTACATCTAATAAGGGATTAATATCCAAAATTTATTTAAAAACCAACACAGTCAACATCAAAAAAAAAAAATTAAAAAACAGGCAGAAGACTTGAACAGATGTTTTCCAAAGAAGATATACAGATGACCAGCAGACCTAGACGCTCAATATCTCTAATCATCAGCAAAAAGCAAATCAAAACAGAATGAATTACCACCTGAAACATGTCAGAATGGCTATCATCAAAAAGACAACAAATAAGACAGGAGAAGCAAAAAGAACTACAATCCTGCAGCCTGTGGAATGAAAAACACATTCACAGAAAGACAGACAAAATGAAAAGACAGAGGACTATGTACCAGATGAAGGATCAAGAAAAAAAAACAGAAAAACAATTAAATGAAGTGGAGATAGGCAACCTTCCAGAAAAAGAATTCAGAATAACGATAGTGAAGATGATCCAGGACCTCGGAAAAAGAATGGAGTCAAAGATTGGGAAGATTCAAGAAATGTTTAACAAAGACCTAGAAGAATTAAAGAACAAACACCTAGAAGAATTAAAGAACAAACAAACAGAGATGAACAATACAATAACTGAAATGGAAAATACACTAGAAGGAATCAATAGCAGAATAAATGAGGCAGAAGAATGGAGAAGTGACCTGGAAGACAGAATGGTGGAATTCACTGCTGCAGAACAGAAAAAAGAAAAAAAGAATGAAAAGAAATGAAGACAGGCCTAAGAGCCCTCTGGGACAACATTAAATACACCAACATTGGCATTATAGGCATCCCAGAAAGTGAAGAGAAAGAACCCAAGAAAATATTTGAAGAGATTATAGTCAAAAACTTCCCTAACATGGGAAAGGAAATACCCACCCAAGTCCAGGAAGCACAGAGTCCCAGGCAGAATAAACCCAAGGAGAATCATGCCAAGACACATAATAATCAAATTGACAAAAATTAAAGACAAAGAAAAATTATTAAAAGCAACAAGGGAAAAACAACAAATAACATACAAGAGAACTCCCATAAGGTTAACAGCTGATTTCTCGGTAGAAACTCTACAAGCCAGAAGGGAGTGGCAGGATATATTTAAAGTGATGAAAGGGAAGAACCTACAACCAAGATTACTCTACCTGGCAAGGATTTCATTCAGATTTGATGGAGAAATCAAAAGCTTTACAGAGAAGCAAAAGCTAAGAGAATTCAGCACTGCCAAACCAACTCTATAACAATGCCAAAGGAACTTCTCTAAGTGGGAAACACAAGAGAAGAAAAGGACCTACAAAAACAAACCCAAAACAATTAAGAAAATGGAAATAGGGACATACATAACAATAATTACTTTAAATGTGAATGGATTAAATGCTACAACCAAAAGACAGAGGCTCGCTGAATGTATACAAAAACAAGACCCATATATATGCTATCTATAAGAGACCCACTTCAGACCTAGGGACACATATAGACTGAAAGTGAGGGGATGGAAAGAGATATTCCATGAAAATGGAAATCAAAAGAAAACTGGAGTAGCAATACTCATATCAGATAAAATAGACTTTAAAATAAAGAATGTTACAAGAGACAAGGAAGAACACTATGTAATGATCAAGGGATCAATCCAAGAAGAAGATGTAACAATTACAAATATATATGCACCCAATATAGGAGCACCTCAATACATAAGGCAAATGCTAACAGCTATAAAAGAAGAAATCGACAGTAACACCATAATAGTGGGGGAATTTAATATCTCACTTACACCAATGGGCAGATCATCCAGACAGAAAATTAATAAGGAAACAGAAGCTTTAAATGACACAATAGACCAGATAGATTTAATTGATATTTATAGGACATTCCATCCAAAAACAGCAGATTACACTTTTTTCTCAAGTGCACATGGAACATTTTCCAGGATATATTACATCTTGGGTCACAAATCAAGCCTCAGAAAATTTAAGAAAATTGAAATCATATCAAGCATCTTTTCTGACCACAGTGCTATGAGATTAGAAAGCAGTTACAGGGGAAAACAATGTAAAAAACACAAACACATGGAGATTAAACAATACTTTACTAAATAACCAAGAGATCACTGAAGAAATCAAAGAGGAAATCAAAAAATGCCTAGAGAAAAATGACAATGAAAAGATAATGATCCAAAACCTATGGGATGCAGCAAAAGCTCTAAGAGGGAAGTTTATAGCAAAGCAATCCTACCTCAAGAAACAAGAAAAATCTCAAATAAACAATTTAACCTTACACCTAAAAGAACTAGAGAAAGAAGAACAAACAGAACTCAAAGTTAGTAGAAGGAAAGAAATCATAAAAATCAGAGCAGAAATAAATAAAATAGAAACAAAGAAAACAATAACAAAGATGAACAAAACTAAAAGCTGGTTCTTTGAGAAGATAAACAAAATTGATAAACCTTTAGACTCATCAAGAAAAAGAGGGAGAGAACTCAAATCAATAAAATTAGAAATGAAAAAGAAGTTACAATGGACACCTCAGAAATACAAAGCATAATAAGAGACTACTACAAGCAAAAGAAAAAAGACAACAAATAAACATTGGCAAGAATGTGGAGAAAAGGGAACCCTCATGCACTGTTGGAGGGATGGTAAATTGGTGTAGCCACTATGCAAAATGGTGTGGAGGTTCCACCAAAAAATTAAAACTAGAACTTCCATATGATCCAGAAATTTCGCTTCTGGGTATTTACCTGAAGAAAACAAAAACACTGATTTGAACAGATATATGCACTCCTATGAACATTGTAGCATTATTTACAATAGCCAAGATGTGAAAGCAACCCAAGTGTCATCTATTGATAGATGAATGGATAAAGAAGCTACAGTGTGTGTGTGTGTGTGTGTGTGTGTGTGTGTGTATACAATGGATTATTATTATCATAAAAATAAATGAAATCTTGCCATTTGCAACAACATGGACGGATCTAGGGGGTATTATGCTAATTGAAATAAGTCAGATAGAGAAAGACAAATACTATATGACCTCATTTATATGTGGAATCTAAAAAACAAAGAAAAGAAATGAAAATAGACACAGAGAACAAATGAGTGTTTGACAGAGGAGAGGAGGGTTGGGGGTAAAGTATATGAAGGGACTAAGATACAAGCCTTTAGTTATAAAATAAGTTAGCCACAGGGATGTAATATACAGCAAAAAAAAATATGGTCAATAATATTGTAATAACTTTGTATGGGAATAGATTGTTACTAAACTTATTGTGATGGTCATGTCATAATGTGTATAAATTTGAAATCACTATGTAGTATACTTGCAAGTAACAAAATTATTGTGTATCAACTATATTTCAATAAAAAATTAATGAATGCAATGTTTAGAGATGATTGAGATTAAAAGTAAATATGGCCCCTTACATTTGTTATTTAATTGGTGCAAATTTTTTATTTTTTCAAATACTTACATGGGGGGATGTTGCATGCATTTTCTCATCCAAGAGTGTGGACTTTAGCAAGAAATAGTATTACATAGAGAGCAAGCTTCAAAAGCAAATCAAATTTCAGGGCATTCTTGTAACTGATAGTATACAGGGTATTTTTGAGTGCCCAAAGCAAGGGCAATATAAGAAGGAAGAATTGTATAAGTTAAAGCTACAAGTAGGTGGAACACACCAGAAATTCTTTGAGCCTGACCTTTTCTCTCCATCTTGATACTTGTCTTTCCAGCCTCCAAACCCAACTTCTGACCTGAAAATTTCCCAACAAAGCTTTGTTCCTTGAACACCTACTCATCTGGGAAAGATTTCCAGGACCTGCCGCTGTGGTCATTCACCACTGAATGCCTTAGGCCAGTGGTCCCCAAATTTTTGGCACCAGGAACCAGTTTCGTGGAAGACAATTTTTCCATGGACAGGGGTGGGGGATGGGTCAGGCAGTAATGTGAGCAAAGGGCAGCAGCACTTGCTTGCCTGCTGCTCACCTCCTGCTGTGCAGCTCAGCTCCTAACAGGTCACAGACTGGTACCGGTGTGGGGCCGAGAGGATGGGGACCCCTGCCTTAGGCCACAGTGAACCTCTGCTTAGATTAGTCTCCTTACCTGACAGGACCTCAGAACCTGAGTACTGTTTTTCTTCCTCATGATATTTACCAAATAATGGCACTGGATTCCTGACAGCATTGCTTTACCTATCCCAATAGGTGACTTTTTTCTCTCTAGACCATATTCAAGACAACTTGTTCACCCTTGACTGCTGCTGCCCAAGTAACAATGACAAGATGGGCAATAACCTTGTTCCCTGAAGCTTTCTGCAGGAGTCGGAGTAGCTGAAACTCAGAGAGGATCTGAAAAGCATTAAAATGTATTTCTCTCTTTCCAGTCAGTTCAAATGCATTGAAAAAAAGAGAACATTTATTTCCAAGACTACTTCAGGTAAAGCTTCAAATCCTCTGATTTCTCTAAAGTTTCCGCTTTTCTGTGAGAAATCATACTTTCTTCAATAAACCCATAAGGGCTTTAGAATGCTGCAGTACTTGTAAGCAATCCCCAAATGATTTAACATTATTTTATGTGTTTTTTCCTTCACCTCGATGGCAATTCAGAATGGAGTATAATTAACCACTTTTTTATTCTAGGCTTCCAATTGCTTCACAAAATATGCTTTTAAAAGAAATCAAAATTATTTAAATGCTACAAAATTATTTCTATACTTCTGTATTGGCCTAGAAAAAAATCTCAAGGGTCCATAACAGGCAATTGCCTGGCCACAAAGTAAATCCACAATGAAACCATCCTAGAGAAATAACTGTTTCATCTTCTTGTAACGGCACATAAACATGGAAATTCCACAGTCTCCTTCAGTTACCCCAGATGTTAATAACCCCTACTCTTCACAAAACCTGGATCGACCCTTAAAGACCACATTTATAAGTGTGATGGTTAATTTTATGTGTCAACTTAACTAGGCCACAGGGTGCTCAGATATTTGGTCAAACATTACTCTGCGTATATCTGTGAAGATATTTTGGGATGAGATTAGCATTTAAATTGATAGACTGAGTAAAGCAGGTTGCCCTTCTTAATATAGGTAGACCTCATGTAATCAGTTGAAGGACTGAAAAGAACAGAAGACTGACCTCCCCCCGATTAAGAGAGAATTCTCCCGCTTTTCAACCTTTGAGCTGGGACATCGGCTCTTCTTGGTTCTACAGCAGCCTGCTGGCTTTCAGACTCTAACTGGGATATCAGCTCTGAATATGTTGAGCTTGCCAGCCTCCATAATTGCATGAACCAATTCCATATATATATATATATAAAATAGGTATCTACAGATAGAGATAGATGGATAGAGATAGAGAGAGAGAGATATCCTCTTGGTTGTGTTTCTCTAGAGAAGTCAGACTAATACAATAGGGTGAACAGGATGAATTCAACTTCAGACATGTTGAATTTGTGACCTCTCTGATATATTTTATATACTGAAAATACACCTTGGACTATTGGGTGCATTTTTTCAGCCCAAACATATCATACATGAAGGCCAAAATTACAAAGAATTGTTCTGCTAAAGAATTTTCATTCTTTCTAAGCTTGGAATGGGCATAATGCTATAAAACCATAGTACTTACCTTGGTTGAAGGTCACGGGAGGAGTGTCACAAACGCCTTTGAATATCTGATGGAAGCCATATCCTCCATTAAGAAAGAAACAGAAATAGACAATCAACCTCCAGAAAACAGCACTAGAACCCATAGGTTCTAGTCTGGCAAGCTGGCCTGACAGCACCATATTTTTTTCCAAAGAAATATGTAGATTTAAACGTATCTTTCTGATTTCCCCTTTTCCCATAGTGAGTATCATATAATGGATTTTTGTTTCATGAATTGGTTCCTTAATAAGTTCACAGAAAACTGAAGGAGGAAAGAATGTAATAAATGTCAGACTGTGATATGCCCATAAAGTTCTTTAAAGTCCAGCTTATCAGAAGCCATAAATATAATATTTAGCAGTACCATAAAATGTAGTAAAGACCATAGGGTTTAAGTTCAGTAGAACTGCAAAGATCCCAAACTACTGCTACTTAACAGAGGTGAGGAAAAGAAAAGCCTTAACAGTACTCCACTGAATTTAGATAGCAGGAAACTCAGCTCTCAAGATCAACTTGAAAGAAGGTCACTGGAGTCCAAAATACATAACGTGGAAATAATAAAAAGCTAACTAAAAATCAAGGTCATTTGAAAGCTTTCAATGCAGCAGCAATAACTAACATTTTAACACACTTAATAGAACGTTTACATCACTTGGAAATCTAATAATACAAATATAATTTTAATTTGGGTGAAATGCAGATCTGAGATACTAGGTGGTTAGTACGTGACATTGCTAGGCCTCATATGCACGACCTTAGACCACAGTTTTGAAGCTCCAACTATACCAGTGAAGTGATACATTTGGACTAGCCTCTAGTCAGAGTGGCTAATGGAAAAAGAAACCAGATCAGTAGCAAGAAGCAGCTCACCCCAAATGACAACATGGTTGTAAGAATCCCCAATGTTTGTGACCTAAAAAATAGAACAGGTTGCCATTCTCACCATTAAGACAATTTGTCCACATTTAGTTCCCATGCAGAAAGCAAAATAAATGTGAGGATGACAAGAGAGGACTGACTTTAATATTCTTTGTCTATTTGAAGCTGTTCAAATCAGTTTCCCCCTTGCCAGCAGGTAGCCTCTGGCTGCGGAAGTTAAATAATGGTGTGGTCTGCCTGCTATTTAGACATATTGTAAAACAGGTGAGCAGCAATAACTTATTCTAGGATATAGAGACCTTATTTTCCTGTCATAAACAGGGGATATTTCAGGAAACGGTATTTTTTTTTTACAGTGAAATACACTGTATGTTTTGACATTTGAGAATCACAGTTTTTCTCTACAGGAATATAGATAATATTCTCTCAAGTGTTTTGTCAGTTGTATAAACTTAGTATTTATTTCTAAAATATTTATCAGGAATGAAACATATTGATGCTTTCACTACTTGGTGTGGGTTTTTTAAAAATAAGTTTGAGTACAATTTGTTTCTCTCTTCTGATCTCTTCAGAGAAAATATTGCTTCTTAAGAAAGCGTTCAATATTCGTGACTCTATTCCTGGTTGCAAACTATTACTCCAAACTATATTTTATAATATACTAAATAGAATATTGGACATATAACAGTAAAGCTTATAGCCTATTCCATTTTCCACATTTTATACTTACAAATCCATAAGGATTTCTCTTCTGCCTTGTCTAGCCTTTTATTTACATCTGCCTACCACCAGATGTTATTACTTAACATGGCATTGTATATCATTCCCATGTAGGTGTCATAAAGATTTATGTCCTATTCATGAATGGTTGACAAATTCTATTTTCATTTCACAATGGATGAATGCAAATCACTTGGCCTAAATGTTTCAAAAAAAGTTATTACTGTTTGGAATTCTTTTTGGCTTGAAAAATGTTTGGCCTTTTGTACACACACAAACATGCTATATATAACTTTTTCTTTTCCTTTGTAGTTTAGTTGTATATTCTGAAGCCTGACTGCCTTTATAAAGCCTTGGGCTTCAACTGTCCTGTCTTAAGATCAGCATATAAGGCAAAAAAGCATGGCTTTATTTTTCATTTGCATTGCTTATCTCCAATGTGTGATTTTTTTTTTTTCTACAGCACTAATTTACCAAGGCTTCTGATTGATGCACTTGTTCTGTTGCCTGTTGATTTGTAACAGACTTTCATATTTGTTTTCACAATTTCATCTTTCATAGACTGGGCCCTTCCCAAAGACATCAGATTATATCATTTCAGAGATCAGATATTTAGTTCTTTTCAGCCTCAGGCCTCCCTGTACATGAACTACTCAGCTTTGTGTAATCTATTTACTTTTATGCATAAAATATATTTTAGACCTTACTTTAAATATTGCATGGAATTGGCAATGTGTTCCTACACAGTGTTTTGATTTTAAAGTATTAGTGGATGCTTCAAAATCTAAGAAGCACGGGAAGGGGTTCAAGGGCTGAGGCTATAACAGAACCTTCTCCCTTATCCTAGTAGAGCCCATTGTGAGCAAGTGCTTAGAAATGCTTTTTTGACTGATTCACATGGAATGGCTTTTGTATGTTATGGGAAAAAGCATCCTCACCAGATACCAAGATTCACTTTGAAAGTGTAAATATCCAGGGATGATAAGAGACCTTCAAGATGGCAGAGGAGTAAGACGTGGAGATCACCTTCCTCTCCACAAATACATCAGAAATACATCTATATGTGGAACAATTCTACAGAACACCTACTGAACACTGGCAGAAGACCTCAGACTTCCCCAAAGGCAAGAAACTCCCCACGTACCTGGGTAGGGCAAAAGAAAGAAGAAAAGACAAAAGAATAGGACAGGACCGACACCTCTGGGGGGGAGCTGTGAAGGAGGAAAGGCTTTCACCCACGGGGACGCCCCTTCCGGGGGGGACAAGGGGGAGGGGGGGGGGGGGGGGCAGGGCGGAGCTTTGGAACCATGGAAGAGAGTGCAGAAATAGGGGTGCAGAGGGAAAAGCAGAGAGATTCCCACACAGAGGATCGGTGCCGACCAGAACTCATCAGCCTGAGAGGCTTGTACACTCACCCGCCAGGGCAGGTGGGGGTTGGGACCTGAGGCTCAGGCTTCGGAGGTCAGATACCAGGGAGAGGACTGGGGTTGGCTGTGTGAACACAGCCAGAAGGGAGCTAGTATGCCACAGCTAGCCAGGAGGGAGACTGGGAAAAAGTTGGAACTGCCTAAGAGGCAAGAGACCGTTGTTTCAGGGTGCGTGAGGAGACGGGATTTAGAGCACTGCCTAAATGAGCTCCAGAGACAGGTGGGAGCTGCAGCTATCAGCACAGACACCAGAGATGGGCATGAAATGCTAAGGTTGCTGCTGCAGCCACCAAGAAGCCTGTGCACAAGCACAGGTCACTATCTGCACACGAGCTTGTGCAGCCCGCCACTGCCAGGGTCCCGTGATCCAGGAACAACTTCCCTGGGGGGAACACAGACTGTTGCAATGTCACAGCGGTCTCTGCCGATGCAGGCTCGACCCACATTCCGTACCCCTCCCTCCCCCTTGCCTGAGTGAGCCAGAGCCTCCTAATCAGCTGTTAATTTAACCCCGTCCTGCTGAGCGAAGAACAGATGCCCTCAGACGACCTACATGCAGAGGCGGGGCCAAATCCAAAGCTGAACTCCAGGAGCTGTGCGAAAAAAGAAGAGAAAGGGAAATTTCTCCCAGCAGCCTCAGGAGCAGAAGATTAAATCTCCACAATCAACCTGTCCTGATGTACCCTGCATCTGTGGAATACCTGAATAGACAATGAATCTTCCCAAATTGAGGCTGTGCACTTCATGAGCAACTGTAGACATGGGGTTTGCTTTCTGGATCTAATTTGTATCTAGTTTTATGTTTAACTTAATTTAGTATTTAGAGTTTATTGTCATTGATAGATTTCTTTATTGATTTGGTTGCTCTCTTCCTTTTTTTTTAATATATAGATTTTTTTTTTCCTTTTTCTCTTTTTGTGAGTGTGTATGTGCTGGTTCTTTGTATGATTTTGTCTGTATAGATTTGCTTTTACCATTTGTCCTAGGGTTCTGTCTGTTCAGTTTTTTGTTGTTGTTTTTTTTTTGTTTTTAGTATGGTTTTCAGTGCTTGTTATAATTGGTGGCTTTGTTTTTCGATTTGGATGCTCTTTTCTTTCCTTCCTTCTTTTTTTATTAATTTTAAAATTGTTTTAATAATTTTTTTATTTTAATAACTTTAGTTTAGTTTAGTTTTTCTTTCTTTCTTTGTTTCCCCATTTTCTTCTGAGCTGTGCAGCTGACAAGGTCTTGGTGCTCTGGCCTGGTCTCAGGCCTATGCCTCTGAGGTGGGAGAGCCATGTTCAGGTCATTGCTCCACCAGAGGCCTTCTGGCTCCACGTAATATCAAACAGGGAAGGTTCTCCAAGAGATCTCCATCACAACGCTAAAACCCAGCTCCACTGAACAACCAGCAAGCTACACTGCTGGACAACCTATGCCAAACACCTAGCAAGATAGGAACACAACCTCACCCATTAGCAGAGAGGCTGCCTAAAATCATAATACAGTCCTAGAAACCCCAAAACACACCACCGGATGCAGTCCTGCCTACCAGAAAGACAAGATCCAGCCTCATCCACAAAAACACAGGCAACAGACCCCTCCTAAGAAACCTACACAACCCACTGAACCAACCTTAGCCACTGCGGAGAGACACCAAAAACAACAGGAAACATGAACCTGCAGGCTGCAAAAAGGAGACCCCAAACACAGTAAGTTAAACAAAATGAGAAGACAGAAAAACACACAGCAGATGAAGGGACAAGGTAAAAACCCACCAGACCAAACAAATGAAGAGGAAATAGGCAGTCTACCTGAAAAAGAATTCAGAGTAATGATAGTAAAGATGATGCAAAATCTTGGAAATAGAATGGAGAAAATACAAGAGTAGTTTAACAAGGACCTAGAAGAACTAAAGAGCAAACAAACAATGATGAACAACAAAATAAATGAAATTAAAAATTCTCTAGAAGGAATCAATAACAGAATAACTAAAGAAGAAGAATGGATAAGTGACCTGGAATATAAAATAGTAGAAATAACTACTGCAGAGAAGAATAAAGAAAAAAGAATGAACAGAACTGAGGTGAGTCTCAGAGACCTCTGGGACAACATTAAAACTACCAACATTCAAATTATAGGGGTCCCGGAAGAAGAAGAGAAAAAGAAAGGGATTGAGAAAATATTTGAAGAGATTATAGTTGAAATCTTCCCTAATAGGGTAAAGGAAATAGTCACTCAAGTACAGGAAGGGCAGAGAGTCCCATACAGGATAAATCCAAGGAGAAACATGCCAAGACACATATTAACCAAACTATCAAAAATAAATACAAATAAAAATTATTAAAAGCAGCAAAGGAAAAACAACAAATAACATGCAAGGGAATCCCCATAAGGTTAACAGCTGATCTTTCAGCAGAAACTCTGCAGGCCAAAAGGGAGTGGCAGGCCATATTTAAAGTGATGAAAAGGGAAAACTTACAGCCAAGATTACTCGACCCAGCAAGGATCTCATTCAGATTTGACAGAGAACTTAAAACCTTTACAAACAAGCAAAAGCTAAGAGAATTCAGCACCACCAAACCAGCTTTACAACAAATGCTAAAGGAACTTCTCTAGGCAGGAAACACAAGAGAAGGAAAAGACATAAAGTAACAAACTCAAAACAATTAAGAAAATGGCAATAGGAACATATATATCAATACCTACCTTAAATGTAAATGGATTAAATGCTCCCACCAAAAGACATAAACTGGCTGAATGAATATAAAAAGAAGATCCATATATATACTGTCTACAGGAGACCCACTTCAGACCTAGAGACATATACAGACTGAAAGTGAGAGAATGGAAAAAGATATTCCATGCAAATGGAAATCTAAAGAAAGCTGGAATAGCAATACTCATATCATAGAAAATAGACTTTAAAACAAAGACTATTACAAGAGACAAAGAAGGACACTACACAATGATCAAGGGATCAGTCCAAGAAGAGGATATAACAATTGTAAATATTTATGCACGCAACATAGGAGCACCTCAATACACAAGAAAAATACCAACAACCATAAAAGGGGAAATCAACAGTAACACAATCATAGTAGGGGACCTTAACACCACACTTTCACCAATGGACAGATCATCCTAAATGAAAATAAATAAGGAAACACAAGCTTTTAATGATACCTTAAACAAGATGGACTTAATTGATATTTATAGGACATTCCATCCAAAAACAACAGAATACACATTTTTCTCAAGTGCTCATGGAATATTCTCCAGGATAGAGAATATCTTGGGTCACAAATCAAGCCTTGATAAATTTAAGAAAATTGAAATCATATCAAGTATCTTTTCCAACCACAACGCTATGAGACTAGGTATCAATTACAGGAAAAAATTTGTAAAAAATACAAACACATGGAGGCTAAACAATACACTACTAAATAACCAAGAGATCACTGAAGAATCAAAAAATACCTAGAAACAAATGACAATGAAAACATGACTACACAAAACCTATGGGATGCAGCAAAAGCAGTTCTAAGAGGCAAGTTTATAGCAGTACAATCCTACCTCAAGAAACAAGAAACATCTCAAATAAACAACCTAACCTTACACTTAAAGCAATTAGAGAAAGAAGAACAAATAAACCCCAAAATTAGCAGGAGGAAAGAAATCATAAATATCAGATCAGAAATAAATGCAAAAGAAATGAAGGAAACAGTAGCAAAGATCAATAAACTTAAAAGCTGGTTCTTTGAGAAGATAAACAAAATTGATAAACCATTAGCCAGACTCATCAAGAAAAAAGGGAGAAGACTCAAATCAATAGAGTTAGAAATGAAAAAGGAGAAGTAACAATGGACACTGCATAAATACAAAGGATCAGGAAAGATTACTACAAGCAACTATATGCTAATAAAATGGACAATCTGGAAGAAATGGACAAATTCTTAGACAAGAAAACCTTCTGAGACTGAACCAGGAGGAAATAGAAAATATGAACAGACCAACCACAAGCACTGAAATTGAAACTGAGATTAAAAATCTTCCAACAAACAAAAACTCAGGACCAGATGGCTTCACAGTTGAATTCTATCAAACATTTAGAGAAGAGCTAACACCTATCCTTCTCAAACTCTTCCCAAATATAGCAGAGGGAGGAACACTCCCAAACTCACTTTATGAGGCCAACATCACCGTGATGCCAATACCAGACAAAGATGTCACAAAGAAAGAAAACTACAGGCCAATATCACTGATGAACACACATGCAAAAATCGTCAACAAAATACTAGCAAACAGTATCCAACAGCACATTAAAAGGATCAGCCACCATGTTCCAGTATGTTGATCAAGGGCAAGTACTGCATGGTCACCTTATTTTTGATAAAGGAGGCAAGAATATACAATGGAGAAAAGACAGACTGTTCAAGAAGTGCTGCTGGGAAAACTGGACAGCTAAAGGTAAAAGAATGAAATTAGGACACTCCCTAACACCATACACTCTAAATGGATTAAAAACCTAAATGTAAGGCCAGACACTATCAAACTCTTAGAGGAAAACATAGGCAGAACACTCTATGACATAAATCACAGCAAGATCCTTTTTGACCCACCTCCCAGAGAAATGGAAATAAAAACAAAAATAAACAAGTGGGACCTAATGAAACTTCAAAGCTTTTGCACAGCAAAGGAAACCATAAACAAGACGAAAAGACAACCCACAGAATGGGAGAAAATATTTGCAAAGGAAGCAACTGACAAAGGATTAATCTCCAAACTTTACAAGCAGCTCATGCAGCTCAATATTAAGAAAACAAACAACCCAATCCAAAAATGGGCAGAAGACCTAAATAGACATTTCTCCAAAGAAGATATACAGAGTGCCAACAAACAGATGAAAGGATGCTCAACATTATTAATCATTAGAGAAATGCAAATCAAAATTACAATGAGGTATCACCTCACACTGGCCAGAAGGGCTATCATCAAAAAATCTACAAACAGGGTTTCCCTGGTGGTGCAGTGTTTGAGAGTCTGCCTGCTGATGCAAGGGACACGGGTTCGTGCCCCGGTCTGGGAAGATCCCACATGCTGCGGAGCAGCTGGGCCCGTGAGCCATGGTCGCTGAGCCTGCGTGTCTGGAACCTGTGCTCCGCAACGGGAGAGGCCATGGCAGTGAGAGGCCCACATACCACCAAAAAAAAAAAACAAAAAATCTACAAACAATAAATGCTGGAGAGGGTGTGGAGAAAAGGGAACCCTCTTGCACTGTTGGTGGGAATGTAAATTGATAGAGCCACTATCAAGAACAGTATGGAGGTTCTTTGAAAAACTAAAAATAAAACTATCATATGACACAGCAATCCCACTACTGGGCATACACCCTGAGAAAACCAGAATTCAAAATGAGTCATGTACCACAATGTTCACTGCAGCTCTATTTAAAATAGCCAGGACATGGAAGCAACCTAAGTGTCCACTGACAGATGAATAGATTAAGAAAATGTGGCACATTTATGCAATGGAATATTACTCAGCCATGAAAAGAAATGAAATTGGGTTATTTGTAGTGAGGTGGATGGGCCTAGAGTCTGTCATACAGAGTGAAGTAAGTCAGAAAGTGAAAAACAAATACCGCATGCTAACACATATACATGGAATCTAAATATATATGTATATATGGTTCTTAAGAACCTAGGGGCAGGACAGGAATAAAGACGCAGATGTAGAGAACGGAATTGAGGACACATGGAAGGTGAAGTGTAAGCTGGGACGAAGTGAGAAAGTAGCATGGACATATATACACTACCAAATGTAAATCAGCTCTGTGCTTTGTGACCACCCAGAGGGATAGGATAGGGAGCATGGGAGGGAGACACAAGAGGGAGGAGATATGGGTATATATTTTTATGTATAGCTAATTCACTTTGTTATAAAGCAGAAACTAACACACCATTGTAAAGCAATTATACTCCAATAAAGATGTAAAACACTAAGTGCTCAGTAACTTATTAGAGATAAGGACTACTTTCTATCTTTATCCCTCCATTAGAACATCTACCATCACAATTATTATAAAAGCAAAATATATACATTTTCTGTAGTAAATGGTAATATTTTCCATCAAAAATTTTCCTGAAGAAATCAGGAAATGTTGACTAGTTTTAGGGAAACTGTTTGGTTTTTAGTTATAGGTTTTAAAGCAAGATGGAGTCTAGTGTTTTCAGCCAATATTTATTAGTGGCCTGACTAGACAACCTAGGGAATTTTTTTCCTTTTTTGATTTTCTTTCACATTTTAATCTGTTTCTCCTCTTGAGAGAAATATGTAAAATAAAAAGGTGTAAGTGATTTAATTGACTATTTAGGCTCAGGTAGTTTACTTAGGCAATATGAAGATCATTTCTCTCATTTACTTGCTTGTGTGGAAGTACATACCTTTTGAATTTGAATGTCTTAGTGTTCCTTATCAGCACTGTTAATTTAATTCTGGAACATCTTTTATATTAATCAGCTATTGCAGTAATAAAACTGTATAACAAATAACTTTAGAAAAGCTTACAAGCTGTTAGCAATTTACAACAATAGATATTTATTTTTGTGACTTATGAGTCTATGGGTTGGCTAGATTCCTGCTGGGCTTGGCTCTGGGTTATAGGTTGGCTTTGGTTATGCCCCACATAACTCATTCTGGCATGAGTAACTACTAGGGGCATGCTTTTCTCATCATGATGGCAGATATGCTAAACGCCAAATCAAGTTATGCAAACATGTGTAAGGCCTCTGCTCACATTATGTTTACTAATGTAATGGCTGAAGCAATTCACATGGCCAGGTCACATTGGCTTTCTCTTATGGGAGGTTCAGCAAAGTCATATGGCAATGAAAGTGTTAAGTATTATTCTCTAGCTAAGATGGAATGAAGAATTAGAAACAATAACCCTCTCTACCACTTTTTGGATAGAGGGTGCTAGTGTTCCTTAAGGAGCTGTCAGCTAAACCTAATCATCGTGGACTGAACTGGGTATTGACTGGGGTGGACTGAGAAAGAAATAGATATCTTTTGCTCCAGAAATGAGGCAAATCCTAATGCTTAGTCCCTGTGTGTGCACGCGCTCACACACACACACCCACACACACACACACACACACACACACACAATAGCATCAGTCCTTTCAAATGCCTAGGCTAATACTCTGATTTTATCATTATGAAAATGGCCCTGGTTTCCAAGACAAAGAGATTTCAGGGAAATATACCAGAAAAAAAAAAAAAAAAGAGAGATGCCTGTTTCCCCAAAATTCTTCAACTTTCATGCCCTTAACTTCTTGTATATCATGTCTAATTGTGATTCTGTACAATATTAAAATGGTAACGGTCTGTCCCAGACTGAATCCCAGCCAATAGCAGCCTCTATCAACCATCTCCCAGTCTGTCCTTTGTTGGAGCAATTATATCACGTGCTTAGACTAGCAAATGAATAAATAGTCTGGAATCATTTTGAGTGTCACCATATTATTTCTATAAAAACTATAAAATTGATCTAGTAAACTCTTGGAGCTATGAGGGTCAGGGATTATAGATGCCTTTGTTTTTCACCATTGAACCACTAGTCTCTGAAATCCTTTTTTTGGCTGTATCCTTAGGATTGAATGCTGAACTCAAGAATGAATGTGAATAAATGATTTGCTTTTTGGATTAAAAATTTACCAATATTTATAATCCAAAGCCACCACAAACTAGGACCCACCTCTGCTGATGCATTTAGTATTTCTGTTACGGTAAATAGTCCTTTGGTTAAAGATAACAACTCTATTCCTGTTTATATGGCAGGTGTTTGGGATTATTTCAGATTTTGACATTCTCCTAAGAGGACACCCAAACCTGCATGGTCTGCAGAGGACTTTTGATTTGGATCTATTCCCTTGACATCCAGGCCTAAAGGAGACTTATTTGCTGCAGTGATGAGCAGGATTTGGAAACTCAGTAAAAGAGGTGGGTGTTTGTGAATCCCAACCAAGCCTCAAGTTGAATGCAGTTCTAGAAAACATAAGAATTGTTTGTGTCACTGTGTCACCATGTCACCATCATGCTGATTCTGTCTTGGACATATTAGGCCAATGGTACAAGTGACCTTGGCTACTTGAGGTGATGCTCACTGCCAAAAAACTTCAGAGAGCCATGGGTTGCAATGGAGCAGGCGCTGGGTTGGTGGTCACTGCGTTGTGCTTCTAGGCCTTGTCTCTGGATGTGTTTCCTGGAACTCTGGTACATTCAGTGTCCTTGCTGTCCATCTCTTAAACATAGTCCCTATTAGAGAATTGGGTTATTTTGAATAAAAAGTTTGCTCCCGTAGTGAACCTGAATTCACTGAGCTCATTTGCCAAACCCAGGCTTGACCCCCAGTGTTTCCTACTGAACTGGAAGATGAGCCAAAGCTTGCTTTTGGAGGCTGTAGAAGGAAGAGTTTTCTTATTTCCTCCCTGTTTATTTACAAGATGCATTTGAGGGCACTTGGAAGAAATCAGACCAGTGAGGAGAAATTATAGGCAGAAAGATTTCAGTTTAATATTATTTTTCCCCTAACCACTGGGACTACTTAATACTTAGATTGTTGAGAGCAATTAGCTACTCATTACAATTTTCTATAATAAATGTACTATTTTTCATACTGAGCTTGAAATATATTATTTACTCAGTTTAATCTTAACTAATTTTAGCTGAGAATTTCCCTGTGAGGGGAGACAACCATATTCTCTGGAGGCACAAACCTCCAGAGAAACAACTTTTCATAGGCTCTGGCAAGTGGCTGGGACACCAGGGTCTGTTAAAGCTCCTCTTTTCGGATAGTCTGCTCAGAATTCTGGGTCTCTCCATCACTTAGTGACCGCTGTGGCTCTGCCTTCATTCTAGGGAGTTTATTTCAGGATGGTGCAGTGGAGGGCACGGGCTGGCAGGTTATATCTGAGGTTTAGTTCTGACTCTACCATTTAATAGAACATGAGCAAGACATGTATCCTGTCTCTATGATCTAAAAGTTGGCTTCCCTCAAGGTCACTTCTCACTTTAACAATCCATGATCTATATGAAAAGGCTTGAAGATCTCCTAAGGAGAGAAAGAATAGTATTAGTTTCTCGTTCTATTTTCCTCATTCCATTTTTTCTTGTTTTCCTTCAGTGATGATATTCAAAAGAATGAAGGATGTTAAGACAGAAGACCTAGTTTTCTTTCTTAGATGCAACAGGCTC
Source organism: Aethalodelphis obliquidens (assembly GCF_003676395.1). Lineage (NCBI taxonomy): Eukaryota > Metazoa > Chordata > Mammalia > Artiodactyla > Delphinidae > Aethalodelphis > Aethalodelphis obliquidens. The sequence goes on from NW_020837960.1 coordinate 1,193,606, forward strand.
TTAAATGGTCTCCCTGACTCTTCTTTCTGTCTCCAGTCTCTTCTCCTATGGTTTTTAGAAAGAGCCTCCAACAGTGAAAAACGTTTGGATAGTTTTCATTGCCTTTAAGATTAAACCCAAATTTCTTACCATAGTTTACAAGACCACCTAAGAATCTCACCCTATCTATTACTACTTCTGTTCATCCCCCCCTTCTGGCATTCTTTGCTAAAATATACTAATTTATATCAACTCCTTGAACAGTTGTGTTCTTTCTCAAATTTGAGGTCTCTACCACAGCTCTGGCTTGACCTTAGGTACTTTAACTCCACCCCTTCATCCATCTAACTCCCACTCTTCATGTAGATTTCATCTTCAAGTCACTTTCTTTAAAAGCCTTGCTTGGCTCCTAGGAATATTGCACCACATATTTCTCCTATCATAATACACAATTGCCTTTCCAGCTATATTTCCTCGTATGTTGTAAGCTCTGTGAGGTAAGGCCTATGTGGGCCTTTCATACTGCTGTTTTTTCTTTCTTTCTTTTTTTTTTTTAACATCTTTATTGGAGTATAATTGCTTTACAATGGTGTGTTAGTTTCTGCTTTATAACAAAGTGAATCAGATATACATACACCTATGCTCCCATATCTCTTCCCTCTTGTATCTCCCTCCCTCCCAGCCTCCCTATCCCACCCCACTAGGTGGTCACAAAGCACCGAGCTGATCTCCCTGTGCTATGCGGCTGCTTCCCAAGAGCTATCTATTTTACGTTTGGTAGTGTATATATGTCCATGCCACTCTCTCACTTTGTCACAGCTTACCCTTCCCCCTCCCCATATCCTCAAGTCCATTCTCTAGTAGGTCTGTGTCTTTATTCCAGTCTTACCCCTAGGTTCTTCATGACCTTTTTTTTTTTTCTTAGATTCCATATATATGTGTTAGCATACGGTATTTGTTTTTCTCTTTCTGACTTACTTCACTCTGTATGACAGACTCTAGGTCCATCCACCTCACTACAAATATCTCAATTTCATTTCTTTTTATGGCTGAGTAATATTCCATTGTATATATGTGCCACATCTTCTTCATCCATTCATCTGATGATGGACACTTAGGTTGCTTCCATGTCCTGGCTATTGTAAATAGAGCTGCAATGAACATTTTGGTACATGACTCTTTTTGAATTATTGTTTTCTCAGGGTATATGCCCAGTAGTGAGATTGCTGGGTCATATGGTAATTCTATTTTTAGTTTTTTAAGGAACCTCCATACTGTTCTCCATAGTGGCTGTATCAATTTACATTCCCACCAACATACTGCTGTATTTCCAAATGTAGCACAGTACCTGGCACATTGAGCAAACAAATAAAGACCTGAGTTTGAATCCCAGTTCTAAGATTTATTAGTTCCATAGCCATTATCTGGCCTTTCTAAAGATCATTCTCCTTATCTTTAAAAATAAGTCTTGAACTAAATAATCTTTAATGCTATTTCTTCTCTAAAATTCTATAGTATTAATATATTTATGTAACATTTACATGCCAGAACTTGGTGTGGAAAAAACACACTATTTAATAGTAATTTCTATCTTCAGTACCCATTCCATCTGACAAATAATAATAATATTAATAATAAGTATATATATGGCACTTGCCATGGGTACTTTTCTGAGCACATTATATATGTCAACTCATTTAATTCTCACAATAGTGTAAGTTAATAGTATAAGTAAATCACTATTATTCTCCCCAATTTATATATGAGGAAACAGAGGCACAGAGAGATAATGTGACTTGCCTAATGTCACAAATCCTAGGCAAAGTTAATATTTGAATGCATCAGATTTCATTCCTGAGTCTGAGCTCTTAAAAACAATATGTGACAGTGCATTTTTTAACTATAGTTAAGAAAACTTCATTTAGTCGACTTCAGGTAAAATTAGTGGAATAATTTCATCAGTCATTTAAGTTTAAACTCAATCAAAGTAGAAAGGGAGGAAATGTGCAAATTCATCATCTTTGTGAAGGAAAAGTATCAATTTTTAGATCTTGATCTAAATCCTATGGCAGGATGTAATTCCTTATTTATAGTCCTTTTCCATTAGGCCATTATATATATATTGTCTACTTTCTTCTGACCTCTGACAGGAGGGTCCGTACTAGATCACCAGGGCTTTGTCTATTAGATTTCCTCTGAACTTGAGGGTTACACTTGGAGCAACCTTTCATAACCTTTCAGAGAGTCCCAGAGAACTTTCAAATGCTCTCTTATTCCACTCTGGTGCCACAGGAATATCAGGATGTTGTCTCCTGCTCTCCAGTTCTTAGGCCAACCAGCCATGCTCCTATTTCTACTCTACTTCTGCCATGCTGTAAGAGGTTGAATGGCTTCCACAGGAAACATGCAGCATCCCTGGGTCTGACCTAAGAAGCAAGGTACAGATCCACCCTACCTTCAAATTCTCAACATTAAAGAAAGCTTAGTGGTTCCACCTCATGACGACATGGACTGAGATTGAGTGTTCAGGCACAGTTTCTCAAACTAAACTCATTTCCTTTTTAATATCTCTTTCCTTTTCCTTAACCTACCCTTTAGTTTGGAGGAGATGGCCATGGAAAATAGTTTGGCCTAATTAAAAGTTCTCCAATATTTTTCTTTAGTGCCGGTACTGTGATCTTTAACTGAAGCCAAGAATATAATACCTAAAAAATCAAGATTGAATCCCTCCACCTGCTTAGAATAATGCTAGACTTTGTCTATTACATTTATAACTGAGATTCAGAAGTGGAAAGAATAGATGGATTGTTAAGACAAATATGGTATATATTATCCCTGAGTTCCTTTTTTTAAAAAATTGAAGTATAGTTGATGTACAATATTATATGTTACAAGTGTACAATATAGTGATTCACAACTTTTAAAGGTTATACTCCATTTATAGTTATTATGAAATATTGGCTATATTCCCTGTGTTGTAAAATATATCCTTGTAGCTTATTTTATTTTAAACCTTTATTGGAGTATAATTGCTTTACAATGGTGTGTTAGTTTCTGCTT
>NW_020837960.1:1197044-1274742 GCF_003676395.1 Aethalodelphis obliquidens
TTCCATGTCCTGGTTATTGTAAATAGAGCTGCAATGAACATTTTGGTACATGACTCTTTCTGATATATGGTTTTCTCAGGGTATATGCCCAGTAGTGGGATTGCTGGATCATATGGTACTTCTATTTTTAGATTTTTAAGGAACCTCCATACTGTTCTCCATAGTGGCTGTACCAATTCACATTCCCACCAGCAGTGCAAGACGGTTCCCTTTTCTCCACACCCTCTCCAGCATTTATTATTTCTAGATTTTTTGATGATGGCCATTCTGACTGGTGTGAGATGATATCTCATTGTACTTTTGATTTGCATTTCTCTAATGATTAATGATGTTGAGCATTCTTTCATGTGTTTGTTGGCACTCTGTATATCTTCTTTGGAGAAATGTCTATTTAGGTCTTCTGCCCATTTTTGGATTGCGTTGTTTGTTTTTTTGTTATTGAGCTGTGTGAGCTGCTTGTAAATTTTGGAGCTTAATCCTTTGTCAGTTGCTTCATTTGCAAATATTTACTCCCATTCTGAGGGTTGTCTTTTGGTCTTGTTTATAGTTTCCTTTGCTGTGCAAAAGCTTTGAAGTTTCATTAGGTCCTATTTGTTTGTTTTTGTTTTTATTTCCATTACTCTAGGAGGTGGGTCAGAAAGGATCTTGCTGTGATTTATGTCATAGAGTGTTCTGTCTATGTTTTCCTCTAAGAGTTTGATCGTTTCTGGCCTTACATTTAGGTCTTTAATCCATTTTGAGCTTATTTTTGTGTATGGTGTTAGGGAGTGATCTTATCTCATACTTTTACATGTACCTGTCCAGTTTTCCCAGCACCACTTATTGAAGAGGCTGTCCTTCCTCCACTGTACATTCCTGCCTCCTTTATCAAAGATAAGGTAACCATATGTGAGTAGGTTTATCTCTGGGTTTTTATTCGGTTCCATTGATCTATATTTCTGTATTTGCACCAATACCATACTGTCTTGATTACTGTAGCTTTGTAGTATAATCTGAATTCAGGAAGCCTGATTCCTCCAGCTCTGTTTTTCGTTCTCAAGATTGTTTTGGCTATACAGGGTCTTTTGTGTTTCCATACAAATTGTGAAATTTTCTGGTCTAGTTCTGTGAAAAATACCAGGTAGTTTGACAGGGATTGCATTGAATCTGTAGATTGCTTTGGGTACTAGACTCATTTTCACAATGTTGATTCTTCCAATCCAAGAACATGGTATATTCTCTCTCCATTTGTATCATCTTTAATTTCTTTCATCAGTGTCTTATAATTTTCTGCATACAGGTCTTTTGTCTCCTTAGGTAGGTTTATTCCTAGATATTTTATTCTTTTTGTTGCAATGGTAAAGAGGAGTGTTTTCTTGATTTCACTTTCAGATTTTTCATCCTTAGTGTATAGGAATGCCAGAGATTTCTGTGAATTAATTTTGTATCCTGCTACTTTACCAAATTCATTGGTTAGCTCTAGTAGTTTTCTGGTAGCATCTTTAGGATTCTCTATGTATAGTATCATGTCATCTGCAAACAGTGACAGCTTTACTTCTTCTTTTCCGATTTGGATTACTTTTATTTCCCTTTCTTCTCTGATTGCTGTGGCTAAAACTTCCAAAACTATGTTGAATAAGAGTGGTGTGAGTGGGCAACCTTGTCTTGTTCCTGATCTTAGTGGAAATGCTTTCAGTTTTTCACCATTGAGGATGATGTTGGCTGTGGGTTTGTCATATATGGCCTTTATTATGTTGAGGACAGTTCCTTCTATGCCTACTTTCTGCAGGGTTTTTATCATAAATAGGTGTTGAATTTTGTCAAAAGCTTTCTCTGCATCTATTGAGATGATCATATGGTTTTTCTCCTTCAATTTGTTAATATGGTGTATCACGTTGATTGATTTGCATATATTGAAGAATCCTTGCATTCCTGGAATAAACCCCACTTGATCATGGTGTATGATCTGTTTAATGTGCTGTTGGATTCTGTTTGCTAGTATTTTGTTGAGGATATTTGCATCTATGTCCATCAGTGATATTGGCCTGTAGTTTTCTTTCTCTGTGACATCCTTGTCTGGTTTTGGTATCAGGGTGATGGTGCCCTCATAGAATGAGTTTCGGAGTGTTCCTCCCTCTGCTATATTTTGGTAGAGTTTGGGAAGTGTAGGTGTTAGCTCTTCTCTAAATGTTTGATAGAATTCACCTGTGAAGCCATCTGGTCCTGGGCTTTTGTTTGTTGGAATATTTTTAATCACAGTTTCAATTCCAGTGCTTGTGATTGGTCTGTTCATATTTTCTATTTCTTCCTGATTCAGTCTTGGCAGTTTGTGCATTTCTAAGAATTTGTCCGTTTCTTCCAGGTTGTCCATTTTATTGGCATAGAGTTGCTTGTAGTAATCTCTCATGATCTCTTTTATTTCTGCAGTGTCAGTTGTTACTTCTCCTTTTTCATTTCTAATTCTATTGATTTGAGTCTTCTCCCTTTTTTTCTTGATGAGTCTGGCTAATGGTTTATCTTCTCAAAGAGCCAGCTTTTAGTTTTATTGATCTTTGCTATTGTTTCCTTCATTTCTTTTTCATTTATTTCTGATCTGATTTTTATGATTTCTTTCCTTCTGCTAACTTTGGAGGTTTTTTTGTTCTTCTTTCTCTAATTGCTGTAGGTGCAAAGTTAGGTTGTTTATTTGAGATGTTTCCTGTTTCTTAAGGTAGGATTGTATTGCTATAAACTTCCCTCTTAGAACTGCTTTTGCTGCATCGCATAGGTTTTGGGTAATTGTGTCTCCATTGTCATTTGTTTCTAGGTATTTTTTGATTTCCTCTTTGATTTCTTCAGTGATCACTTCGTTATTAAGTAGTATATTGTTTAGGCTCCATGTGTTTGTATTTTTTACAGATCTTTTCCTGTAACTGATATCTAGTCTCATAGCATTGTGGTTGGAAAAGATACTTGATATGATTTCAATTTTCTAAAATTTACCAAGGCTTGATTTGTGACCCAAGATAGGATCTATCCTTGAGAATGTTCCATGAGCACTTGAGAAAAATATGTATTCTGTTGTTTTTAGATGGAATGTCCTATAAATATCAATTAAGTCCATTTTGTTTAATGTATCATTTAAAGCTTGTCTTTCCTTTTTTATTTTCATTTTGGATGATCTGTCCATGGGTGAAAGTGGGGTGTGAAAGTTCCCTACTATGAATATGTTACTGTCAATATCCCCTTTTATGGCTGTTAGTATTTGCCTCATATATTGAGTTGCTCCTATGTTGGGTGCATAAATATTTACATTTTTTTATCTTCTTCTTGGATCGATCCCTTGATCATTATGTAGTGTCCTTCTTTGTCTCTTCTAGTAGTCTTTATTTTAAAGTCTATTTTGTCTGATATGAGAATTGCTACTCCAGCTTTCTTTTGGTTTCCATTTTCATGAAATACCTATTTCCATCCCCTCACTTTCAGTCTGTATGTGTCTCTAGGTCTAAAGTGGGTCTCTTGTAGACAGCATATATATGGGTCTTGTTTTTGTATCCATTCAGCCAGTCTGTGTCTTTTGGTCGTAGAATTTAATCCATTTACATTTAAGCTAATTATCGATATGTATGTTCCTATTCCCATTTTCTTAATTGTTTTGGGTTTGTTATTATAGGTCTTTTCCTTCTCTTGTGCTTCTTGCCTAGAGAAGTTTTTAGCATTTGTTGTAAAGCTGGTTTGGTGGTGCTGAACTCTCTCAGCTTTTGCTTGTCTGTAAAGGTATTAATTTCTCCATGAAATCTAAATGAGATCCTTGTTGAGTAGAGCAATCTTGGTTTTAGGTTTTTCTCCTTCATCACTTTAAATATGTCCTGCCAGTCCCTTCTGGATTGCAGAGTTTCTGTTGAAAGATCAGCTGTTAACCTTGTGGGGATTCCCTTGTGTGTTATTTGTTGTTTTTCCCTTGTTGCTTTTAATATGTTTTCTTTGTATTTAATTTTTGACAGTTTGATTAATATGTGTCTTGGTGTGTTTCTCCTTGGATTTATCCTGTATGGGACTCTCTGTGCCTCCTGGACTTGATTAACTATTTCCTTTCCCATACTAGGGAAGTTTTCAACTATAATCTCTTCAAATATTTTCTCAGTCCCTTTCTTTTTCTCTTCTTCTTCTGGAACCCCTATAATTCGAATGTTGGTGCATTTAATGTTGTCCAAGAGGTCTCTGAAATTGTCCTCAGTTCCTTTCATTCTTTTTCTTATTCTGCTCTGCAGTAGTTTTTTCCACTATTTTATCTTCCAGGTCACTTATCCGTTCTTCTGCCCCTGTTATTCTGCTGTAGATTCCTTCAAGAGTGTTTTTAATTTCATTTATTGTGTTGGTCATCATTTTTTGTTTCATCTTTAGTTCTTCTAGGTCCTTGTTAAATGTTTCTTGCATTTTCTCTATTCTATATCCAAGATTTTGGATCATCTGTACTATCATTATTCTGAATGCTTTTTCAGGTAGACTCCCTATTTCCTCTTCACTTGTTAAGTCTGGTGCTCCTTCATCTGCTGTGTGTTTTTCTGTCTTCTCATTTTCCTTATCTTACTGTGTTTGGCGTCTCCTTTTTGCAGGCTGAAGGTTCGTAGTTCCTGTTGTTTTTGGTGTCTGTCCCCAGTGCCTAAAGTTGGTTCAGTGGGTTGTGTGGGCTTCCTGGTGGAGGGGACTAGTGCCTGTGTTCTGGTGGATGAGGCTGGATATTCTTTCTGGTAGGCAGGTCCATGTCTGGTGGTGTGTTTTGGGGTATCTGTGAACTTATGATTTTAGGCAGCCTCTCTGCTAATAGGTGGGATTGTGTTCCTGTCTTGCTAGTTGTTTGGCATAGGGTGTTCAGCACTGTAGCTTGCTGGTCGTTGAGTGAAGCTGGGTGTTGGTGCTGAGATGGAGATCTATGGGAGATTTTCACCGTTTGTTATTACATGAAGCTGGAAGGTCTCTTGTGGACCAGTGTCCTGAAGTTGGCTCTCCCACCTCAGAGGCACAGCACTGACTCCTGGCTGCAGCACCAAGAGTCTTTCATCCACATGGCTCAGAATAAAAGGGAGAAAATGTAGAAAGAAAGAAAGAAAGAAAGAAAGAAAGAAAGAAAGAAAGAAAGAAAGAGGATAAAAGAAAATAAAATAAAGTAAGGTAAAATAAAATAACGTTATTAAAATAAAAATATAATTATTAAGAAAAAAATTTTTGAAGTAAAAAGAAAAAAAAAAAAAGGACAGATAGAACCCTAGGACAAATGGTGAAAGCAAAGCTATACAGACAAAGTCTCACACAGAAGCATATGCATACACACTCACAAAAGGAGGAAAAGGGGAAAAAATAATAAATCTTGCTCTCAAAGTCCACCTCCTCAATTTGGGATGATTCGTTGTCTATTCAGGTATTCCACAGATGCAGAGTATGTCAAGTTGATTGTGGAGATTTAATTCTCTGCTTCTGAGGCTGCTAGGAGAGATTTCCCTTTCTCTTCTTTGTTTGCACAGCTCCCAGGTTTCAGCTTTGGATTCGGCCCCGGCTCTGCGTGTAGGTCGCCGGAGGACGTCTGTTCTTTGCTCAAACAGGACGGGGTTAAAGGAGCCGCTGATTCGGGGGCTCTGGCTCACTCAGGCGCGGGGGAGGGAGGGGCACGGCAGAGGCCGGCGTGACGTTGCACCAGCCTGAGACATGCAGTGCGTTCTCCCGGGGAAGTTGTCTCTGGATCCTGGCACCCTGGCAGTGGCGGGCTGCACAGGCTCCTGGAAGAGAGGTGTGGAGAGTGACCTGTGCTCGCACACAGGCTTCTTGGTGGCGGCAGCAGCAGCCTTAGTGTCTCATGCCCGTCTCTGGGGTCCGCGCTGTTAGCCGTGGCTCGTGCCTGTCTCTGGAGCTCCTTTAAGCAGCACTCTTAATCCCCACTTCTCGTGCACCAGGAAACAAATAGGGAAGAAAAAGTCTCTTGCCTCTTCGGCAGGTGCAGACTTTTTCCCGGACTCCCTCCCGGCTATCCGTGGAGCACTAACCCCTTCAGGCTGTGTTCACGCCCCCAGTGCTCTCCCTGCGCTCCGACCGAAGCCCGAGCCTCTGCTCCCAGCCCTGCCTGTCCTGGAGGGTGAGCAGACACGCCTCTCGGGCTAGTGAGTGCTGGTCAGCACCTATCCTCTGTGCGGGAATCTCTTCACTTTGCCCTCCGCACCCCTGTTGCTGCGCTCTCCTCCGCGGCTCCGAAACTCCCCCACTCTGCCACCTGCAGTCTCCGCCCGCGAAGGGGCTTGCAGTGTGTGGAAACTTTTCCTCCTTCACAGCTCCCTCCCACTGGTTCATGTCCCGTCCCTATTCTTTTGTCTCTGTTTATTCTTTTTTCTTTTGCCCTACCCAGGTACGTGGGGAGTTTCTTGCCTTTTGGGAGGTCTGAGGTCTTCTGCCAGCGTTCAGTAGGTGTTCTGTAGGAGTTGTTCCACGTGTAGATGTATTTCTGGTGTATCTGTGGGGAGGAAGGTGTTCTCCGCGTCTTACTCTTCCGCCATAATCAGTTATTCCTTATGTCTCATGAATGGTGGATTGCAATTTGGGCTTGGCTGGTCACTTCTACTGTTGCTCAGGGCTGATCCTGAGCCCTTTTTAAACTCAAGAAGATCTGATAAGTTACTGAATTGACACCTCTAATATGGCCAACTAAATCATTTTAGACAATTCAGTAATCAATGGGAAATTCTGTATAATAAATTCAGTGGTAGAAATCAGTATTGAGTGTCAAGGCAACTGAAGTGTCCAGATCATAGATTGATCACAAGTTCTGGAGGCTGGAAAAACCAAACAACGAAGTTCTACTCTGTCACCACCATGCACCAAGCCTTTCATGTATAAGGAGTCAAGACACATCTCCCACTTCCTGGGACACTGCATATGAGCTCTCCGAATAGTTTGTCAGACAGGGGCAAGCCATGTCGTGGGAGATTGACAGGAATTACTCAGCTCTTCACAAATCATGAGTGCCCACCCAGTCAGACCACTTTCCCAACATCAACTCCCAGAATCTTATGGAGTCCAGCAACCTATATGTGTCCTCACTCTCCACTTCTTCTGAACTCTTTTTTGTCTCAAGGAAATCTACCCATTCTCCAAAGATACTCTTTTTCTCTAGCTTATCTTAAAAACCCATTGCCCTTCTAAGTTTTTTTTTTTACAACAGACCCTAATGGTCCATTAGAACCAGTGTAGGAATGAAGCCAAGAATAATACTTCCAGTGAGGCAAAGAAAGGAAAATTACAAAATTTAAGGTCTATATTAAAATAGTCTGCCTCTCCATATCGTGTCAAAAGTATTTTAGGCCACTTAAACCATATAACAAAACTAAGTGATAGGTAATTTCATACATATTTTGCCATCAAAGAAATGGAAATTCAGAGAGGCTAAATAACTTATCCAAATTCACAAAACTAGTAAATGATAATGCTAGAATTTGAACCAAGTATTTCAAAGAAATAAAGTCCATGTAAATCAGTCCCTTATTTTACAGGTAAATAAAGAAGCATCAGCTGGAATTGTCAACAACTGATTTGTAATCTTTGCTCTGGCCTCAAGGAAACCTGAGGATTTGATCCTTGACTGAATCTTCCTTGTTGAGGAGACCTCCAGAGCTGGGGCTTCCCTGAACTGAGATAGTCTCCACTCACCCACACTTGTTTTTTGTGATCACTTGCATTTCAAGTGCGGAGTGCCTGGGACATTTGTAAACTGTACATTGAAGATAAAAGACCTCCACTATGTCATCACCATGGATGTTGTATTGTTGCCTATTCTGTATGCTTTCTTAAAGCTAAATATATGTGTTGATGGGCGAAGTCCATGGTATCTTGTGAGTCTGATTGTCAATATGAACCCAGTGCCATGTGACTGGTTGAGTACTGTGGATTTTGCAAATGACAGAGAGGCTAATTTTGTCCTATAGCAAGTTCATTGCAGAATCTTGATAAACATGGCCTCATGCCTCCTAAATCAATGTGCTCTCTACTACATAACTATGATTCAAATGACTTCAAAATAGCAAAATCATGCATTTTTTATTAGGAAAGGTTATATGTATATCCAATTCCTATTCTACCTTCAAGACCTATGTCAAGTCATACAACTTTCATAAAGATTTCAGAAAATATTCTCTAATGGATATAGCATTGCCTTCTTCCAGACCTTCCATATCATGTATTTTCTATATGACACATTTGGACACAATTATCTTCTGCCGTATGTTGTTCTGTAACTGTTCCATGTCCCTCCTCCTCCCCCACCCACTAGATAGTGAGATTTTCAAGGGCAAGAAACATAACTTACACTTCTTTAATCACTTTGAAAAGTGCCTACCTAGCGCAGTACTTGACATTTACTAAGTACTCAATAGAGTCTTCTTGAATGAAAGCACAATCAAGATTTTTAAACCCGTAATGGAATATGCTCAGACATCCATAATTTAAAAAAATTTTTCAGTTTAAACCTAAATGATATAGCAGGTCTAATTAAACTGAATTCTTATTAGAAAAGTTTACAAGTCAAAACATTTAACCCTGAGAAGAAAGTTCCCATCACCTCCATTAAACAAAATATTAGATATAAAGGAGACAAAAAGTATGATCCTTACAATTAAGGGTCAATTTCCAAAGCATATTACTTTTGATTTGGCTAAACAGAATCTTATGATAAAATTAGGAAATTTGTTTTTCTCCAAAAATGTTGTATATTTTCTTCCCTAGTTGTCTGATTGGAGCTAAAGTAACAAGTTTATTTCTGTTTAACAACTTATAACACACTACAACTTTGTATAACAAACTATCTTCACTTGCACTCAGCATCTCTGATGTCAGCATATCTCTAAGGGGAATTTTGTTAAAGCAATGACTTTTGCTAAGATAGCACTAAGAACACTGATTTTCCATAACATGTTCTGAAACAACAGAATTTTTTTCCTTTTTAAATAGAATGATGGTATTTTTTCCCAAATAAGCTATTATTATTTACTGCGAGGCTAAATTTTTAGCTAATAAAAACTTTTACTTTCATTCCTTAAAGATTATATTTAACAGCAGGATGATTTTTTTTTTAAGTCATCTAAGTATCCTTTATCAGTACCAGGTAGCCTGGCCAATTTTTCTAGTCTTTCTTTAAAATTTCCAACAGTGAGTCTTTAGAATTCATTTATAACTGAAACAGAAAGTGGCTAGGAAATATAAATAGCTGTATTTCTATAAGTGTTCTAATGTATAAAGTCACACTGAAGTAACAATGTAATTTAACTGCATTATACGAAATTACTGAAATTGCCTCCACTGACTCTTCTAGAAGTACCAGAAGAGATGAAACTTGTATAGTGTATCTGTAACCCTAAGTTTTCTCATGCATAAAATTGGAAAAGATTACTTTCTCCAGAAATTATATTTATATCAATCATTTGAACAAAGGTTAAAGGATTCTTCTGGGAAAATTAATTAAGTAAATGTGGGTAACTAACTTAATATTAAAGATATTAAAATCAAAATATAATAAAATCATATTTATAAAGGTAAAACTTTTAACACACTGAGCAATGTAGAAGAGTGTTTCTTAAAGTATTTCCAAAGACACGGTACTGTCATTATTGATATGTTTGTTAAAAATTTATAGTGATACCTGTCAAGTAAAAGAGAGGAAACAAAACTTTTTAAAGCAGAAAACTATAAAACATAGAAATCTTAGGCAACTTAGTGTTGGAACAAACAGCCTACATATCTGAATAGCTCTTGGGAGCATCACTATATTATAAATTTATAAAGTCATTGCTGATTATGATAACTAACTTTAGTCAATGTTTTCATTAATTGGATTCTGTATAGGTCTGTTAATGAATGAAAGGAAGTGTACACTAGATTTATGCTCTTCTTCAAATTTCTTATGAAAATATTTCAGCATTTAAAAAAGCAAGCTTCAGTAATCTTGGAGATACATATAAGCAAAACTCACTATAACTAGAAAAATCAGATGTTAGTCTCAGCGTGGATACTTCAAATTAACTTTCTAAACTAAAACTAAAGGAGAGCTGTGTTGTCATTATGAATACATAAAATCCTTAAATCCCGTAATAACTAAGTGTTCTGTAAATATCAGGTAATTAAAATAGAATAGCAAAATATGAAATATAATATAGAAAATTACAGAAGATAAGTAAAACTAAATATGGTTATAATAACATGATTTTTTAGCTATTTTCATGAAAACTACTTTCAAGTAGATAACAAGCTACAGAGTATTGAGGCAGATTTTCTTGCCTTTCTGAAACAAGATAAATCCAAAAATAATTCCAAGTATGCTTTGAGAAATATAGCAATAGAAGCATTGTTGGAATAAGTTACCAAGGACAATTTTGAAGTAAAAATGAAATATAGATGTATACATTCTAAGAAGTATGTTTCAGAATAATTTATTGCTACACTTGTTATAAAATAAAATGTAAATCAAGACCTCCATTTACTTTCGTCCTTGAGAATTTTTTTTTTTTTTGGTTTAAAAAATACCAGTACTGGTCTCAAGGATTTTTTATAATTCTCAGATCTGTCAGTCCTCCGTGGTCCTCACTATATCACAGAAGTCTGAACTTCAGAAGTTGCACTCCTCATAAAGTCTTTCTGCCCAAGAGGAGACAACATCCCTGTGAGAACTGCAGCTTTTCAAATCTGCCAGCTGATTACAAAATGTCACAGATGGATATACTTCCACTTCTGACCAAGATGGAATAGCTGTAACTAGATTTATCCTACTGCCTAAAAATAAATAAATAAATACAATAAAAAACAAACAAAAACTCTGGACATCAGCCACTGAAGAACAATGGTCTCTGAGAGACAAACTTTAAATTCAATAAGACCTATGATTGCCCAGCCTACAGCCTTGAGAGAGTTTCCAGGTCATACCACAAGGAGGTTCCACCAGTTGATGAGACAGAGCTAGGGGTCTAGCAAGGTGGCAAAAGTATACAGGACGAAGTAATGGATAGAGGAGGCCTGCATGGAAAGAACTATGGTTACCTGCATAATCAGTCTACCAAAAGGCAGGGATAAAGAGCAAATCTTTAAAAGAGCTGCAGGGGAGGGGGAATCATGTTACACACATAAGAACAAAGAAATAAGGATGACAGCAAATTTGACTTTGAAAACAATGCAAGTAAGAAGGCAATGAAGCAACATCTTCAAATCCCTGAAGAAAATCTAGAATTCTATACTCAACAAAGCAATATCTCAAAAATATAGGCAAAATAAATAATTGTTTAGGTATACAAAAATAATTCATTACCTCCAGAACTGAACTAAAAGAAATGTTATAGGAGGGTCTTCAGATTGAATAAATATGGCACAGTTGGAAATACAAATCTACACTGGTATTTTTCAACCAGAGCATCATTAATGTTTGAACACAATAATTCTTTGCTAGTGTAAGATGAGGTGGGAGTGAATCCTGTTCATTATAAGATGTTTATCAGTATCACTGCCCTCAATCCACTGGATACCAATAGCTTCTCCACCACCTTTAGTGTGACAATCAAAAATGTCTCTAGACATTACCAAATGTCAGCTGATAGCCAAAACCACCCCTTATTCAGAACTACTGATAAACACAAGGAAGAGAACTGGCTATGATAATTACATGAGTAAATATGTAAGATTTCTTCTTATCATCTAAATCTCTTTTAAAAATAATTGATCGGTTTTTTAAAAAAAGTAATAATAATCTAATTTGTAGTTTATTCCATATATCAGAAATATATGACAACAAGAGCACAAAGGCCATGAAGAGAGAAATAGGGAGTATACTATAAGGTTCTTACACTATAAAGAAGTGACAAACTATTACTTGAAGGTAGACTGTGATAAGTTTAAGATGTATGCTATAAACCTTAAAGCAAACACAAAATAGCACAACAATAACTTTTAGCTAATAAGTTAACAAAGGAGATAAAATATAATCATTAAAAAAATTAAATTCATCAAGGAGAATGCAGAAAAAGAGAAAGGGAAGAACAACATATGGTACCAGAAAAGAAATAACAAGTTGATTAGCTGTCAATTATTATATTAAATTTAAATAATGTAAATATCCTAATTAAAAGACACAGATTTTCAGATTGAATGAAAAAGCATACTCTACTCTGTGTTGCCTACAGGAAACTCATTTTATTATAAAAACACAAATTCTTTGACAGTAAAAGATAGAAAAAAATTATACATGTTAACACTAGTACAAAATAAAAACTGGAGTGACAACATCAATGCCAAAGTAAATGTCAAAGCAAAAAAATATTGCCAGGGATAAAGAAGTTTACTTCACAGTGATAATTTTTTTAAAATACCATAACTGTTCTAAACATTTGTGTACCTAATAATAAAACTATAAAATACATGATATAACTCCAAGGAGAAGAAACAAATCCACAATTATTATCAGAGATTTCAATTACCCTCTCCCGAAAATTGATAAAAAGAAAATACACAAAAATATCAGTGAAGACAGAGAAGATTTAAAATATATTATTAATCAAAAAGACCACAAATAACAAATGTTGGTGGGGATCTGAGGAAAGGGGAACCCTCATGCACTCTTGATGGGAATGTAAATTGGTGCAGTCACTATGTAAAACAGTATGGAGGTTTCTCAAAAAACTAAAAATAAAATTACCATATGACCAGCAATTCCACTCTTAGGTATTTATTTGAAAAAAAAAAAAAAAAGAAGAAGAAGAAGAAACAAAAACACTAATTCAAAAAGATACATGCACCCCAATGTTCACAGTATCATTATTTACAATTGCCAAGATATGGAAGCAACCTAAGTGCCTATCAACAGATAAATGGGTAGTGGGGGGTGGGGGTGGTGGTGTGATGAATTGGGAGATTGGGATTGACATGTATACATTGATGTGTATAAAATGGATGACTAATAAGAATCTGCTATATAAAAATAAAATAAAATAAAATTCAAAAATAAAAAAACAGATAAATAAGTAAAGATGTGGAATACACAAACACACACACACACACACACACACACACAATGGAATACTACTCAGCCATAAAAAATGATCAAATCTTGCCATTTGTGATAACATGGATGGACTTAGAGAACATTATTCTAAGTGAAATAAGCCAGAGAAAGAAAAATACTATATGATATTATACTTTTGGAAACCAAAAGTATAAATCAAAGTACTGAATATAATAAAAAAGAAACACACTCACAGATACAGTGAACAAACTAGTGGTTACCAGTGGGGACCGTAAGGGATTAAGAGGTACAAACTATTATGTATAAAATAAATAAGCTACAAGGATATGTAGTACAACACTGGGAATACAGCCAATATTTTATAACAACTGTAAATGGAATATAAACTTTAAAAATTGTAAATTTGAAACATATAATATTGTGCATCAACTATAACTCAATTTAAAAAAACAAAAACAAACAAGTTATATATGTATAATTAACTTAGAGGAGTCAAGATGGCAGAGTAGTAGGAGGATGTGGAGTTCATCTCTCCCCACAAATGCATCAAGAATACATCTACAAATTGAACAATTCTCACAGAGGACCTGCTGAACACTAGCAGAGGACCTTGGACACCTAAAAGGACAAAAAGTATCCTCACATAACCAGGTAGGAAAAAAGAAAGAAGAAAGGAAAAGGAAGAGGAGAAGAAGTGGGATGGGACCTGCACCCCTGTGGGGGAGCTGAAGGAGAGGAGAGGTTCCGAATCTGAGGAAGCCCCCTCACTGGTGGGGAGATCAGTTGGGACAGAAGGGGAGCTCGAGGGGCTATCAGAGGAGAGAGCAGAAACCATTCTGTGGCAGGCAGGACAGAGTGAGACCTACACAGATGGTCCTTACAACAGCCCTATGCACCGCAGTCCAAGAAATGGGTCCGCCAGTGCAGACAGGCGCTAGGTACTGGAATGTGGGGTTTGGAGAGCAGACTCGGGGAGAGGACTACTGTTGGCTGTCAGGAAACAGCCTGAGGGGACAGGAGTGAGGAAATATGCAAATGGGAATGCTCGTGGAGGAAACATGGACCAACATAGAAGCAAAGCTTCATTGTTGAGTGACGTGCAGAGTGGGATCACCATGGCAGCCTCTCTCCCAACATGCCAGCCCTTGCTTCCCTGGGCACTAGGAAGCGTTCCTGCCAGGGCAGGCACTCTTATGACCCCAGCGGTCACTGCCTCCTCCTCCATGCCCCATCCCAGCTGCAGCAAGCGTTCTCACGACCCCAGCAACAGCCCCCTCTCCCTCCATGGCCCATCCTCGGCATGGTGGGTGCTCTTGCAACCCTGTTCACTGCCTCCTCTGTGCCCCCTCCTCACCAGGGTGGACTTGTGTGCTCCAGGGCAGCCTCGGGAGAAGAACCCTGTGGGGGGCCCACATGCAGAGATGGGGCTGAAACCATGGCTAAGGCACAGGGGCCATGCAACTAAGGTAAAAAAGCTGAAATCTCTCCTCACAACTGTGCAAACTGTGGATTGAACCTCCATGACTGTCTGTAAACTTAGCACCTGCAGAACATCTGAATGGACAACGAGTGCTCCTGCAGCCAAGATGGGTCTAAGTTTTAGCAACTGTAGACTTTGTGGGCACATAAACATGGGTTTTGGGTGTTGACCCACTTCAGATCTAGGGACACATAAAGACTTAAAGTGAGGAGATGGAAAAAATTATTCCATGCAAGTGGAAATCAAAGGAAAGCAGGAATAGCACACAACAGCAACTCATATCACACAAAAATAGATTTTAAAACAAAGACAGTTACAAGAGACAAGGAAGGATACTACATAATATCAATGGATCAATCCAAGAAGAAGATATAACAATTGGTAATATACATGCACCCAACATAGAAATACCTCAATATATAAGGCAAATGCTAACAGCCATATAAAGGGAAATCGACAGTAACACAATAATAGTGAAGGCCTTACCACCTCACTTTCATCAATGGAAAGATCATCCAGAAAGAAAACTAATAAGGAAACACAGACCTTAAATGAAAATTTATACCAGATGGATTTAATTCATATTTATAGCATTCCATCCAAAAGCAGCAGAATACACTTTCTTCTCAAGTGAACATGGAACATTCTCCAGGATGGGTCACATCGGGATCCACAAATCAAGCCTTGGTAAGTTTAAGAAAATTGAAGTCTTTTCTGACCAAAATACTATGAGATTAGACCAAAATGCTATGAGATTAGATATTAATTACAGAAAAAAATAAAACATAAAAAACACTAGAGGCTAAACAATATTATGAAACAACCAATGGATCACTGAAGAAATCAAAGAGGAAATCAAAAAATACATAAAGACAGGGACACATAGTTTTTCTAAGGCAGAAGCTTAGTATGTATCACTTTGCTTAGCAAAGCAATAAAGCTATCCTTTTCTACTTCAAAAACAACAACAAAAGATACTTAGAGACAAATGACAATGAAAACACTATGATCCAAAACATACAGGATGCAGCAAAAGCAGTTCTAAGAGGGAAGTTATCAGCAATACAATCTTACCTCAGAAAACAAGAAAAATCTCAAATAAACAACTTAAACTCACACCTAAAGCAACTACAGAAAGAGGAACAAAAAGAACCCAAAGTGAGTAGAAGGAAAGAAATCATAAAGATCACAGCAGAAATAAATAACATAGAGACAAAACAAACAATAGCAAAGATCAATGAAACAAAAGCTTGTTCTTGAGAAGATAAAGAAAATTGATAAACCTTTAGACAGACTCATCAAGACAAAAAGGGAGAGGACTCAAATCAGTAAAATGAGAAATGAAAAAGAGAAGTTACAACAGATACCACAAAAATACAGAAGGTCATAAGAGACTACTACAAGCAACTATACGCTAATAAAATGGACATCCTGGAAGAAATGGATAAATTCTTAGAATGTAACAACCTTCCAAGACTTAACCAGGAAGAAATAGAAAATATGAACAGACCAATCACAAGTATTGCAATTGAAACTGTGATTAAAAAATTCCCAACAAACAAAAGTCTAGGACCAGATGGCTTCACAACAAATTCTATCAAACATTTAGAGAAGAGTTAACACATATCCTTCTGAAACTCTTCCAAAAAATTGCAGGAACACAGGAATGAACACTCCTAAGTGATGGAGACGAGGCCACCATCACCCTGATACCAAAATTAGACAAAGATATCACAGAAAAAGAAAATTACAGGCCAATATCACAGATGAACATACACTCAAAAATCATCAACAAAATACTAGCAAACCAAATTTAACAACACATTAAAAGGATCACACACCGTGATAAAGTGGGACTTATCCCAGGGATGCAAGGATTCTTTAATATATGTGAATTAATGTGCTACAACACATTAACAAACTGAAGAATAAAAACCATATGATCGGGGCTTCCCTGGTGGCAGAGTGGTTGAGAGTCCGCCTGCCGATGCAGGGGACACGGGTTCGTGCCCCGGTCCAGGAAGATCCCACATGTCGCAGAGCAGCTGGGCCCATGAGCCATGGCTGCTGAACCTGCATGTCCAGAGCCTGTGCTCTGCAAAGGGAGAAAAAAAAAAGGCGAGCCCCCCAAAAAAAAAAAAAAAAAAAAAAAAAAATATGATTATCTCAATAGATGCAGGAAAACTTTTGACACAATTCAACAGCAATTTATGATCAAAACTCTCCAGAAAATGGGTATAGAGGGAACATACCCCAACATAATAAAGGCCATATATGACAAACCCACAGGAAACATTGTTCTCAATGGTGAAAAACTGAAAGCATTTCCTCTAAGATCAGGAACAGGACAAGGATGTCCACTCTTACAATTATTATTCAACATAGTTTTTGAAGTCCTAGCCAGGGCAATCAGAGAAGAAAAAGAAATGTAAAAATCCAAATTGGAAAAGAAGTAAAACTGTCACTGTTTTCAGATTACATGATACTATACATAGAAAATCCTACAAATACTACCAAAAAGCTAGCAGAACTCATCAATGAATTTGGTAAAGTTGCAGGATACAAAATTAATAAAGAGAAATCTCTTGTATTCCTAAACAGTAACAATGAAAGATGAGAAAGAGAAATTAAGGAAACAACATCAATTACCACTGCATCAAAAAGAATAAAATACCTAGGAATAAACCTACCTAAGGAGGCAAAAGACCTGTACTCAGAACTATAAGACACTGATGAAAGAAATCAAAGATGATACAAACAGATGGAGAGATATACCATGTTCTTGGATGGAAAGAATCAATATTGTGAAAATGACTATACTGCCCAAAGCAACCTACAGATTCAATGCAATCCCTGTCAAATTACCAATGGCATTTGGCACAGAACTAGAACAAAAAATCTTAAAATTTGTATGGAGACACAAAAGGCCCTAAAAAGCCAAAGCAATCTTGAGAAAGGAAAACAAAGCTAGAGGAGTCAGATGCCCTGACTTCAGACTGTACTACAAAGCTCCAGTAATCAAAACAGTATGGTACAGGCACAAAAAGAGAAATATAGGTCAATGGAACAGGTTAGAAAATCTAGAAAGAAATCCATGCACCTATGGTTACCTATTCTATGACAAAGGAGGTAAGGATATAAATGGAGATGAGACAGTGTCTTCAGTAAGTGGTGCTGACAAAACTGGACAGCTACATATAAAAGAATGAAAGTAGATCACTCCCTAACACCATACACAAAAATAAACTCAAAATGGATTAAAGATCTAAATGTAAGCCTGGATAATATAAAACTCTTAGAGCAAAACAAACAATAGAACCTAATTAAATTTAAAACCTTTTGCACAACAAAGAAAACCATAAACAAAATGAAGAGACAACCCACAGAATGGGAGAAAATATTTGCAAATGAAGCAACTGACAAAGGTTTAATCTTCAAACCATACAAGTAACTCATGCAGCTCAATAGCAAAAAAAAAAAAAAAATCCAAAAATGGGCAGAAGATCTAAATAGACATTTCTCCAGAGAAGATATACAGATTACCAACAAATACATGAAAGGATGTTCAGTATCACTGATCATTAGAGAAATGCAAATCAAAACTACAATGAGTTATCACCTCACACCATTCAGAATCGCCATCATCAAAAAATCTACAAACAATAAATGCTGGAGAGTGTGTGGAGAAAAGGGAACCCTCTTGCACTGTTGGTTGGAATGTAAATTGATACTGCTGCTATGGAGAACAGTATGGAGGTTCCTTAAAAAACTAAAAATAAAACAACCATACGACCCAGCAATCCCACTACTGGACATATACCCTGAGAAAACCATAATTCAAAAAGAGTCATGTACCGCAGTGTTCATTGCAGTTCTATTTACAATAGACAGGACATGGAAGCAACCTAGGTGCCCATCGACACATTAATGGATAAAGAAGATGTGGCACATATGTACAATGGAATATTACTCAGCCATAAAAAGAAACGAAATTGAGTTATTTGTAGTGAGGTGGATGGACCTAGAGTCTATCATACAGAGTGAAGTAAGTCATAAAGAGAAAAACAAATACCATATGCTAACACATATATATGGAATCTAATTTTTAAAAAATGGTTCTGATGAACCTAGGGGTAGGACAGGAATAAAGATGCAGATGTAGAGAATGGACTTGAGGACATGGGGAGAGGGAAGGCTAAGCTGGGATGAAGTGAGAGAGTAACACTCACATATATACACTATCAAATGTAAAATAGATAGCTAGTGGGAAGCAGCTACATAGTATAGGGAGATCAGCTCAGTGCTTTGTGACCATCTAGGGGATGGGATAAGGAGGGTGGGAGGGAGATGCAAGAGGGAGGGGATATGGAGATATATGTATACATATAGCTGAATCACTTTGTTGTACAGCAGAAACTAACACAACATTGCAAAGCAATTATACTCCAATAAAGATGTAAAAAAAAAAAAAAATGGGCAGAAGATCTAAATAGATGTTATTCCAAAGAAGACATACAAAAGATCAAGAGGCACATGAAATGATGCTCAACATCACTAATTATGAGAGAAATGCAGATCAAAACTACAATGAGGTATCACCTCATACTAGTCAGAATGGCCATCATCAAAAATTCCACAAACAGTAAATGCTGGAGGGGGTGTGGAGAAAAGGGAACCTTCTTACACTGTTGGTGGGAATGTAAATTGGTAAAACCATTATAGAGAACAGTATGGAGATTCCTTAAAAAACTAAAAATAGAGCTACCATATAATTCAGCAATCCCACTCCTGGGCATATATCTGGAGAAAATCATAATTCAAAAATACACATGCATCCCAGTGTGCATTTCAGCACAAGCATAGCTAAGACATGGAAGCAACCTAAATGTCCATCAACAGAGGAATGGATAAAGAAGATGTGGTGCATATATACAATGGAATATAACTCATCCATAAAAAAGAACAAAATAATGCCATTTGCAGCAACATGGATAGACATAGAGATTGTCATACTGAGTGAAGGAAATCAAACAGAGAAAGACAAACATCATATGATATCGCTTATATGTGGAATCTAAAAAAATCGTACAAATGAACTTATTTACAAAACAGAAATAGAGTCACAGATATGAAAAACAAACATTGTTACCAAAAGGAAATGGGGGGGAAGGATAAATTGGGAGATTGGGATTGACACAGTCACACTACTATATATAAAATAGATAACTAATAAGGATCTACTGTGTAGCACAGGGAACTCTACTCCATACTCTGTAATAACCTATATGGGAAAAGAATCTAAAAAGGAGTGAATATATGTATATGTATAACTGACTCATTTTGCTGTACAGCAGAAACTAACACAACGTAGTAAATCAACTATACTCCAATATTTTTTTAAAAGATTACCAAATGAAAAAAAATCAAATTAACCTAATTCATATTTATAGAACACTTCATCCAACAGTAGCAGAATGTGTACTCTTTTTAAGTACATGTAAAATGTACCAAGAAAAACCATGTTCTAAGCCATAAAAGAAATTTCAATATGCTTAAAATGATTCTTGTCATATAAAATATAATTTCTGACCACAAAAAATCAAATTATAAATCAATACCAGAGATATCTGGAAATCCACAAATATTGGAAACTAAAGAGTAGAATTTTAAATGAGTACACATCAAAGAAAATCACAAAAGGAAAAGTGTCTTGAAGTAAATGAAAAATTTTAACACAACATATCCAAATGTAAGGGATGCTGATGAAACAGTAATTAGAGGGAAATTTATAGCTTTAAATATCTATATTAGAAAAAATTAAAGTTCTCAAATCAATGATCTCAACTTACACCTTAAGAAATTAGAAAAAGAGAAAATTAAACACAAAATAAAAACAAAGGAAATGACAAAGATCAGAATGTTAATCAGTGAAATTGAGACAAAGCAATGAAATCAAAAGTGAGGACTCTATTGAGAAGATCAATAAATGGATAAATCTCTAGCCAACCTGATGTGTAAAAAAGAGAGAAGATACAAATTGCCAATAAGAATAAAAGAGGGTAACATCACTATAGATTCTACTGATATGAAAAAGGATTATAAGAGAATAATACTAAGAATTTTATGCTGATAAATTGGGAACTTTGAAATGGATAAAGTTCTTGAAAGGTAAAAACTACTAAATCTCAGGAAGAAAAAGATAACACAAGTAGCTCTATTTCTATCAAAGAAATTGATTTTATACTTAAAATATGTCCCACTAAGAAAACTTTCCACTCACATGACTTCACTATGAACACTAGTAAATATGTAAGGAAGAAATAATGCCAATTTTATATATATATATATATATATATATATATATATATATATATATATATTCTTCCAGAAAATTAAAGAGAAGTGAGTTCTTCCTCTCTTATTCTATGAGACCAGCATTATCCAGATACCCAAAACAGGTAAAGATACTACAAAAAAATAGCCAATTTCCATCATGAACATAGTAAAAATTCTAAAGAAAATTTTAGTAAATTGAATCTAACAATATATATAAAGAATAGTACATTATAAATAAGTGGAGTTCATCCCAGACTGCAAGGTTGATTTAAATTGCAAAAGTAAATCAGTGTAAATCATCAAACTAAAAAGTTTTAAAAGATATATATGATTATATTAGTATATGAAGAAAAAGCATTTGACAGAAACCAACATCCTTTCTTGACAAAATGTTTAGAAATTTTTGAATAGAGTAGAACTTCATCATTCTCATAAAGTGTATCTACAAAAGAACCTACATCTAACATCAAACTTAACTGTGAAAGACTGATTGCTTTCCCCCCTAATACCAGAAACACAACAAAAATGTCTACTATTCTGAACTCCATTCAAGGAGGAGTTATATATTTGAGGTTTTAGCCAATGCAACAAGGCAAGAAAAAAACAAAACAAAAGGCATCTAGATTGGAAAAGAAGAAGTAAAACTATCTTTTTTCAAAGACAATATGTTTGTCTATGTAGGGACTATAAAATTTATGGAACCTATAAAAAAAAGTTACCATAACTACTAAGTGAGTTTATAAGTTTGCAGAATACAAGATTAACATACAAATATGAATTGTATTACTATACAATAGCAAAGAATAATCAGAAACTGAAGCTTAAAAAGACAAAACCGCTTACAATAGGACAAGAATTATTCAATATTTAGGGATAACTCTGACAAAAGATAAACCAGACTAGCACACTAAAAACTACAAAACATTGCTGAGACAAATTAAAGAAAACCTAATTAAATAAGTATAGATATCTTGTTTGTGGGTCAATATGCTCAGTATCACTGAGACATTGATCCTCCCCAAGTAGATCAATAGGTTCAATGCAATTTCTTCAAAAACCTGGCAGGTTTTTAAAAAATAAATTAGTAATTGATTCTGAAATTCATATGCAAATGCAAAGGACTTAAAATGCCCTAAATAACTTTGTAAAAAGCAAAACAATTTTAGAAGGCTAACACTTTCTGATTTTAATACTTATTATAACATGTGATATGGATACACAAATAGGAATATAGATAAATAAAACAAAATAGATACCAGAAATGGACCCATACCCAACTTGAAAACCAGTTGAATATGAACAGACATTTTTCCAAAGAACACATACAAATGGCCAACTGGTACATGAAAAGATGCTCAACATCATTAATCATCAGGAAAATGCAAATCAAAACTATAAGGAGATATCACCTCACATCTATTAGAATAACTATCATAAAAAAAATAAGAAATAACAAGTGTTGGTAAGGATGCAGATAAAGGAGAACTTTTGTGCATTGTTGGTGGGAATGTAAATTGATGCAGCTGCTATGGAAAACAGTACGAAGATTCCTCAAAAAAGCTAAAAATAGAACTACCATATGATTCAGCAATCCATTTCTGAGTATATATTCAAAGGAAATGAAAAAAGAATCTCAAAGAGATCTCTGTACTTTTGTGTTCATTGTAGCACTATTCACAATAGCCAAAATATGGAAATATCCTAAGTGTCTGTCAACAGATGAATGGCTATGTATATACGTATGTATAGATGAATGGCTACGTCCTTGAGGACATTGTGCTAAGTAAAATAAGTCAGACAAAGAAAGACAAATACCACATGATATCACTTATATGTAGAATCTTTAAGCCACACTGATAGAAACAGAGTAGAATGGTGATTACCAGGGGCCGGGGGCTGGGGAACTGGGAAGATGTTGGTCAAAGGGTATACAGTTTCATTTGTAAGATGGATAAGTTCTGATGATCTAACACTATATAATTGTGAATATAGTTAACAATAATGTAGCATATACTTGAAAGTTGTTAAGAAAATAAATCTTAAATGTTCCCACCACAGAAAAAGAAATGGTAATTATGCGAGGTGATGGGGATGTGAGCTAACACTATGTTGGTAATCATTTTGCAATATATAAGTAAATCAACTCAAGAGGTTGTAAAAATTAAACATACAACATTATATGTTGATCTTATCTCAACAAAGCTGGGAAAGAAAAGAAAGAAAAAGAAAAGAAAGAAAGAAAGAAAGAAAGAAAGAAAGAAAGAAAGAAAGAAAGAGAAAGAAAGAAAGGAAGGAAGGAAGGAAGGAAGGAAGGAAGGAAGGAAGAAAGAAAGAAAGAAAAAGAAAGAGAGCGAGAGAAAGAAAGAAAGAAGAAAAAGAAAGGAAGGGAGGGAGATAGGAAGGAAGAAAGAAGGAAAGGGAGAAAGGGAAAAAGGGAAAAAGGGAGGAAGGGAAGAAGAGTAGAAAGGAGGAAGGGAAGAAGGGAGGAACAGAGGAACTTTTTTTAAATGGCCCAGAATAATTGCCACCCTTAGCTCAAAAATAAGTAAAATTCCAGGAGACTTGCCTTCTTTTCCACTAACCTGCATGGCCTCACTCTGTATTTCCTACTACAGCCTTTTATGACGGTAATCTGAAAACAACTTCCACTTAAACATTTATTGAGACCTACATTAGTAAAGACTTCTGTCCTCCCTAATATAGGTAGTTATTATACTTTCTGGCTTTTTCAAATTAACTCCATGGCTGTAGTAATTATCTGTTTATTTGAAAAACATTTATTAAAGATCTATTATATAGGAGGCACTCTGATAATACTTTTCAATGTTTATATTAGGGACAGAGAATTAAAAAATAGAAATATTGGAGAATGTCATCACATTGTACTAAAAACAATAACACTAAAATTGCTACATGTAATTGTTACACTTAAGCTCAATGAGATGAGAGCCTTTGTCTACTATTATATTGTCAGATATAACACAGTCACATAGTAAATGCTCAATACAATCTTTTGGCTCATATTATTGAGCTATTATGCTCAACAGCACTGCTATTATGCAGTGCTAATTGTAACATGTATAATATATCAAGTAATATCAGTACAGCAACATACTAGGTTCTTTAAATACATCATTTGTTTTAATCTTCACAAAAAACTCTACAGCTTAGATATTATTACCCCTATTTTACAAATGAGGAAATTGAGACACTGAGACTAGTGTCAAAATCCAGTGTCTTTCTAAACATTTTAAAATTTTAAATTAAGTTTAGAAAAAGAAAACCTGTTTCATGTCACTCTTTGATTTAATTGTACTTGATAATACATTCTATTTGAAAAGCGCTATCTAAGAAGTCAGTGAGCCACACTAATTCAGCATTATCATCATCACGCCACCATGATACAAACAAGTGAAGACAAGCCACCCCAATCAGACCACAGCAGGAATTCCATCAGGAAATTCTGAGGCCTCCAGCTTCTCTCGTACTTGTGTTTATAAGGTGAGTAATTCACATCAAAGGGGAAAACAGGCCGTGTATAAGTTTACCTTTCTACAAGTGAGCAAAGAGCACAGCACATCCAAGCACTTAGACAGATGGCTGGATTGTGAGATGAATGTCAGTCATTAAGCCAGTAGTGGAAATGTGTAGGAGAATTTTCTTTTACTTGCTTCTCTGTCAATCCAGAAAGAAAAGAGGAAAATTGTGGAAAGCAAGACACTGAAAGATAGCTTGGGTAAAATGCTTTTTAAAAGAGACAATAAAAGGTGGCTATATCTCTGTACTGCTAAGCAGTGTTTAGTCACTTATGACACTACTAGTTGAATGTAACTTTTACATTAGAGTGATTATTTACTAAGTCAGAAGTACATGTGTTTTGATTTCTGTCCTTACTATGTAGCCCATTGAGAAGTTCTGTTGCTCCTAACAATTCTGAAAAGGGAAAACTTTAGCTTCAGGAGAGCAAGGCTCTGTCAGTTGTGTTCGTGAAGTTATCCCTGTTACATAGAACAGTGTGTGTCATCCATAGATTCTCAGTGAACATGTGCTGAATAGATAGATGAATGGGTCTGAGTAACTGCATTGCACCCCTGAACGTCACCAGAGGAGCACCACAAGGATGTACACACTGTCTCACATGCGTGCCCTGACTGCTCCTTCTAATCTTTGACTACTTGCCACACCTGTCCCTAGTAAATTCAAATTAGCTCGTGTTCTCTGCACTGCCCCACCCCACTCCTCTCACCATCCCCAGAAAAGCTTGACTCCAGAATTACTGAGCACATTGACCCATCCAACATGAATTCTTCTCTCTTCAGACCCTTTGTCTTCCACACGTAGCTTAGATCAAGGCCACATTTGTGGACCAAAGTAGAAACGGAGACCCATTTCCCATATTTTAAATAATTTAAGGTATAAGCTAATCTAAAAAATTACTGAAATAAATATGTTCTATCCTCCCACCTTAATATTATACAAAGTATAATGATTCAACAGGCCAAGGTGAAACTTAGAAGTTGAAATTTAGGTGCCCACTCCAAGTTTTATAATGGAATCTGGCAGCAGGAAGACAGTAGCCCAGAGGCTCCAGGTTCCTACCCTAGCCTTTGGCCTGCCCTGTTCTATTCTTCATTTCTAGCTCCATCCTGAACTTTAAGTAGCTTTGTACATGCACTTCTGGATACCCAAACTACATGTTCATCCACACACACACACAAAAACAAAATCCCTTGATTACCTCTCAAGCATAGACATGTATACACTAGCAATGGGGCCTACATTATGATGACAGACCTGAGCAAAAAGTCCATGTAAGCCCTGGGCTCAGCCCAGAGCCTTTCCAGGTGCTGGGAAAATGGAGCAGGGTTAAGTAGCCATATGCACAAGCTTGGGTGGCATGCCCCTTGATCTGATGAACTCCTGGTCATGTGGGAATAGGTGTGTGTACCCTGAGGAAAGCCAAATAGGATCCTCAAGCATGGGGTCCAAGGCACGGGGCTTCTGTTTCCTGACTCTGAGAACAATACTGCCTTAGATCTCACCTCAAGAAATAAGTGTTTCTCCTTTTAACATCCATTCTCTTGATAACATTGCTCTGCCTGCTGTCAGCATTTATTCCACCACTTGTACTTTCTGGCAATTCCAATATCTCTCCCTTCGTTGTTTCTTTTCCTCTGTACATAAATACACTTCTGTCTCCCCTTTTCATTTAAAGCTGCGGTCATATACCTGTTTCCCTTCAATACCAAATGTTTAAATAATGGACTGAATTCACTCACATTAGAGACAAAAATAAATGTCTAAACCTCCACTCAGCAATAATCATTACCAGCTATTAGTGAACAACATTCCAGATAATTTCCTATGTATATATGCAGATAAGTAGTCTATAAATAACAAGAGCATTTTAATTAGAATAGTGTCAGATATGGTGTTTAATAAAAATGATCAAAATTACTTTTTTTAGAATTCAACCTCTTAAGAAACTGCAGTGAAACAATCAGAATCGTTCAACTTAGGCTAAATGTTTCTTCATAACAATTGATATTAGATCCTAAAAGATGCTTCTATAGAGGCATCATGACTAAGAGTGAAGCCTCTGTCCTTATTTTATAATATAAATGCTACTGACATACACCAGTGAGTCATCTTCAAAAATCCCCCAAATGGACTTAATTGTAACAGCCCCCATCCTTTGCTCCCTCCTTGACCATTCTGAAGCAGATTTCCTTAACCTGGTATACAGAGACACGTGAGAAGAATAGAAATCAGGAGTTTGTGAATGTGCAAGGGAAAAAGTTAGATTTTTCAAAGCCTTTAACTGAAATTGAGAATTCCCCTCAATTATGAACTTATGTAGGTAACAAATCCCAGTAGTATTAGCACTACCTATGAGTTTATCACTAATAGAAATCACTTATCTTTACATATTACTATTCTCTCAGATCTTAAAATGGTGTTTATAGTCATCAATGCTTCATTAATCAAAAAGCACATTTTTTTCAGCACAAAATTTTTTAATATATTTATATAATTGTTGATTTTCCTTATAAACTTAAACATTTTATTTTATGCATTTAAAACCTACTGAGAAGACATCCACAAGCTTTAACTGCCTGCAAAGGGAGCTACAGTATCAAAAAAGTGAAGAATCCTGTTTTGAATGCCTTTGTCAGGCCCTAGACCCCAGTTCTCTTCATCTGAATTATAGGGAACAGGTTAGGTCCTTTCTTAGCTCCGGTAGAAATTAAGAGAAAAGGCACAACAGTCACAATCCCCTAACAAATTCAGTGTTCATCATTTCCAAGGACACAGCTTCTTTACTCTCAGTAAAATAAAATCACATTCCACAGATGCCAGATTCTCATATCACTGGCTTACAGATGGGTTTCCTGCCAGTCAACAAATGCATTTGCTAGGACTGCTGCTCTGACATTCTGATAAGGTTGGAGTCATGCCTTTAAAAAGTAACAACATTCTTAAGGCAAATGATTGTTTCCTGATGGCCTTCTGACACTGTCCATACACAATGAGGTCATGAAGTCAATCAGATCTGAATCATGGGGTCATTCTACTCTCCTTCAGTCAATAACAAAACCATTTATCTCTTGCTACTTTTTCGTATCTTACAATGACAGGGTTTCTATTGTGTGGTATTACTACCATAGCTTCTTCCATAAGCTTCTTAGAAAGTATAACTGATGGATGGAATACATGTCAAAGTATGAAAAAAATATATACACATATCAGTATATATACTTTTATATACCTGACACATACATTTTTTGCAAGATGGAAATGGCAGTATTGGTAGCATAATAACAGGTAAATATCCATGTTTACATGGTTTATGTCAGACTTAGATGTTTTCAACCACAAAACTCAGCATGTATTCCTATGCACTGCATAAACGTGACCGCATTAAACAGCAAAATTACCACCTACTCCTATTATACTGTGGATACGTGAAAAATAGAAAACATGATTTCATATATATATATATATATATATATATATATATATACCTAACTCATAATCAAGGACTAGAAGATTACCTCAAGATTTTTATCAACACAAAAGTGCCCTTGAAATCAGTGGGTGTTTTGTTCAAGAAAAGAAGGAAAGACACATAGTATCGTGCCCTAGTTTCAAAATGATATTTTTGTTCTCACATTATTAGTATTTATTGCTGGTTTTCATTTAACAAGCATAGGCATGTGACTGTCTGTAGTCCCTATAAACCTTGTGAGTCAGAGGCTGAAGGAAGGAAAGTTCTAGAAATAAGATTGAAAGGTCATTCTCCACGTACTGTTCTGCTAAGTATATGGGGGCTACTTATACAATATTAGTCTACTCATTTCTGAAATGGAAGGTATTGGCTTACTCAAAACCTTTTTGTGGGTACTAAATGAAATAATATACAAATAAAGTACCTGGCAGAAAGTAGCTGCTCAATAAATATTAATTCCATTATCTCTTCCCCCTTTAAATGACATCTAAATGTATTCTCATAGTGTCCAAGGAAACACTAATCTTACTCAAACCCTTTAAATGAAAGTTTAACAAATAAAATGTCCCCACATCCTGAGAGAGTGTGAAAATGGTCTGTGGTGAACTGGAGAACACAATCCTGACTAACATCATACAAATTCCAAACATTAAAGAACCACTGTATGAACCAAATAAATCACCAGAAAGGTGGCTTTCAGTCTGCTTGGCAACCCAACAAAAATTGATAAGAGGTTATCAGGGAAAATAAATTTCTCAGCCATGGAGGCTTCTTTGGTGTGGAAGGGCCCTAAAGCTTCCTAAACAGGTGGCATGATCCAGTGCTAGTCTATTTGTATCATCACTGTTTCCATTATTTTTAACTGTTGACCCTGATTCAAGTCTGGATGGTAAAGAAATTTGTGTAGGGTCCACACAGTGTATAATGCATTGGACCCTAGAATACAGTTACACTTCTTTGAATAATAACATTTTCTTTTGTGACACTGCTCTATACACAGAAAGGGCAAACAGTAAAAAATGAAACACAATCAGCACAAAGGAGCAGCCTTTACTAACTTGTCTCCTACCCAGCGACATGAATATCTCCCAAGCTGTGCCCTGTACTGCGGGATGAGAATCCAAAGGGGAAAGTCCTCTTCGGTGGGTATTTCCTTTGTGCTCTTTAAAGCATGAATTTTTTATTTGTTTGCTGAAATATTCTGCCTAAAAGAAATTTGTGTAAGATGGTTTGGGTGCTCTCATTCCTTTTTGTCTCCTTGTTTTCGAGGTGGGAGAAATATAAACCATGAATCCAGCCACACATGATTGTTAATGCCACCTATCTTGGGAGTCCAGATATGTGAAAAGGTTAAGTGAACTTGATTCATCTACTCTCTGTCACTGTTGTGTTGGGAATACTGAGTTGCTATGGGAAGGTGAAATGAAGCCACAGTCCTCAGATCATCTGGGCTACCTCCCTGTTACAGGGTCATCTGACTTAAGATGTGTATCTCTCTTCTGGTCTATCAGTATTTGCCTGCATTTGAGTTAAGATGGAAATCAAAGGCTAGTTAATATGAACATTTACAAGGAATGAAGCAGCCCTAGTGTTAGTGAGGTGGCAGGTTCATGATCAGATGGGGGTATAGAGAATCTGACAAAGTATTAATAATGGGAGAAAAGAGCACATGAAGTAGAAAATGACTGAGTCAGGCCTATATACATTCTGTGTTTGGAACTGGACACTCAGTGAAGAGGGGGCTAGATCAGAAGAGTCAGAGGAGAGACAGAAGAGTATAGGAAATGAATTTGTATCTTCCTGAAGACCATCTGCTAGGTTAGATGCAGATAGCAACCTACTAGTCAGTTCAAGATATGAGGGAGATATCTCCCTGCTATGGGTTGGAGCCAAGGCCTTAGAAAACCAACTAGTAAGAACTCATTGCAAACAAGGAACATCCAAAGGAAACCCCATCCCAGGAACTAATAGAGGAGATTTCTGGGCATCAAGTGTTCAGGTCCTGGCTATGTTCAAAGACAGGTAGGTGTCAGCTTTACAGTTATGGGTGCTCTACTAGCTTTGAAGGAGGAACCTAGAGAGCAGAAGTAAGGACACAGATGGTGGCCTAGCACCCCAGATATAAGGCATCAAGTGACAGTCATATTATCTGGCAGGCCCTGGAAGGATAAACTTAATCCCACATCAAGACAGAAGCCCAGTCACATAAACTGTACAAACACATCCAGAGACTTTGGCCCAGTAGGCACAAAGCTTTCCAGAACTCATGCAGCCATACTGGTTCCAGATTTGCAGCTGCTATGCTATTTCCATAATCTTTACCATTTACTTGTACCTAACCGTTTTACAAAGGGCATCTACATGTTATCAAACATGGCAAGGATGGCTGACTGTTCACCAAAGACTCTGGTTCACCCATTCAGCGTATATAGCTGTTGCCAAGAAGCAGATGCCCAACCAAAGATCACATTTCTTAGTCCTCGTACCTCAAAGTGGTATCATGTGAATGGTTCATACCAAGCAGACTGACGTGTGTCACTTCCAGCCACGCTGCTTGAGAAGCAAATGTGCCCACTCCATCCTCTCATTCTCCATTTGCCACTGGACACAGAGGACTGTGCAACCCTAAGAGAAGGCTGAGCCACGTAATGAAGGCAGCTTCAGTCCCTGAATCACCATGAGGAAGGCAGCCCACCAGCTGGGAACACCAGCACTGAACGGTTGTGCGAGCAAACTATGAACTTCTTTTTGCAAAGCCAGAGAAAGATGTAGCAGCTGCAAATAGTACTCTAACCAGTACACTGAAACACATACCACACAATGAAAATCATAAAATGAGAAGATCCGGGCACAGGGAAAATGTATAAAGCCAAAATGTAATGTTAGTACACAGCTATAGGTGCCTGAGATTGGTAGTGTTTCCATCAGATGTAAACAAACCAGATGCTAGAACGACATGTATCTGGCTTGAAGAGTTTCTTACCGGGGTCCTCAGAAAGGGAAGCTTGTGATGTAATGGACAACTAGAGGATTGACTACAAGGCATGTTCTAGAGTCTGGCTTCCAATACTGGCTTTGCAACGTTCTGGCTTACTCAGACAGGTTAACCAACCTTTCAAAGCTTCCATTTTCTGAACTATAAAGTGAGGATAAAAAACAGTTCATAGGATTGTTGTAAGAATGAAATAAAAATAATCCACATAAAATGCTTGAAAAAGTTCATTCTACATAATGCTAAATGAATGTGTTAAATAAAGCTGAAGCCATCATCCATGTTATTATTATTTTTTAAACCATAAGTCTGGCTATTAGAAATGATAATGAGTTCCATATCTCTGAAGTATTAGAATAAAGAAACCCAGATCCTAACTCATATTGCCTGACACCTGGGAAAGGTTAGGAGGTGGGTGCCAATCAGACGTCATAGTTCAGAGCTGCTCTGTGGCATGTCAGAAGCAGACTTTCTTCCACACCCCAAGTACACGTGGCAAGGTTCCAGATTTCACCTGCCAATGGATAAGGCTTCTAATGCTCATCTCCTGCCTTACTGAGGATTAACCTGGTTAGAACTGGCCTCTATCTCACAGACCGTAGGGCCTGAAAATGAGTGGATTTAGGGAACACAATGACTGACCTTAACGGGTCTTCAAGGACAAGAATTTGAAGTCCTTTATAATGCAGTTAATCCTCCTACAAAATCAGAAAACTACATCAAAATATACTATTTCTGCAATGGACTGAAAATTCATATGTTGAAAGCACAACCTGCAAGGTGATGGTACAGGAAGGTGGGGCCTTTGGGAGGTAATTGGATCATAAAGGCAGAGACCTCATAAACGGGATTAATGCCCTTACAAAAAGAGACCCTAGAGAGAAACCTTGTCCTTCCACCATGTGCGGTTAATGGCAAAAACACCTCCATCTATGAATCAGAAAGTGGGCCCTCACCAGGCATCAAATCTGCCTATGCCTTGATCTCTGACTTTCCAGCCTCCAGAACTGTGAGAAATAAATTTCTGTTGTTATAAGTCAGTGTGGCTATGGTATTTTGTTATAACAGCCCAAACTGACTCAGACAATTTCCTAATCCTTTCAGTGTTATGAGTTTGAATTATTCTTCCTTCCAAGGAAAAGTAGGTAGTGGTCTGATGACATGCAGCCATGCACCAGAGATGGTGGAGACATCCATCTCTAGGACACATGGTCCCTTTCCATAGAGGTGTCCCTAATTAGAATCCCTCCCACCTCTCAGCTTTGAAGGATTAGACAATGAAAACTACACACACACACACATACTAGAAAAGTCCAAGGTCCAAGTCACCTGTCATCCCTCAGGATGTGATTTTCTTCATCATCTGTCTTCCCCTGAAGAACAAATTACGCTACCTTGAAATGAACGCTAAATATCTGCTCATCACAATGAGCTTAAATGAAGCATTGATTTAAGTTGTTCTTATGTGTACAACCCATGATTTTATTAGAGTTTACTTTGCATAATTACCTCAAGGAACTATGATAAGCCCAGAGCTGTTTCTGAGCCTTGATTCATTGTGTGTTGCTTTGCCCAAGGAAGTAAATATCAATTGGAGGATTTTGCCAAGCTCCCTAGATTCCTGAATTATCCTCCACATAGAGAGAAGCGTCACATCCTGGAACTCTTTGGGTATCTGAGAATACACTCTGACCCAAAGGAGAAATCAACAGATCATTTCTCTGCTTCAGAGAAAAAGAGAAAGTTGCTGAGGGGGCAGTTAAGATTATGACAGTGAGTATTTATATAGATTTGTTTTCCCAAAGCTGATCTATAGGACTCTGAACAGTGTCCTTAAAAGAGCTGTTACTTGGAATAATCATAACCTAGAAGAGCTGTGGGAAAAAGCAGGTTATCTTAGAGGATATGGCTGACACCCTGTCACAATTCTCCTCTGGGAAAGTCACAGAGAGAGGGTTTGAAGGGCTGAGAGACACAGGAAATAGAAGAAAGGCCTGAAAGAGCGAGACAGTTTGAGGAGATGATAAACATATGGTCAGACCACTCAAGATAGCTGTTCTCTTGCTGTCTGTACATCCCCTGCCCGACCAGTGCCTGCCGCACCTACACCCTACTCGCCTGATTGACCTTCTTACATACTTGCCCCAGGCCCCAGCTAATGATTGTTCTAACTTTAGCCACTATGATAGCTTATCAAAGGGGCAGTGAGAGGCGTACTCCTCTGTTGGTTTCCCTGGTAACTTCCGAGCTCCAGTAACGGTAACCTCCCCTTACCCCCAGGAGCGAAGACTGCTACCATGTCCTGCCTGCCATCTGCCACACACGGTGGGATGTTGCTCCAGGACCTTGCTTCAGATGTGTAAGATCCCCCATCCATTAAACCGTTGATAACTCTGTCGCTGGCTCCGGGCTCTTTCTTTGGTCTTGAAGCTGGGCAAACACAAGATATCTGATGCTGCCCCCAAACAAAGAGAAACCCCAAGGAAATGCCCACTTGGCCCATCCAGGATTGTCTTAGAGAGACATGAGACAAGGCTTTCAGCTAAGAATGGCCTTGGCGCCTGAAAGCCCCAGTCTCACTTTCTACAGAACAGTCACTGCTCAGGCAAACGGAAATGTTAGCTTCGCTTTTTTATGTGCATTCAAAGAGAAAGAAGTTTGTCCCTAGGAGAAATAAAATACTAAATATGTATTCATTATATACCTTGGAGAATTTTTTTTTTTTTTTTTTTTTTTTTTTTCGCGGGCCTCTCACTGTTGTTGTCTCTCCCGTTGCGGAGCACAGGCTCCGGACACGCAGGCTCAGCGGCTATGGCTCACGGGCCTAGCCGTTCCGCGGCATGTGGGATCTTCCCGGACCAGGGCACGAACCCGCGTCCCCTGCATCGGCAGGTGGACTCTCAACCACTGCGCCACCAGGGAAGCCCGACCTTGGAGAATTTTAAATTCCAGAAGTTCTGGCAGGAGTTCAATCATAGGATTCCTAGTAAAAGATGTGTCACAGAAAACAAGTGTTTCTTTGATCTCAAAGAATCTCTCATCGATAAATACCCTATTGAATCCCAGTTTTAGTTTCTAGTAGGAAAGTATAATCAAAACCTATGTGGTTTGGGGCAGCTGGAAAAAGCATAAGAGGTTATCTAATCCAGTGGGTTTCACTTGGTAGATGGAGCCTCAGGGGGTCAGCAGAGAAGCATCAACAATCACCTCACCTTATAATTGAGGAATCTCACCCAGAGAGGTTAAGGGATAGACCAGATTTGTCATAAATA
This sequence comes from Aethalodelphis obliquidens, assembly GCF_003676395.1. Classification (NCBI taxonomy): domain Eukaryota; kingdom Metazoa; phylum Chordata; class Mammalia; order Artiodactyla; family Delphinidae; genus Aethalodelphis; species Aethalodelphis obliquidens. Next base: position 1,231,131 of record NW_020837960.1, read on the forward strand.
AGCTAGAGCCACAACTTGGGTTTCTTGGTGTCTGACATTGCACCCACCATGTCACCTGCTTATCATGTCCTATATGATTGTTTTTTCCATATAATTTCTTTCTCAGAGCTCTTTATTCAGATTTTCTGAAATTCTCAGGCTAAAAAGCATAGCTCAAAGTGTACATACTTAGCTTAGCGTAAATATGACCAGGCATATCCCATAACCATAAGCTTCCATTAGAAAGCTTTAGAACCACAATTTTTTTTCGTTCTGTTGAATGTAGATTCAACAGAATGAAAAAAAAAAAAAAATCAATGTGAAAGTTCCAAGATCTAGATTCCCATATGAATCTTCTCCAGCTTAATTTTAAGGCTAGGTTTGACACACATTTAGGTAGGATTGACTGTCACACATGTGACTTGAGGTGATTATTACTCAAAGTCAGCTCCTCCTTTATTGAAGTAGTTATCAACATTTTGGAATTAGAGAATAAGGCCAAATCTTCAAGAATTCCCTTGGAGGCACAAAACGTTAATCCATCAACATGCAACAATGCCTTTTGGTGAATTAGTGTACCATGTCAACTAAATGCCATGAAGCAAAAGGAATGGGAAAAAATACTGGAACCTTTGAGAATGAGGTAAATAGAAGGAAGAATATATAGAGATATATATTCACTTTATGTGTGAATGAATGAGAACTGAACTGAACAAATGAGAGGGAAGAAGGCTGGAATACAAGGAGGGTGGAGAGACACATAAGCCCTACAGGTGAGAGCTGCAGCTGACCTGGACACCATGAGGATTCTGGTTGCTTAAAAACAAGAGCTGAAGTGGAAGATACATAACCAGAAGAGGAAATGAGAGAGCAAAGATTTTCACTAATGTTCATTCTTTTTTTTTAATTTAATTTTTTTTATATACAGCAGGTCATTAGTTATCTATTTTATACATATTAGTGTATATATATATATGTCAATCTCAATCTCCCAATTCATCACACCACCACCACATTTCCTGACCCCCCCCCCCAGCTTTCCCCCCTTGGTGACCATACGTCTGTTCTCTATTCTGTGTCTCTATTTCTGCCTCGCAAACCAGTTCATCTGTATCATTTTTCTAGATTCCACATATATGTGTTAATATACGATATTTGTTTTTCTCTTTCTGATTTACTTCACTCTGTATGACACTCTCTAGGTCCATCCACATCTCTACAAATGACCCAATTTTGTTCCTTTTTATGGCTTTATATTCCATTGTATATATGTACCACATCTTCTTTATCCATTTTTCTGTTGATGGACACCTAGGTTGTTTCCATGACCTGGCTATTGTAAATAGTGCTTCAATGAACATTGAGGTGCATGTATCTTCTTGAATTATGGTTTTCTCTGGGTATATGCCCAGTACTGGGTTAGCTGGGTCATATGGTAATTCTGTTTTTATATTTTTAGGGAACCTCTATACTGTTGTCCATACTGGCTGTATCAATTTACTTCCCCACCAACAGTGCAAGAGGGTTCCCTTTTCTCCACACCCTCTCCAGCATTTGTTGTTTGTAGATTTCCTGATGATGCCCATTCTAACCAGTGTGAGGTGATACCTCATTGTAGTTTTGATTTGTGTTTCTCTAATAATTAGTGATGTTGACCAGCTTTTCATGTGCCTCTTGGCCATTTGTATGTCTTCTTTGGAGAAATGTCTATTTAGATCTTCTGCCCATTTTATGATTGGGTTGTTTGTTTTTTTCAATATTGAGCTGCATGAGCTATTTATATATTTTGGAGATTAATTCTTTGTCTTTCGATTCATTTGCAAATATTTTCTCCCATTCGTCTTGTTTATAGCTTCCTTTGCTGTGGAAAAGCTTTTAAGTCTCATTAGGTCCCATTTGTTGATTTTTGTTTTTATTTCCATTACTCTAGGAAGTGGGTCAAAAAAGATCTTGCTTCAAAGAGTGTTCTTCCTGTGTTTTCCTCTAAGAGTTTTATAGTGTCTGGTCTTACATTTAGGTCTTTAATCAATTTTCAGTTTATTTTTGTGTATGGTGTTAGGAAATGTTCTAATTTCATTCTTTAAGATATAGCTGCCCAGTTTTCCAAACACCACTTATTGAAGAGACTGTCTTTTCTCCATTGTATAGCCTTGCCTTCTTTGTCATAGATTACTTGACCATAGGTGCGTGGGTTTATCTCTGGGCTTTCTATCCTGTTCCACTGATCTATATTTCTGTTTTTGTGCAAGTACAATATTGCTTTGATTACTGTAGTTTTGTACTATAGTCTGAAATCAGGGAGTCTGATTCCTCCAGCTCCGTTTTTCTTTCTCAAGACTGTTTTGGTTATTTGGGATCTTTTGTGTCTCCATACAAATTTTAATATATTTTTTTCTAGTTCTGTGCAAAATGCCATTGGTAATTTGAAAGGGATTGCATTGAATCTGTAGATTGCTTTGGGTAGTATAGTCATTTTCACAATATTGATTTTTCCAAACGAGAATATGGTATATCTCTCCATCTTTTTTTGTCATCTTTGATTTCTTTCATCAGTGTCTTATAGTTTTCTGAGTACAGTAGTTTTACCTCCTTAGGTAGATTTATTCCTAGGTGTTTTATTCTTTTTGTTGGAATGGTGAATGGGATTGCTTCCTTAATTTCTCTTTCTGATTTTTCATTGTTAGTGTATAGGAATGCAAGGTATTTCTGTGCATTAATTTTGTATCCTAAAACTTTACCAAATTTATTGATTAGCTCTACAAGATTTCTGGTGACATCTTTAGGATTATCTATATATAGTATCATGTCATCAGAAAAGGGTGAAGGTTTTACTTCTTCTTTTCCAATTTGTGTTCCTTTTATTTCTTTTTCTTCTCTGATTGCCATGGCTAGGACTTCCAAAACTATGTTGAATACTAGTGGTGAGAGTGGACATTCTTGTCTTATTCCAGATCTTAGAGGAAATTCTTTCAGTTTTTCACCATTGAGAATGATGTTTTCTGTGGGTTTGTCATATATGGCCTTTATTATGTTGAGGTAGCATCCCTCTATGCCCACTTTCTGGAGAGTTTTTGTCATACATGGGTGTTGAATTGTGTCAAAACCTTTTTCTGCATCTATTGAGATGATCATATGGTTTTTATTCTTCAATTTTTTAATATGGTGTATCACATTGATTTATTTGCATATATTGAAGAATCCTTGCATCTCTGGGATAAATCCCATGTGACCAAGGTGTATGATCCTTTTAATGTGTTGATAGATTCTGTTTGCTAGTATTTTGTTGAGGATTGTTGCATCTATATTCATTAGTGATTTTGGTCTGAAATTTTCTTTTTCTGTAGTATCTTTGCCTGGTTTTTTTATCAGGGCAATGGTTGACTCATAGAATGAGTTTGGGAGTGTTCCTTCCTCTGAAATATTTTGGAAGAGTTTGAAAAGGATAGGTGTTAGCTCTTCTCTAAATGTTTGATAGAATTCCCCTGTGAAGCCATCTGGTCCTTGGCTTTGTTCGTTGGAAGGTTTTTAATCACAGTTTCAATTTCATTACTTGTGATTGGTCTGTTCGTATTTTCTATTTCTTCCTGGTTTAGTCTTAGAAGGTTATACCTTTCTAAGAATTTGTCCATTTCTTCCAGGTTGTCCATTTTATTGGCATAGAATTGTTTGTAGTAGTCTCTTATGATGCTTTGTATTTCTGCAGTGTCCATTGAAACTTCTCCTTTTTCATTTCTAATTTTATTGATTTGAGTCCTCTCCCTCTTTTTCTTGATGAGTCTGGCTAAAGGTTTATCAATTTTGTTTATCTTCTCAAATAACCAGCTTTTAGTTTTGTTGATCTTTGCTATTATTTTCTTTGTTTCTATTTCATTTATTTCTGCTCTGATCTTTATGATTTCTTTCCTTCTACTAACTTTGGGTTTTGTTTGTTGTTCTATATCTAGCTCCTTTGGGGTTAAGGTTAGATTATCTAATTGAGATTTTTCTTGTTTCTTGAGGTAGGATTGTATTGCTATAAATTTCCCTCTTAGAACATCTTTTCCTGCATCATATAGGTTTTGGATAGTCGTGTTTTCATTGTCATTTGTTTCTAGGTATTTTTTGATTTCCTCTTTGACTTCTTCAGTGATCTCTTGGTTATTTAGTAACGTGTTGTTTAGCCTCCATGTGTTTGTGTGTTTTATGTTTTTTTCCCTGTAATTGATTTCTAATCTCATAGCATTGTGGCTGGAAAAGATGCTTGATATGATTTTAATTTTCTTACATTTACCAAGGCTTGATTTGTGACCCAAGATATAATCTATCCTGGAAACTGTTCTATGTGCACTTGAGAAAAAAGTGTAATCTGCTGTTTTCAGATGGAAAGTCCTATAAATATCAACTAAATCTCTCTGGTCTATTGTGTCATTTAAAGCTTGTGTTTCCCTATAAATTTTCTGTCTGGATGATCTGTCCATTGGTGTAAGTGAGGTGTTAAAGTCCCACACTATTATTGTGTTACTGTTGATTTCCTCATTTATAGCTGTTAGCATTTGCCTTATGTATTGTGGTGCTCCTATGTTGGGTGCATATATATTTATAATTGTTATAGCTGCTTCTTGGATTTATCCCTTGATCATTATGTAGTGTCCTTCCTTGTCTCTTGTAACATTCTTTATTTTAAAGTCTATTTTTTCTGATATGAGTATTTCTACTCTAACTTTCTTTTGATTTCCATTTTCAAGGAATATCTTTTTCCATCCCATCACTTTCAGTCTGTATGTTTCCCTAGGTCTGAAGTGAGTCTCTTGTAGACAGCTTATATTAGGGTCTTGTTCTTTTATCCATTACATGAGCTTCTGTCTATTGGTTGGAGCATTTAATCCTGTCACATTTAAGGTAATTATTGATATGTATATTCATATTCCCATTTTCATAATAGTTTTGGGTTTGTTTTTGTAGATCCTTTTCTTCTCTTGTGTTTCCCACTTAGAGAAGTTCCTTTAGTATTGTTGTAGAGCTGTTTTGGTGGTGCTGAATTCTCTTAGCTTTTGCTTGTTTGTAAAGCTTTTGATTTCTCTGTCCAATCTGAATGAGATCCTTGCTATGTAGAGTAATCTTGGGTATAGGTTCTTCCTTTTCATCACTTTAAATATATCAAACCAGTCCCTTCTGGCCTGTAAAGTTTCTGCTGAGAAATCAGCTGTTAACCTCATGGAATATCCTTGTATATTATTTGTTGTTCTTCCCTTGTTGCTTTTAATAATTTTTCTTTGTGTTTAATTTTTGTCAGTTTGATTACTACGTGTCCTGGCATATTTCTCCTTGCATTTATCCTGCTCGGAACTCTCTGTGCTTCCTGGACTTGGATGACTATTTCCTTTCCCATGTTAGGGAAGATTTGGACTATAATCTCTTCAAATATTTTCTCGGGTCCTTTTTCTCTCTCTTTTCCTTCTGGGACCCCTATAATGCAAATGTTGGTGCATTTAGTGTTGTCCCAGAAGTCTCTTAAGCTGTCTTCATTTCTTTTCATTCTTTTCTTCTTTTTTCTGTTCCACAGCAGTGAATTCAAGCATTCTGTCTTCCAGGTCACTTCTCTGTTCTTCTGCTTCAGTTATTCTGCTACTGATTCCTTCTAGTGTATTTTTCATTTCAGTTATTATATTGTTCATCTCTGTTTGTTTGTTCTTTAATTCTTCTAGATGTTATTCTTTAATTCTTCTAGGTCTTTGTTAAACATTTCTTGCATCTTCTCAGTATTTGCCTCCATTCTTTTTCTGAGGTCCTGGATCATCTTCACTATCATTATTCTGAATTCTTTTTCTGGAAGGTTTCCTATCTCCACTTCATTTAATTGTTTTTCTGAGATTTTATCTTGGTCCTTCATCTGGTACATAGCCCTCTGTCTTTTCATTTTGTCCATCTTTCTGTGAATGTGGCTTTTGTTCCACAGGCTGCAGGAGTGTAGTTCTTCTTGCTTCTGCTGTCTGCCTTCTGGTGGATGAGGGTATCTAAGAGGCTTGTGCAAGTTTCCTGATAGGTGGGACTGGTGGTGGGTAGAGCTGGGTGTTGCTCTGGTGGGCAGAGCTCAGTGAAACTTTAATCTGCTTGTCTACTGATGGGTGGGGCTGGGTTCCCTCCCTGTTGGTTGTTTGGCCTGAGGTAACCCAGCACTGGAAGCTACAGGCTCTTTTGTGGAGCTAATGGCAGACTCCAGAAGGGTTCATGCCAAGGAGTACTTCCCAGAGCTTCTGCTGCCCATGTCCTTGTCCCCGCAGTGAGCCACAGCCACCCCCTCCCTCTTTAGGAGACTCTCCAACACTAGCTGATATGTCTGGTTCAGTCTTCTATTGGGTCACTGCTCCTTCCCCTGGGTCCTGCTGCACACACTACTTTGTGTGCGCCCTCCAAGAATGGAGTCTCTGTTCCCTCTAGTCCTGTTGAAGTTCTGTAATCAAATCCCACTAGCCTTCAAAGTGTGATTCTTTGGGAATTCCTCCTCCCATTTCCAGACCTCCAGTTTGGGAAGGCTGACATGGGGCTCAGAAACTTCACTCCAGTGGGTGGACTTCTGTGGTATAATTGTTCTCTGTTTTCTGAGTCACCCACCCAGTGGTAATGGGATTTAATTTTATTGTGATTGCACCCTTCCTACCATCTCATTGTGGCTTCTCCTTTGTCTTTGCATGTGGGATATATTCTTGGTGAGTTCCAGTGTCTTCCTGTCACTGATTGCTCAGCAGTTAGTTGTGATTCCAGTGCTCTCTTAAGAGGGAGTGAGCACATCCTTCTACTCCACCATCTTGAATGAAACTCATTCCTTTACTATTTTAATCAATATATCCCTTTGATATTTCTGTAGGTCAGAATTCCAGGTGATCTTGGCTGGTTCACTGCTCCAAATCTCACAAGAAAGAAATCAACAGATTAGCTGGCTGAGGTCTTATCAGGAGACTCTGGAAGGATCCACTTTGAAGCACATTCAGATTGCTTACTCCATCCAGCCGGTACAAATGACACACAGGAATTCATTCTTGGCATGTGTGTCAGTGTGTCTCCTGCATCTCTACATCTGTCACTCACCTCTAATGTTCATTCTTACTCAGGGCCAGGCTTGTCAAATTCTATTTCTTAGACTTAAATTAATACAGTGATCACTAGAACTAAAACCATAGTGAATTTACTTAAAGGAATGTGGTTTTAAATATATGTAGAGAGAGACACACACACAGAGAGAGAGAGAGTTATCTGATTTGTTAGGCAATCTTCCTTTTCTTGTATCTTTTCTGTGTTTGCATATGTGACATTGTAAATGACTTTGGAAATAATCTTCAGTTCCATCTATTCAACTATTCCCATTTCCTTATTACGGCCTTCTGAAAAACTCGCATAATATTCAGATTGATTTTTGGCTGCTCTTATGAGACCTGCTAAGATTTCCACAATTGTGGAATCAGTCAGAGTGATATAGCCAGCAGTGCCATCATGCCTTTCTGGGTGGTTTCACATTAGTTAGCCTTTTGGGTATAAGACCCAAAACATTTCTGTGCCCCTGTGTAAAAAGTGAACTCAAGGTTTTGCTGTGGATATAGGTTCTTTCTGCCAGCTTCTACCTTTTTTTTTAAAATCTCATTCAAAAACCTTTGTACCCACGTCTCATTTTTTCCTTTTTGTATCTTTCTTCTTTTTTTCATTTACACATGCAAATTGCTTTAAGCTATTCTTTGTGTGATGTTAACAGCACAAAGCAAGGTTGAATAGTTTAGTATTTTTAAAGCCATTTTGAAGGTTAATAGCTCTTCTTGGGTTTCTTTATGACTTTGCAGGCTCCTCAAAGAAACCTCCCAGTGCCCCCACGCCTGCATCCCCACAGTGCCTCATATTTGGAAGCAGTAGTCAGAGTCAAATTCTGTGCTGTCCTTTTGAGAAACAATGTTTTGTGACTCTATGGTGGTCTAGTTGGATTGACCACTATAATTAGCATACACTCTGCAGCACACCACCCTCCTCTCACATGTGCATGTCCTAAAATAAGCCTCCTTATTATTTTGAAGTTTTTGAATACCAACATTTATTAGCACATCGTCAGTGAATCACTCAATTTAAATGCCCTCCCCCCATTCATAAACTTGTGATAAAAGATATTGTTCAAAATTTTAAATACATCATGAAAGCAAACCTTAACGGAAACTTCTCTGTCTGCTCGCCGATTGAAGAAAATCTTTCACTTAAAGAGGGAGAAGAAAAGTAGTGATATAGTTTTTCACAAGAATAGCATTCTGCTGCAATTTGCTAGAGTGAGAATTTCTAAAAGCCTGCCTCGTAAGAAGGCTTATTTTAGAAAAGCAAAATTGCACTAACTTACAGGCTCACAAGCCCGCAGAAACATAATTATATGTTCTTCCCTTTAACATATAATTTCTTGAGTCTCAGGTTGCTACAACAGAGCAACAGAGAATTGGTATATCCGAAAACTGGATCCCACTTGACGTCTTCTGGTTTTCTTTTCATTTCCAACCACAGCAGCCCAGGTTAAGCTAATGAAGCTGATGCCAGGAGTTCCATTTGGGTAAAAATCTGGAACAGCCTATCTTGACTCTTATACTTACTTGATCCAGCATTTAAAAGTCTTTGTATCCATTCAAAAGCAAGCTGCTTAAAATTTCCACTGTAGACCTGGTATAGTTTGATTAAAGACCTCACGAAGAATGTAGGTTAATAACAGGTATGAATCCTTTTTAGAACCAGGCATAAATCCTTCCCACCTAAAGAAATGTTGCAGTGCATTGTGTGTTCCTATGCCCCAGTTCACCAAAGCAGTTCTCCTGCTTTCTGGAAACAAAACAACTGTTCATCAACCCCCTCTTGCCTATTACCCCAGGCAAGGACAAAAATACTTGTTTCAGCTAGGTGATGGGATTCAGGTGTCTTTGTGCCAGCAGAGTTCAACAGAACAAGGAGGAGTTAATGAAATTTCACTTTTATAAAAGGAAGCTCAGGCTGGGGGAATCATTTATTTTTCAGTTACTAAAGCCTATCAAGTCTCAGAAGCTTCAGTACTTTCGAATGGAAAATACAATTGCTACAGTAGGGGTTTAGCCAATTTTGTCTTAAAAATACCATGGGGTAGCTACATTCCACACTGAACTTTCAAAGAGATCAAGTATCCTGCAGTGAATAGGATAGATGAAAAAAGTGGTCTCTTTTGTAACCATAGGCAATCCTTGATTCCATAGCTAGGTTGTGTTAGCAATCAAAATTTCCCAAATCATGGCATTTGGAAGCTAGAAGAAATCTCCATATCACCTGAATTACTTGAAATCAGTGACAATTAAACTATTAGTTAAAAAAAAGAGTGTGCTTAATGAACTACCTATGTTATTAAAACCATTCTAAAAGATCAAATAAAGAAATCTTCAGCCTTGACTAATTGGTGGAACTATTCAGAATCCATGTGATATTTTGCAGGAAGCATTAGTCTATTCAGCCTTTAGCCATAATAATGGATACTTCTCCTTTACTCCAAGTTTAAAACTGCAGCAAATTCATTAAAATTCGTGTTTTAGTCACATAAAACTGAAATTTCTGAGAAGTTCAACCTGTCACTTTCCTAGGAATGCGTTCTGATGAACATCCATTGATGACTGATTGGTGGGGAAAAGGAAAGTTGTCATATTGAAATTACACACCCCTAAAGTGCTGTTTATAGTAAGTGCTGTGTATAGTAAATCCAGCATATAGTCCTTTTATTATTTATTAAATTATAAAAGAAATGAATATTGATTTCAGTAATTGAGGTAAAAAAGTAACTAAGTAATTGCTTTGTGCTAAGGCAAGATAAAAACTATATACCATTTCATGGAAAGAATGAAAAAGGTATGAATATATTCTTAAATCATTGCCTAGGTAATTAATAAATATAATGAAAGTATTTCACCTTCTAGCAACTGATAGGAATAGCCAGAAACATAATAAAAACTTATAAAACTATCCAAATGTCACTACTGCAGACTGTGGAAATAACTGTTGTTCCCGCGCTGTTCTCAAACACACCTGCACACTCAGATTGTAAATTGTCACCAGGAGCTCGAGTTGGAAAAAAAGAAAAATGAAAACCATCTTTTTACAGTATCATTTAAATGTTTTAGAACATAGTATATCCCAACATATAAGAAAAGAACAGCTTTCTTTTGTTTGGTGTGGGGAGGGATCAATCTTCTTTTTCTCACTCTAAAAGAGATACCTGCTCATTAACAGAAATTTCAGAAATTCAGAAAAGTATAAGGAAGGAAAGATCTCTCTCACAAATCCACTATTTTGGTGTATAATTTTGATATATTTCCTGTTTTGGCCAGTGCATAGTTTTTTTATATTATTCTGATCATATGGAGAGCAGTTGAAATTGAGGAATGTCCAAAAGTGGTTGGTAATCACCAAAGATTATTGAAGCTGAGTGACAAAATAATCTAAAACCAGAAGGAATATTTATATCAGAGGTATAGAAGGTACTATACATAATACCTATGGAGGTAATATATACCCAGAGTAGGTAACATGGTTTGGGGCAAAAGAAAAACATATATCCCTTTATGAGCTCTGAAGACAGTTCCAAGTAGACATTCTGAACATATTTTGAACAATGTAAGTTTAATTGGAATGCATTGTGTACCTTTACCTTGAGATTCAGAGCCCTCAATGTGGCTCTATTCCCCAGGAAAACCAGCCAGACCCTTGGTAGCAGGTTGCTTACATTGGATCTCTTCCATTATGGAAGGAGCATTGATTCAGTAAGCAACTATTCAGGAGGTGACAGTGCTTTCCCTGTCCACATGCTTCTGCCAGCACCCACAATATAGATTTAGGGAATGTCTTATTCCCTCATGTTATCCCACATACAGCTGCTTCTGACAAGTGAACATATTCCTCAGCAAAAGGAGAAGGGAAATAAACTCACATCCACATGGTTCATTGGTCTTACCCTGGCAACACAATCAGCTGACCTGACAGAGCAGTGGACCAGACCACTGAAAAGTAGGTCACACAGCCAGCTGGGTTAGCTTGTGGGTGACAGTCTCTTGTAGGTTTGGTTCCTCAGGAAGCTGACCATGACAAGGTGATTAGCACAAGGAAGTCTTGGGGTTAATTTCTGTGGAAGAGATGGAAGGAAGTAGGGTTGAGCAGCAACAGAAGCTGTAATTCAGGCTGAATGGAAGCCTAAGCTAACCCTGCAGGGGGAGCTGAAGATGAGACTGTCCAGAGTTGGAGCAGGAGGATGGGCCTCTGTACCTCCTTGTTAACCAGTCATTCAATGCAGCTGACCCTGGGAAAGGAATGTGACCTCTTCAGCAGAAACAATCCTGGAAGGAGCCAAAAACTAAGGGCTCTATGCCAATCGTACCCTCAGTGGCTGGGAATGAGTATTTTATTTCTGAAGAGGGACCTGGATAATGCACCACAGTGTTTACCTTAAGTCCTGTCCTAATAATGCAGTACATGCTCAGAACCAGGAAAAAAAACACATGGTTTCTGGGAATTATATGGTGGAAGCAAGGTGATTCCCTTCACTATTATCCCTAATAACCTACCTGCAAAGTGTTTGCTTCCCATATCCTAACATCTCTATGCTCTGCTGATGTGGTTGTCTTGGTTCCCAAGAAAGGAATACTTCCACCAGGAAACAGACAAAGACTTCCTTTTAACTAGAGGCTGAGACTGCTTCCCAGCCACGTCTGATTCTTTATGTCACTGAGTTGGCAAAGGATAAATTTCTGTATTTCTAGGGTAATTGATTCTGATTATTAAGGGGAAATTGTGTTGCTTCTAAACAATGAAAAGAGGGAGAAGTATGCATAGAATCCAAAAAGTAAAAGCCCAGTGAAAAGTCAGTGGGATATTCCAGTAGCCCAATGCAGGAAGGACTGCTAACAGCCCCAACCCTTCAGGAATTAAGATCTTAAGTCACTCTGCCAGGTAAAGAAATCTAACCATCTGAGGTACTGGAGTAAGAAAAGAGAACATGGAATGGATGTTGGAAGAAAGGATTCATAAATACCAAGCACAGTCACATGACCAGTGCTAGACACAAGGACAACAGTGGCTATATATTTTTCCTTCCTTGCTTTTGGAATATATCTATATTTATTAACTGTTTTTTCCCTTTCTATGTCTAAGGTTATGTCTGTTCATAGTGGTTAGCCTTATAATTCAATCTTTAAGTTATAACACATCAAAATGGAATTATAACTAATGTAGGAAAATCATAAGCATCCAGAAAGGCATGCAGCCAGAATGTAGCCCTGCTCTCTATAAAACGCCTGAAAGAGCAAGGCCATCCTATTGAACATGATTCTCACAGAAGTGTTAAAATGTAGATTTCCTACGTGTGTCACAAACCAAGTCTATATTGAGCTCATACAACCTAAAACATTGCCAGTTTCTGTTCACAGAGTCCAAGACACAGAAAACCTACACAATAAATTCTCTTCTCTGTTCCTCTTACTTGAAACATTCATCCCATCAGCATGAAAAGGGAGAGAGAGCTCTTGAAACACTCACTTTGCTTGGCTCCAACCATGCCATACCTTCCTCCTATTTCTATATTCATTCAAATTCTCCTCTGCTGTCTCATCTTCCTCTATGTAGTTTTTAGCATTACCTTGAAGCTCAGCCTTTTTATTCAGCCTGTACTCTCCATCAGCAATCTCATCAGTGCACATGAATTCAATTAGCAATTAATGCAGGTGTTTCACAAATTCATACTTTAACACGGGCCAAACCAGAACTCAACCTATATATCAAATGTGCTACTCAATGTCATTTGGAAATCTTCAAGATGTATCAGACACAACACATCAAAGCTCAAATTCACTCTTTTCCCCAAAATCTAGTGCTCAACTCAATGAATGGCACCACTATCATTCAGTTCCTCAAGGCAGGAACCTAGATGTAATCTTTATAGCCTTCCCCTGACCCCTTACATCCAAATTAGCTTGTCCAGTTGATTCAGCTTTTAAGTTTCTACATCTGTGCATTTCCACTGCCACCATCCTATTCCAGAGTGACAGGTATAGCATTGTGCCCTCAAAGAAGAGTTCCTGGACTCAGTGAATACCATGGTTCTTGGGTTTAAGCCCAATATCATTACCACTAACCATGAGGCTTTGCCAGGTCTGGGTCCTGCCTATCATACTCTTCCCTTCCATGACCACAGGTATTTCTGGTCTATGGTCAAATATGTCTTCCTGAAAAACCTCATGTGTTTATGGGAAAAGCAGGGTTTTGTCAGACCAGTAAAAACCTATGAGACTCTATAATCAGAAAACAAACAAAAACAATCACAATCCTGTTAAATCCATGAGTACAGTTAATCCTCTGTTGGCATTTGCACCTAAAATCACCCTCAATACATCCTTTGCAATCTTATAGCCTTGTGCCTGTGCTTCCTACTTTGAGATGTAGATTCTTACAGAATTTATTTCTAATAGAGGTCAATTATATAAAAATTTAAAATTCAATCCAGGAATACTCTTCTCCATTACTTTTTTAAACACGGGAGCAATGTGTTATCTGCTGCTGCTCCTGCATTTGCAGCTTCCCCAAAAGCTTCTCATGGCAGAAATTATCCCATTTCTTCAAGCCACTATGCTAGAAAGGCACTTCCTTAAACGAAACGAAGTCACTTCTGAAGTATTTTTCAGCTGTTTTCTTAATGTCTTCTTAATTGCTAAGGCTTTCTCCTCGATTGTGAAAGAGTTTACATTGGACAGCTATAAAATATTAACATTCTGGGACATAAAATGACACACCTTCCATGTTATGCCAACATCACCTCCTGATTTGTCAGTTGCATATAAGCTAATCCACATTAAAGAAACATGCATTTCAGCAGAACAATTTGTATAGTGTTCATTTCATTTACTATATCTCTGATATGAATGGAATTGTCAAGCTCATTTCAATACTGAAATTTTTTCTCATTATTGAAAGTGTGTCTCTTCAACTTACTACCATTTGTACAAAGAAATGTATACTCTAACAACTGTAAATCTATCTTTCTTATCAAGGTGTTTAATAAATGACAGCCAAGTAAAAAGTTTTTATCAAAACAGAAGGCATCATTAAGGGTTTTATTTTTTTTCCTTTAAAAGTTCATTGTTGTTTTCTGAAGGCTACATAGACAACTCAATAAACATTAAAAAAATTTTTTTAATTAAAAAATCACCATTAGGGTAAGATTATCTGTATTACAGAATAAAAATATGTCATTCTGATTTTCATGCAATTTATGAACCCAGCATCTTCAAAGTAATACCATATACTAAAAACTGAGTCTAACTGATTTGTTCCACAATTTAAAGCTGTCATGTAGTTGACAAATAAGAAAAATCACACCAACTAGAACACATCCTTATGAGCACAATGCTACACACACTGGTGGTCAATATCTTTCTACAAGACTTTGTCATATGCTCAGACATTTTTCCCAACATATGACTTATCCTTGACAAAAACTGAAGGCATTTTGCTGTGCTTATTCTGTTGACATTTTGTGAAATATTCTAAAATGGAATCCCTTTTTGTGTGGTCTTCAAAAAAGGAAACATAATTTTCTCAAAATTTTTCTTTAAATAAGGCAAAGTGCAATGGATTCTAAAATGAAATCAACATATTTCACTCTTCTTTAACCACAATGTATATAAAACAAATTTGCTTAATATTGCATATACACATGACAGTTTGTAGGAAGATAGCAAATTTAAAACACCTACTCCTCCCTATTCAACTGCCAAAAAAACAGTAGAAATGTATTAAAAAAACAACAACAACAACAAATTACACTAGTTACCAAACCAATAAGGTTCAAAAACAATGGCAATGTGAATAAAGGCAACATAGATCCAAATCCCACACTCTTGGTGGCTCTGAAAGACAATGTGAAGAGAAACCATCAAAATGGAAGAAGATCTTTTGAGTGGTACGTCCAATCATCCACTTCTTGTGGAAGGGAAGATGGTCTGAAGAATGGCTCCACACTGATTGGTGGGCAGAAACTGGCTAGGTGGCAAGGGTCTTAGAACAAGAATTCAAGATTAATGACAAGAAGGTCTGGGAAAGAGGGATGTAAATGGACTTCACAGAATGGACACAAAGTGGGAAAATACTTCTGCTGTATTTGTGCGTACATAAATATTCATCAGAGGTCACTACAAACAAATGGGCAGGGGGAGCCATCCTGTGAATGTCAGTCATCACATTTTCACTGCCATTCCAATATTTAATCTGCAGGCCATGTAAAAGTGGTTATGGTAGTATGAGTAGGGGCAATAGATCAGATCATCAACCATTGTTCATCTGGTACTATGAGTGCTCTTTCTGCCAAACACAGGGAACCACGATGAGACATCTAGAACAACTATCCAGCCATCTGCTGGGGAGATGATTGTTTTAAACTCCTCTCATCATGAAGAACACATGGTCTACGTTAAAATAAAGACCACTGTTCTACCAGTTAACACTATCCATGGACTTTTGAAATGCCTTTATTTCTATTCTATTACTGTATTCCAGAATTGATGTTATTCCAAGGAGTTTTGCTTCTGACAAAAGACTGAATTTTATGACCAAAAAATGTGAAGTCATCAGCTGACACCTGTGATGCTTCCTGTTAATTTCATGAATCATCATTCAAAAGCAGGTGACTCCACAGAACGACATACTGACTTATTGAAGAGTCAGTTACTGCATCAGCTTGGAGGCAACACCTTACAAATTCAGAGTGTTATCCTACTGGAGAAGTGGATATGCTATATGCTCTAGATATGGTGCGGTTTCTTCTAGTGATAGAATCCATGCCTGGTGGGAACAGCACTTCTTATCATTACATGTAATTGCAAAACAAAAGTTTTCTATCACAATGCACAACATTAAGTTTTACTAGTTTAGTTCCCTTAAAACCCAAGGGAAGAATGCTTCCAGAAGGGAACAAATTATTGGCTTCACTAAACTTGAGGTTGAGACAGTTATATGGCCCTTATAAGCATTTTAGGCAGTTTAAGTCATGAAACAAATAGGAAAAAAGAGAGAAGGAGAATTATTATGATGTTTAAGTAATTACTTTTGATTATCAAGGAGTAATATTTTGTGCTACACAAAGAAAGTAGAGAAGTATATCTCCTTCCTTTCACCACGTCCAGTGGTAAAAGTTTATGGAAGACTAGAACAACCCATCACAAGCAGGACTGTCAAGGTCCCCATTGCCTCAGAATTGAGGTTTGAAGTAGCTCAACTCACCCAAGTTTAAAAATTAATTTTAAAAAACTAACTCAGGTGCTGGCTTAGGAAAAAAGGAAACATAAAATAGAAAATGAAGAAGATACAAATACCAATTATAGCCTCACGACCAGTTGCAGAAAGAAAGACTATAGGGGCTATATTCTTCTTTGTTCTTAATATATACAATATTTTCATTATATTATTAGCCACTTTCTCTCTTCCCGCTCTCTTTTTCCTCTAACAATTTATATAAACTTGTTGTTGATGGTTAACTCAAAATTTAACCCTCAGGTTAAATATGTTAAAGTAGAATTGTGACTAAAGTAAAAAAGGAATAAATATCACTCAGAGATGGTATAGGAACAAATGGGATTTTAGGTCTTACATTTTGGGAAAATGATTTTATGAAGAACAATTGTACTGTGTTAGGCAGGAACATGTTATTATTTTAATGATTGTTTGAAATGGTTGTTTCAAAGGTATTTTTAAGAAATTTTAGATTTCCCGGAAGATGGCGGAAGAGTAAGATGCGGAGATCACCTTCCTCCCCACAGATACACCAGAAATACATCTACACGTGGAACAACTCCTACAGAACACCTACTGAATGATGGCAGAAGACCTCAGGCCTCCCAAAAAGCAAGAAACCCCCCATGTACCTGGTTAGGGCAAAAGAAAAAAATAAACAGAGACAAAAGAATAGGGACGGGTCTTACACCAGCGGGAGGGAGCTGTGAAGGAGGAAAAGTGTCCACACACTAGGAAGCCCCTTCGCGGGCAGAGACTGCGGGAGGCGGAGAGGGGAGCTTCGGGCCGCGGAGGAGAGTGCAGCAACAGGGGTGCGGAGGGCAAAGCGGAGAGATTCCCGCACAGAGGATCGGTGCCGACCGGCACTCACCAGCCGAGAGGCTTGTCTGCTCACCCTCCAGGGCGGGCGGGGCTGGGAGCTGAGGCTCCCGCCTCAGTTGGAGCACCGGGAGAGGACTGGGGTTGGCGGCGTGAACACAGCCTGCAGGGCCTTAGTGCACCGTGGCTAGCCAGGAGGGAGTCCGGGAAAAAGTCTGGACCTGCCTAAGAGGCAAGAGACTTTTTCTTCCCTCTTTATTTCCTGGTGCGCGAGGAGAGGGGATTAAGAACACTGCTTAAAGGAGCTCCAGAGACAGGCACGAGCCACGGCTAAAAGTGCGGACCCCAGAGACAAACATGAGACGCTAAGGCCGCTGCTGGCGCCACCAAGAAGCCTGTGTGTGAGCACAGGTCACTATCCACACCTCCCTTTCGGGGAGGCTGTGCAGCCCGCCGCTGCCAGGGTCCCAGGATCCAGGAACAACTACCCCTGGAGAACGCACGGCGTGCCTCAGGCTGGCAACGTCACGCCGGCCTCTGCCGCCGCAGGCCCGCCCCGCACTCCGTGACCCCCTCTACCACCCGGCCTGAGTGAGCCAGAGGCTCCGAATCAGCGGCTCCTTTAACCCCGTCCTGTCTGAGCAAAGAACAGACGCCCTCTGGCGACCTACACGCAGGGGCGGGGCCAAATCCAAAGCTGAGCCCCTGGGAGCTGTGAGAACAAGGAAGAGAAAGGGAGATCTCTCCCAGCAGCCTCAGAAGCAGCAGATTAAAGCTCCACAATCAATTTGATGTTACCTGCATCTGTGGAATACATGAATAGACAACAAATCATCCCAAATTAAGGAGTCGTGTGGATGAAAGGCTCTTGGTGCTGCAGCCAGGAGTTAGTGCTGTGCCTCTGAGGTGGGAGAGCCAACTTCAGGACACTGGTCCACAAGAGGCCTCCCAGCTGCACATAATATCAAACAGCAAAAATCTCCGAGAGATCTCCATCTCAACGCCAGCACCCAGCTTCACTCAACGACCAGCAAGCTACAGTGCTGGACATCCTATGCCAAACAACTAGCAAGACAGGAACACAACCCCACCCATTAGCAGAGAGGCTGCCCAAAATCATAATAAGTCTACAGACACCCCAAAACACACCACCAGACGTGTAACTGCCCACCAGAAAGACAAGATCCAGCCTCACCCACCAGAACACAGGCACTAGTACCCTCCACCAGGAGGCCTACACAACCCACTGAACCAACCTTAGCCACTGGGGACAGACACTAAAAACAACAGGAACTACGAAACTTCAGCCTGCAAAAAGGAGACCCCAAACACAGTAAGATAAGCAAAATGAAAAGACAGAAAAACACACAGCAGATGAAGGAGCAAGATAAAAACCCACCAGACCTAACAAATGAAGAGGAAATAGGCAGTCTACCTGAAAAAGAATTCAGAATAATGATAGTAAAGATGATCCAAAATCTTGGAAATAGAATAGAGAAAATGCAAGAAACATTTAACAAGGACCTAGAAGAACTAAAGATGAAACAAACAATGATGAACAACAAAATAAATGAAATGAAAAATACTCTAGATGGGATCAATAGCAGAATAACTGAGGCAGAAGAACGGATAAGTGACCTGGAAGATAAAATAGTGGAAATAACTAATGCAGAGCAGAATAAAGAAAAAAGAATGAAAAGAAATGAGGACAATCTCAGAGACCTCTGGGACAACATTAAACGCACCAACATTCGAATTATAGGGGTTCCAGAAGAAGAAGAGAAAAAGAAAGGGACTGAGAAAATATTTGAAGAGATTACAGTTGAAAACTTCCCTAATATGGGAAAGGAAATAGTTAATAAGTCCAGGAAGCACAGAGACTCCCATACAGGATAAATCCAAGGAGAAATATACCAAGACACATATTAATCAAACTGTCAAAAATTAAATACAAACAAAGCATATTAAAAGCAGCAAGGGAAAAACAACAAATAACACACAAGGGGATCCCTATAAGGTTAACAGCTGATAATTCAGCAGAAACTCTGCAAGCCAGAAGGGAGTGACAGGACATATTGAAAGTGATGAAGGAGAAAAACCTGCAACCAAGATTACTCTACCCAGCAAGGAACTCATTCAGATTTGATGGAGAAATTAAAACCTTTACAGACAAACAAAAGCTGAGAGAGTTCAGCACCACCAAACCAGCTCTACAACAATTGCTAAAGGAACTTCTCTAGGCAAGAAACACAAGAGAAGGAAAAGACCTACAATAACGAACCCAAAACAATTAAGACAATGGGAATGGGAACATACATATCGATAATTACCTTAAATGTAAATGGACTAAATGCTCCCACCAAAAGACACAGATTGGCTGAATGGATACAAAAACAAGACGCATATATTTGCTGTCTACAGGAGACCCACTTCAGACCTAGAGACACATACAGACTGAAAGTAAGGGGATGGAAAAAGGTATTTCATGGAAATGGAAACCAAAAGAAAGCTGGAGTAGCAATTCTCATATCAGACAAAATAGACTTTAAAATAAAGACTATTAGAAGAGACAAAGAAGGACACTACATAATGATCAAGGGATCGATCCAAGAAGAAGATATAACAATTGTAAATATTTATGCACCCAATATAGGAGCAACTCAATACATAAGGCAAATACTAACAACCATAAAAGGGGAAATCGACCGTAACACATTCATAGTAGGGGACTTTAACACCCCACTTTCACCAATGGACACATCATCCAAAATGAAAATAAATAAGGAAACACAAGCTTTAAATGATACATTAAACAAGATGGACTTAATTGATATTTATAGGACATTCCATCCAAAAACATCAGAATACACATTTTTCTCAAGTGCTCATGGAACATTCTCCAGGATAGATCATATCTTGGGTCACAAATCAAGCCTTGGTAAATTTAAGAAAATTGAAATTCTATCAAGTATCTTTTCTGACCATAACGCTATGAGACCAGATATCAATTACAGGAAAAGATCTGTAAAAAATACAAACACATGGAGGCTAAACAATACACTACTTAATAACGAAGTGATCACTGAAGAAATCAAAGTGGAAATCAAAAAATACCTAGAACCAAATGACAATGGAGACACGACGACTCAAAATCTATGGGATGCAGTAAAAGCAGTTCTAAGAGGGAAGTTTATAGCAATACAATCCTACCTTAAGAAACAGGAAACATCTCAAATAAACAACCTAACCTTGCACCTACAGCAATTAGAGAAAGAAGAACAAAAAAACCCCAAAGTTAGCAGAAGGAAAGAAATCATAAAAATCAGATCAGAAATAAATGAAAAAGAAATGAAGGAAACAATAGCAAAGATCAATAAAACTAAAAGCTGGTTCTTTGAAAGGATAAACAAAACTGATAAACCATTAGCCAGACTCATCAAGAAAAAAAGGGAGAAGACTCAAATCAATAGAATTAGAAATGAAAAAGGAGAAGTAACAACTGACACTGCAGAAATAAAAAAGGTCATGAGAGATTACTACAAGCAACTCTATGCCAATAAAATGGACAACCTGGAAGAAATGGACAAATTCTTAGAAAGGCACAACCTGCCAAGACTGAATCAGGAAGAAATAGAAAATATGAACAGACCAATCACAAGCACTGAAATTGAAACTGTGATTAAAAATCTTCCAACAAAGAAAAGCCCAGGACCAGATGGCTTCACAGGCGAATTCTATCAAACATTTAGAGAAGAGCTAACACCTATCCTTCTCAAACTCTTCCAAAATGTAGCAGAGGGAGGAACACTCCCCAACTCATTCTACGAGGCCACCATCACCCTGATATCAAAACCAGACAAGGATGTCACAACGAAAGAAAACTACAGGCCAATATCACTGATGAACATAGATGCAAAAATCCACAACAAAATACTAGCAAACAGAATCCAACAGCACATTAAACAGATAATACACCATGATCAAGTGGGGTTTATTCCAGGAATGCAAGGATTCTTCAATATACGCAAATCAATCAACGTGATACACCATATTAATAAATTAAAGGAGAAAAACCATATGATCATCTCAATAGATGCAGAGAAAGCTTTTGACAAAATTCAACACCGATTTATGATAAAAACCCTGCAGAAAGTAGGCATAGAGGGAAATTTCCTCAATATAATAAAGGCCATATATGACAAACCCACAGCCAACATCGTCCTCAATGGTGAAAAACTGAAAGCATTTCCACTAAGATCAGGAACAAGACAAGGTTGCCCCCTCTCACCACTCTTATTCAATATAGTTTTGGAAGTTTTAGCCACAGCAATCAGAGAAGAAAAGGAAACAAAAGGAATCCAAATCGGAAAACAAGAAGTAAAGCTGTCACTCTTTGCAGGTGGCATGATACTATACATAGAGAATCCAAAAGATGCTACCAGAAAACTACTAGAGCTAACCAATGAATTTGGTAAAGTAGCAGGATACAAAATTAATGCACAGAAATCTCTGGCATTCCTATACACTATGGCTGAAAAATCTGAAAGTGAAATCAAGAAAACACTCCCATTTACCATTGCAACAAAAAGAATAAAATATCTAGGAATAAACCTACCTAAGGAGACAAAAGACCTGTATGCAGAAAATTATAAGACACTGATGAAAGAAATTAAAGATGATACAAATTGATGGAGAGATATACCATATTCTTGGATTGGAAGAATCAACATTGTGAAAATGACTCTACTACCCAAAGCAATCTACAGATTCAATGCAATCCCTATCAAACTACCACTGGCATTTTTCACAGAACTAGAACAAAAAATTTCACAATTTGTATGGAAACACAAAAGACCCCGAATAGCCAAAGCAATCTTGAGAACGAAAAACGGAGCTGGAGGAATCAGGCTTCCTGACTTCAGACTATACTACAAAGCTACAGTAATCAAGACAGTATGGTACTGGCACAAAAACAGAAATATGGATCAATGGAACAGGATAGAAAGCCCAGAGATAAACCCACGCACATATGGTCACCTTATATTTCATAAAGGAGGCAGGAATGTACAGTGGAGGAAGGACAGCCTCTTCAATAAGTGGTGCTGGGAAAACTGGACAGCTACATGTAAAAGTATGAGATTAGATCACTCCCTAACACCATACACAAAAATAAGCTCAAAATGGATTAAAGACCTAAATGTAAGGCCAGACACTATAAAACTCTTAGAGGAAAACATAGGCAGGACACTCTATGACATAAATCACAGCAAGGTCCTTTATGACCCACCTCCTAGAGAAATGGAAATAAAAACAAAAATAAACAAATGGGACCTAATGAAACTTAAAAGCTTTTGCACAGCAAAGGAAACCATAAACAAGACCAAAAGACAACCCTCAGAATGGGAGAAAATATTTGCAAGTGAAGCAACTGACAAAGGATTAATCTCCAAAATTTATAAGCAGCTCATGCAGCTTAATAACAAAAAAACAAACAACCCAATCCAAAAATGGGCAGAAGACTTAAATAGACATTTCTCCAAAGATGATATACAGACTGCCAACAAGCACGTGAAAGAATGCTCAACATCACTAATCATTAGAGAAATGCAAATCAAAACTACAGTGAGATATCATCTCACACCAGTCAGAATGGCCATCACCAAAAAATCTTTAAACAATAAATGCTGGAGAGGGTGTGGAGAAAAGGGAACCCTCTTACACTGTTGGTGGGAATGTAAATTGATACAGCCACTGTGGAGAACAGTATGGAGGTTCCTTAAAAAACTACAAATAGAACTACCATATGACCCAGCAATCCCACTACTGGGCATATATCCTGAGAAAAGCATAATTCAAAAAGAGTCATGTACCAAAATGTTCATTGCAGCTCTATTTACAGTAGCCCAGAGATGGAAACAACCTAAGTGTCCATCATCAGATGAATGGATAAAGAAGATGTGGGACATATATACAATGGAATATTACTCAGCCATAAAAAGAAACGAAATTGAGCTATTTGTAATGAGGTGGATAGACCTAGAGTCTGTCATACAGAGTGAAGTAAGTCAGAAAGAGAGAGACAAATACCGTATGCTAACACATGTATATGGAATTTAAGAAAAAAAATGTCATGAAAAACCTAGGGGTGAAACAGGAATAAAGACACAGACTTACTAGAGAATGGACTTGAGGCTATGGGGAGGGGGAAGGGTAAACGGTGACAAAGCGAGAGAGAAGCATGGACATATATACACTACAAACGTGAGGTAGATAGCTAGTGGGAAGCAGCCGCATAGCACGGGGAGATCAGCTCCGTGCTTTGTGACCACCTGGAGGGGTGGGATAAGGAGGGTGGGAGGGAGGGAGACGCAAGCGGGAAGAGATATGGGAACATATGTATATATATAACTGATTCATTTTGTTGTGAAGCTGAAACTAACATACCATTGTAAAGCAGTTATACTCCAATAAAGATGTTAAAATTAAAAAAAATAAATAAATAAAAAATAAATTTAAAAAAATAATTTAAAAAAATAATTTAAAATAATAATAATAAATTTTAAGCTTGAGGACAAAGACCTTACCAGGTAACCCATCATTATACCCACAGTATGCCAGCCTAGTGCCTAGCCCATACATAGCAAGCACCAATAATTACTGAAGATCATAAATATGGAACCTAGATCATGGGTTGAGGTAAAAGAACTTTCAACGAAATTAGGGAATTAACATTTCCATTGTAAGCAAGAACAGTAACTACTGGCCTCTGTCACAAAACTGGAGTCTCACTGGCATGCTTTTTACCACCAATTCCACTTATCTCTATACAAATAATTATCAAAACTATCAGGCTTTTATTTAACCCATAGCTTTTGCTCTACAACTGACTGACTGACTGACTGATATTTGTAATATTCAACAAACATTACAGCAAGTCATCCATTAATTCACTTGATTAGAGAAACTATGTCCTAATATTGATTAGTCTTTCAATTACATTTATTATTTTAGGACTCATAATTCTAGAATTTGCAGTAGCCTTCATTCAAGCTTATGTATTTACACTACTAGCTATACTTTATTTATATGATAACATTTACTGACCCACCAAACACGTATCTATCACACAGTAAATCTTTTTTTTTTTTTTTTTTTTTTTATCACACAGTAAATCTTAACCCTTGGCCACTAACAGAATTATCCACTCTTTTAATAACGTCAGGATTAATTATATGTTTTCATTTAATTTAACAACTTCATTGATTTTAGGCTTGTTAACACATATTTTAACAACGTATTAGCATGATCAGATACTGTGAGAGAAGGTACATTTTAAGGTCAACATAAAAGAAAAAGAAATGAGTTTAAAAGTTAAGATAATAGGAACTTCCCTGGTGGTCCAGTGGTAAAGAATCCACCTTCCAATGCAGGGAACATGGGTTCGATCCCTGGTCGTGGAACTAAGATCCCACACACCTCGGGGCAACTAAGCCCGCACGCCACAACTATTGAGCTCACATGCCTCAACAAGAGAGCCTGCGTGCCACAAACTACAGAGCCTACACACTAGAGCCTGCATGCCACAACTAGAGAAAGAAAACCCTCATGCCACAACTAAAGAGAAGCCAGAGCACTACAACGAAGCTGCCACGCGCACTAACAAAAGATCCCGCACACCTCAACAAAGATCCCGTGTGCCAGCAACTAAGACCCAACACAGCCAAAAAATAAGGAAAATAAATATATAAAATAAATAAATATTTTTTTAAAGTTAAAATAATAGTACGGATGAGAAATTATGTAAATCTGTACAGATTGGATAATGAGAAAGGCAATTAAAAGTATTTATGAGTCAGAGCTGCTGAGCTGAGTGACCATTTGATGTGGGGTAAGAAAGAAAAGGAGAAGACTAGAATGACTCCCAGCTTGTTGGTTATGCAACTATGTGGATCATGGTGCCACCAAATGAGCCTGGAAGGAGAAGGAGGTCAGTTTTGGAACACTGTGCTTTAGGCATCAAGACACTTGTTTGTATTATACAGAGTTCTCTGGACTGGAATTGATTTGAGAGTCATCGGTGTCTCGGTAGCAGTTAATATCATGCATTTTATAACACTTCTCCCATAAATAAAATATTTACTACTTGCTCTTCCCTTACTCAATCTGTTATCTATATAGACACACCAGCTGCACTGATCCTGTCTCAAAAAGCAATGAGAGTGAAACAGGGTAGCCCCAGAAGGCTAGCAGAGTTGTGGACTAGCTACTGCTCTGGGCTTAAACATGGATAGGTTAGTTGCATTCTCTCCACCTTCAGATCATAAGCAGCTCCCGAAGATCCATGCAGAGGAAGTGAGCATGTGCCCAGGATCCCCTCTGTGCCAGCTGTTGAGCACCCTCTCCCTGTTCCACTATATCCAGTGCCTAAATCTGGGAACTGAGTCCAGCTCTAGCTTCCACATATGCTCAGATTAGCTCTCCTCTACCACTCTGTTATATATGAGACCATGGGGTCCACTCCCTCCCCCAAGGGCACAGCTCACTCCTTTGCTGGGACATTTGAGCTCTGGCTCCTTCTTATGCCTATTAACAATGCCCTCAGTCATCCTCTTTTCCCACATTATACCCAAAGGACCTTGAGCAGTCACCCTCTGATAGCTCACCAAGACACTGTAGAGAGATGAGGACTGAGGGTGATGTTATATAAGAGGGCAGAGCAGAGGTACTGAAGGGGAACTGAAAATGGACAACCAGAAGAGAAAATGTTATTGATAATCAAAGCAAGAGTAGTCTTAGTGTCTGAAAAGAAGAAAAATCAGTGGATTGAGGAATATGAGGAACTGGCTAAGAGGTAGAAAATATAGGTCAATTTCTCTAGAAGCATGATTGTTAGTCCTAAAAGATGTAAGACAAATTGCACAACACATATACTGTGCAAGTTCTTGAACTTTACTCATTAGAGAGTTCCTGGGAACCCATTTATCTTTACTGCTATTTCTGCTTTTAATATGCTTGGTTATCTGGTTTCTCATACCATACAAAATTATAATGAACAAATCAGAAGGGAGAATGCACTAAGAATAGTAAATAAAACATTACAATTTGATAAAAGAGAAGAACTAGGGGGAAAAAAAGAACAGCAGTCCTCAAACAGAACAATCCAGCATCATTTAGTACAAACATAAACCACTCTAAACAATACAGCCTGAGAAAAAATCATTGCATTTCAGCATAATACAATAAATAATATTCTCAAGATCAATCTTAGTTGTCAAGAAAATGCTAAATGGTGTTCAATGGACTCGATCTTAAAAGACTATAAAGTGAAAAGAGTTTTACCTAAATTTTTTTTGGAAATTTCAATCCTTAAAAGGGTAGTTTTCAATTACCTAGGAACACGTACATACAAAACATGTTATTACCCAATGATGCTTAGCAAATGAGATTTTACTCAACATAAAATAGGAATGGTAACCAGTTACCAAACTCAGAGAGACTAAGACCAAATCAGCACTGGATAATTTGGAAAAAAACTCATAAAATACTCTCTGCTTATCATTTGATTCACTGATGGATTTTCAGTTTAACTTTTTTTTTTATGTGCTGATTTTATCTTGCAGAAAACTTCTGCTTTTCATTGCTGTTACATAAAGTATATCCTATATGGAATGTTTAGAACAATGTTCTTCATAGAACAGTGTTCTTCTATGTTCTTTTATTTTCTCTGAACTATAAGACCAAATCCATAAATGTGAGATTCATAAATACTGATAGGTGGGAGCCCTCTGTATTCACAGTTCTGAATGTTCACCCTCAATACTGACAATATATTTCCATCCACTGAGGCTCCTCTTGACCCAGCCCCGAGGTCCAGGCAAGCTGCTATAATGATGTTCCTCAAACCAGTCCCACTTGTTAAAAATAAGAATTAGCAGCAGTGAGAATGAACAATATATTAGCATCTATTGGAAGCTTACTTCTTGCTATTGCCCTGAAAGAAAAGATTTGGAGAGAAAGTCTGTATTTGGGGAAAAGAAAATCTCTTATGGAGAAAACAAATTCTGTTTTATTATTTGTGCAACATAGGTAAAGGTATCAATAAATTGATTAATGATTTTTTATGTCTGTGCTTTATAGAAAGGATTTATCTATCTCATAGTTAAGATTCACCCACACAGGAGAAGACAAAATGTGCAGGAATCCCTATGACCCTTACTTGTCATAGCCATAGTTTCTTTCTAACTGACATAATTTACAGTGTAATAGCGATAGCTTTTGATTGATTGTGAAATGGCTGAACACCCTGATATCTCTCTTTAAATACTTTCAGTCTACACTCTAGGTTGAACAGTTAAAACTAGCTGAGAACTGCAACTTGTAGAACATTCAAAATGAGTTTCCAGGACTCTGGGCACAAAGCATGGGAGACAAAACAGGAAAAACTGAAGACTCAGGCCACGGTGACCACCCAAGAGAGGGATGCTGAGCAGAAGAGAATGAAGGTGACGAGACAAACCCAAGAGACACACTGTGTCAGGAAAATGGCACCTACTTTTGCTTCACAGCCATAAAGAGTCCATTAATATTTTGACTAACCCGATAAAAAAAGGCCTTGGAACCCTGGGCATTTCAGCTTCATCTCTGCCTTTCCCAGATTGAAGATTGCAATCACTTCAGTGCCTATATAAAGCTATCTAATAAAAAAAGTATTACTGCTAATTTTAACATATTGTACTTTTCAAGTTTGCCCAGCCACAGTTATGCTCTCCTGCTGCCATTTCTCAAGTGAATTACAGTCTTTATTTTCCCTCTCCCTCCCTCTGTTTTTGCCTCTCCCATGCAGGGTCCTTCATGGTCTCAATATTCTCTGGATAATAAGGCTAGTTTCCATCAGGTACAAAGAAATGGAACTCCACTTGAAAAAGCTGTTAGGTATTCATGAATCAATGGAGCTGAGGATTTTTATCCATGATTATTGAACCTAGAAAAGGAACCACAAATGTACAAACTTGACAACAGGTAAGTGGTTGGAAAGAAGACTTTTAAGACTTTTAGAGGGGACAGTTTTTCCAGAAAACTGTAATACCAGAAAAATTACAATAAAAGAAAAAGGAGGGATCCTAATGATCGCTAATCACATTAGGAAAACAAAACAGAGCAGTTATAATCTCTAGGGGTGAGCCAGAGAGGGCTGTTTCGATGAGGGCAGAGTAAACTGCCCAGAATCACCTCAGTAACAAGGCAGATGGCATTCACTATTTCTGTGACCTTGGACAGGTTACTATACCTCTCTGGGATTGTTTTCTAATCTGTAAATATCTTAAAAGATTACTGTGAGAAATAAATGTAATGCTCTAAGAACACAAAAATCTTAAAGCGGTTCCTGACACACAGTAGGTGTTCAATAAGTGTGACCCATACATATACATACAAAATGCCACCACTGCCATCACTAGACTGTTTTTATTCACCTTCCAAAACCAAATAATAAGCTTTCCCCAAAGGATAGAGGCAGAGAGTCTGAGGGCCTATATGCATTATTGGCCAGGAGCCTCTGGTTGGAATTCCAACTTGCCCTGCTTCTCCTCCTGTAGTAACCCTAATGCCCTTTGTGTATGTTGATATAACTCATTTTTGGTTAATTCCTGTCTGGATGGTCCTGAATCTTATTATAGGATATATTTGTCCTAGATATTCAGCTTCCCCCAGACTCATAACTAAATTAAGATTGTTGAATTTTTCACATCCCTTTTCGTATTCTAATCTTCAGATTTTTATTTTTTGAAAATCTCATATGTAACAGGTCCTATATAAGCCTCTTTATTTTTTGTTTGTTTGTTTGTGGCATATGTTTAATGGATTTATTCATTCAACAAATATTTATTGAGTGTCAATGATGTGTCAAGCATGAGGGGTACAGCTCTCACTGATGATCAAACAAATGTTAAATTTTCTCTTTCTTTACCATTCCCTACTATTTTCTATACCTCTATCCACCAAACTCCTAAGGATTTGAAAAAATAGAATTACTCTCATAATTGAATATGTGTGTACATAACATGCATCTTTTGTTTTAGAAATCACGGCCTTCTAAACTTTCTTCTTTTAAAATGGATCAATAAAGCAGCACCCTCTAGCTCTGCTGACAGTTGTGCATTCCATGTGGACTAAAGTAAGAGCTGGGTTCCAGGCCAGATTTCTGCCTACCTGCTTTGTGATCTGTCCACCATTGCCAGTTCATTTCAGCCTCTCAAAGCCCCCGACTTTACAGTCTGCAAGAGAGCAAGAGTCATTCGTGCCTTGTAAACTGTAAAGTGCTGTAAGGAGTTGCGAGGATTCGGACCCAAAGCCTGAGGCAAGAGGCAGAGGCAGCCAAGGTCCCAGTGTTTTCCCATGAGGTGTGAGGTCCCTTCATCCAAATCCACTTCCTTGGGCGGCAGTCAAAACTACAATGGCGACATCTGCCCCACTGTGGGAGATGTGGGACTCTCTGGTGAGGACTCACACGGGGCTGATTGCCTGAGTCTCATCAGCCTGCGTCCAGACTAGGTCAACTTGGCTTCTGTCAAGTTGCCTGCCTCTCTAAAGCACAGGAGCCACAGTCATGGGTGAGACAGAAGCACTGGGTCCACTCTCTGGTCTCAGCTGTGAGATTCAGCTACTTTGCTTTCAGGAGGGGAAGGAAACGAATGATGGGACCATGAAGGGACAGGATAGGGTGGCTCTGGGATACAAGCATCTTTAAATTCATTACCCCTACTCCTTTCAAAACCCTGCATATTAGGTATTATCATCTCCAGTTGACAGCTAAGGAAACCTAACCAAATTCTGCCTGAATTTCCAGAGTAATGACACTGAATTTGAACCTTAATATGTCCAGATTCTGTTTTGCTTTTGCTTTGTTTTTTTCTATCACTTCATGGTGAACCTGGCTCTTTTCTCCTCTGCTTGGCATTTTGCTTTTAGCCCAATATTCTCTAAGTTTATAGCAAGTCAACTTTTTTTTTCCCTGAGACAATGGGAAATAGATTTGGAAAAAAAAATTTTAAGTGAAAAGAAAATAAGAATCACCTATATTCTCAGGATACAAAATTGGTGTTTAGATCTACTTGCTTCTAATATTCTAATACTGTCTCCATGTACAAACTTTTTTTAATGCACAATATATGAAGAAATTCTCTGTAAAAAATTTGAAGATCACAACTAAAACCAAAAATCTTATTTTTAGCCCAATAATAAAATTAAAATTTCCTTTGATTATCACTCCAATACTCAACCCCAATTTCCAAGACACTGTGAGTTTGGTGTATATCCTTCCAGTCCATTTTTATACTTTTACATAAATATATTGAAATGTAATAGCATATTTTGTGGATGATTTTGAATATAAATATATCATAGTGAATATATTAATTTACAGCTTGCTTCTTCATTGAACAATTCTCCTTAAAGTTCTTGTACCCTTTGTTAGGTTTATTCCCAGATACTACATAGATACTGTTGCAATTTTGTTGTTTTTGGTGGGTTTTTTTAATTTTATTTTTCTTGTTTTTAGGTTCCAGCAAACTTTAGCACACTGCCACAGGAATCACTCATGGCAAGCTTGACTGGAATCAGAGTTAATTACTGAAAGTCATTTTTTATTCATTTTTATTGGAGTATAATTACTTTACAAGGTTGTGTTCATTTCTGTTGTGCAGTAAAGTGAATCAGCTATATGTATACATATATCCCCTCTTTTTTGGATTTCCTTACCATTTAGGTTACCACAGAGCATTGAGTAGAGTTCCCTGTGCTATACAGTACGTTCTCATTAGTTATCTATTTTATAGATAGTAGTGTATATATGTCAATCCCATTCTCCCATTTCATCCCACCCCCCTCTTCCCCACCAGTAGCCATATGTCCATTGTCTATGTCTCTGTCTCTATTTCTGCTTTGCATATAAGTTCATCTATATCATTTTTCTAGATTCCACATATAGGTGATGTTATACATTTGTTTTTCTCTTTCTCACTCACTTCACTCTGTATGACAGTCTCTAGGTCTATCCACATCTCTGCAGATTGAACAGTTTCATTCCTGTTTATGGCTGAGTAATATTCCACTGTATATATGTACCACATTTTCTTTATCCATTCTTCTGTTGATGGACATTTAGGTTTCCATGTCCTGCGTATTGTAAATAGTGCTGCAGTGAACACTGGGGTGCATGTGTCTTTTTGAATTATGGTTTTCTCTGGATATATGTTCAGGAGTGGGATTGCTGGGTCATATGGTAGTTCTATTTGTAGTTTTTTAAGGAACCTCCATGCTGTTCTCCATGGTGATTGTATCAATTTACATTCCCATCAACAGTGTAAGAGGGTTCCCTTTTCTCCACACCTTCTCTAGCATTTACTGTTTGCAGATTTTTTGATGATGGCCATTCTGACTGGTGAGGTGATACCTCTTTATGGTTTTGATTTTCAGTTCTCTAATAATTAGTGATGTTGAGCATCTTTTCATATGTTTGTTGGCCATCTGTATGTCTTCTTTGGAGAAGTGTTTATTTAGATCTTCCACCCATCTTCTGATTGGGTTGTTTGTTTTTTTGATATCGAGCTGCATGAGCTGTTTGTATATTTTGGAGATTAATCCCTTGGTTGCTTCATTTGCAAATATTTTCTCCCATTCTGAGTGTTGTCTTATCATCTTGTTCATGGTTTCCTTTGCTTTGCAAAAGCTTTTAAGTTTCCTTAGGTCCCATTTGTTTATTTTTGTTTTTATTTTCATTACTCTAGGAGGTGAATCAAAAAAGATCTTGTTGCAATTTATATCAGAGAGCATTCTGCCTATGTTTTCCTCTAAGAGTTTTATAGTGTCTGGCCTTACATTTAGATCTTTAATCCATTTTGAGTTTATTTTTGTGTATGGTGTTAGGGAGTGTTCTAATTTCATTCTTTTACATGTAGCTGTTCAGTTTTCCCAGCACCACTTATTGAAGAGACTGTCTTTTCTTCATTGTATATTCTTGTCTCCTTTGTCATAAAGTAGGTAACCATAGGTGCATGGGTTTATCTCTGGGCTTTCTATCCTGTTTCTTTGATCTATATTTCTGTTTTGTGCCAGTACCATACTGTCTTGAATACTGTAGCTTTGTATTATAGTTTGAAGTCAGGCAGCCTGATTCCTCCAGGTCCTTTTTTCTTTCTCAAGATTGCTTTCATTATTCAGGGTCTTTTGTGTTTCCATAGAAATTATAATTTTTTTTGTTCTAATCCAATGAAAAATGCCATTGATAATTTGATAGGGATTGCATTGAATCTGGAGATTGCTTTGAGTAGTATAGTTATCTTCACAATACTGATTCTTCCAATCCAAGAACATGGTATATCTCTCCATCTGCTTGTGTTGTCTTTGATTTCTTACATCAGTATCCTATAGTTTTCTGAGTACAGGTCTTTTGTCACCATAGGTAGGTTTATTCCTAGGTATTTTATTATTTCTGTTGCAGTGGTAAATGGGATTTTTCCTTAATTTCTCTTTCTGATCTTTCATTTTTAGTATATAGGAATGCAAGAGATTTCTGTGTATTAATTTTGTATCCTGTTTGTTACAGTTTTGAATGGAATCCTTTTCTTATTCCATTCTCCAATGGGCTATTGCCAGGATACAGAGAGGCAATTGATTTTTGATATGCTGATCTTGTATCCAACAACCTTGCTATACTCTTATTACTTCTAAGAAGGCAGGGCTTTTCTACTGCCTTATTACCTCCAGAGAAACTGAGTGCCACATTTTAGTCCTGAAAACTGGGTAATTTGAGCAAGGTTCTGAAAATAACAAAATTCCATTACAGTAAAACTGTGATGCCCCATGAAGTTCTTGATAATGGGAATTGGCCTGTCATGCATTGCTGATTTATAGTTCTATCAGACATTACACACACGTATGCCCTCAAGGTAATTGCACTGACTTTCTTTCTG
The DNA here is from genome assembly GCF_003676395.1 of Aethalodelphis obliquidens. Lineage (NCBI taxonomy): Eukaryota > Metazoa > Chordata > Mammalia > Artiodactyla > Delphinidae > Aethalodelphis > Aethalodelphis obliquidens. The sequence continues at coordinate 1,264,178 of NW_020837960.1, forward strand.
TGGCTTTTTGTCATAGCACAAATGTCATAGCACAAAATTATAGTTATAGTCACTTTTCTGAAAGCCAAAGTCATGTTTAATTCTCCTCTGGTGGACTATGATGATGAAGATGATGGTAGGTTTCTTAGGAGTAAGCTGCAGGAGGGAAGAGGGAACAGATGTGCTCTAAACAAAAATTGAAATTTAATGCAATGTCACCAGACTCCCATAGTAAGCAATTAACAAAGAAAAAGATGAACAAAAAGTTAATAATTGTTATTGAAGAGAAAGTAACACCTTACAGATAGTGATGTCAGTTAAAGCTCAAAGGTAAAATGACTTCATATATGCAGATTTTCATGCTAGTCCCAATTATTATTTACATTATTCCAAGAAAGCCAACGGACTTTGGTCATATCTACCTGTACAAAATGAACGTTTAGTATAATCCATCTGCTCATTTCAATAGAATAAATGGTTTATCAGCCTGTGCTATTCAATGGATTCATCAGTGATGATCATTATCAATCATAAGTGCCCAAAGTTAATAAATTGGCCATTCTTTTATTTTATCTTCCTAGTCTATGTAGATAAACTTCTATAGAAACTGGCTTGCTTCTCTTTTCGTGCTTTCTTTCTTTCTTTCTTTCCTTTCCTTTCCTTCTTTCCAGAGCATTTCACTCAAATGAAAGGAAAAATACCACCACAAAATTCATTTTCCAAAAGGATGAAATCTTCTTAAAGGATTTTAAAAAGATGACTATGGACCACCCCCCCACACACACACATACCTGCCTCCTTCACCTCCCTGTCAGACTTAGGATTTGAAAAACACTATTGAAATGAACAAAGAACCATTTCCTATAAATGCCTTGAAGAGAAATGATTTGTTTCAAGGCACAATGGATCTGAGCTCTCTCCAAATTCTCAAAGGCACTGGAAGTATGATGGCATCAGGGTGCCCTAGCCTTATGCTATAGTGCCTGTTTTTATGCAAATCAGGGTTTTTTTTTTTAAAGCATTTCCTGAACTACAAGATAATTTTTTTATTCAAAATGTACATTATAGAGAAAGTAGGTGGGGAAAAAATACAGACTTGACATAGATCTCGGCTTCAAAGCAGCTAGTTTTCCTCTTATTACCTGGTTGAAAAATGGCAAATTAGCCATGACTTAACTGGTTTCCTCACTCCCACTCCTACTGAAATGCAGGAAAGTCATGAGGTCTTTGAGGATAGAGATCTAACAGTTTGAAGATTTGTAAATAGTTTTAAATCTATTTAAAAGAAGCTGCAAGTTTTTATTTTATTCTTAAGAAAAGACAGTAGTGAAAATAGATGAGAAGCTGCAAGTTTTTATTTTATTCTTAAGAAAAGACAGTAGTGAAAATAGATGATTAAGGCAGAAATTAAGTAAGTAGGTGCCCTGTATGCTGAGTAATTATGCTCTTCTGGCCCAGAGGATCACTATAATTCATGCTATGCAATGCAACACGAATCCTTCTATTGCAAGGCATAGATAAACCACAAGTGAAGAAAATCTGACATGCTTTGAATTATATACATAGGTCACTCCTTAGGATCTATATCCCATAATACTGTTCTTTACATTCAGACAAATAACAAATTATCATTAATGAAAAGAACTATTTTTTCCATGGATCATGGTTTAAAGTGGTATAAATAAAAATATCCCAGAAGGATGTTTTAGTAGAGTCTCAATATCATTTTTAGATAGATACATGATATTAATAGTATTTTAAGCTTTTCCCATAAACTTAGTCCCTATACAAAAAGATATTTTCTTATATTTTCACTCAATAGGAATAACAATAATCTACTTTGTCATATATGTGTCTTTTCAAAAACATTTGATGACATGGAAGCAAAATTAATTTATTCTCAGGAAGTATATTGAAACATACTGTGACTAGGACTGAAGAATAAGTTATATCCCTTAACAGGAAATCTTGGTAGAATGCAACGGGTTTAACTGTAAAGTGTTCTTAACTAGGAAAAAATAGAATAATTCTTATGAGTACATTGTTATAATAATTCAAAAAGATTTAATCAGGTCAAACATGCAATTTTCTTTTTTTCAGGAGTGGAGGTTTTAAAGTGCTTTAACTATTAGCCCTACATTTATACTATTTTTTATCCATGCTCAGCCTTTTGCTGAAAATGTAATACTGAAGGAAGAGAGAAGAGGAAAAGAGGATAAGAGAAGGAAAAGAGCATGAAGATAGGAGCCGAGTGCTTTGGCAAGCAGAGTCTGTTCTAGAAAGAACATTACTGTCAGGCTCTGTTCTGCCCTGTATGCGAGGAAAGAATTGGAACATACTTAGAGGAGCCCTGCCATGCTCCTTAGGAGGTGACTAGTATAGTGACAGCTCAATGGCACGGGGTACACCTCCTAACAATGGTTTCTGGTGGTGCAAGATGCAGTGGGTGCCAGCTGCCAGGAACCTTGAACTCGCAATTATACGCTCCGGCGTTTCTACGTAATGACCTTCCGCTTACGACAATCAGCTGCTGATTGCGCTGAGCATAAGCCGGAAAGCATGCAAACCTAGAGGAGGATTTTAGGTACCCAGGGAATAAGTAGTTCTCAGAGCGTAAGTGAATTAGAGAAAATCATCCTCTCCTTACTTCCTTCTGAGAAACAACCCTTTGGAAATCCAAATTAGAAAAAAATTTTCTTTTTAAGTGGAGAAGAAGGTAGAAAGCCTGTGCGGCTTGAACAGCATCTGCCATGGTCTCCAGGTCACTCGTGCAGCTGAGATGTTGGGAAGTAACAGAAAAGGTTTCTTGATGATGGAGCAGCTACTCAGTTCTGAGGCACTGAGACACATGAGATGCTACAGAACTTGGCTCAGTCCATTTACAAAGGACCAAAAGAATCTTGTGGAGGGTTTTTACATCACTGAAGAAAAGGAGAGTTCTGAGACCAACTGTGGCACTTTTGGGGACTTCTCAGATATGGGTTCTCACAATCCCATTTGCTTATGTCTGTATCAGTTTGCAGATATGCCATATTTTCAGGATGGCACATAATTATGCAGTAAATCTCCACATGCTAAGGTAAATAAATTAGTAACAGGAAAAAAATCTTATAGAGGCAAAAATTTGTCAAAAGACAGTTTTTAAATTATTTTTGTCTTAAAATTCTGCCAGAATTCTTTTCCTTATAAGAACTTCAGCCTACTATAGACAAAAATAAAATCCCTGCCCTGATCTTATCAGGGCAAAAACAGCAAGGATGTTTTCCCAGGCTGCTTTGAGAATACTCTTCATTCAGCACATAGAAATTAAGTCAGTAGTTTCTTAGTCCCTTTGGAAGTTGTTTCTTTTTTGTTTTGCTTTACTTGGTTGTGAGGGAGAAGAGAAATGATATAAGAACTTTAGAAAACTAGGGAGAAACGTCATCATTGTGTCAAAATTAATATTTAGCTGAAAAGGATTCATAATTTTTAATGTATATTCATCACACACTCTGTGATGGTGCAAATGTTCTGGCTGGGGAATGCAAACTATTGATAATATGAATTGTAGCTCTGCCTTGCCAACTACATTAATTATAATTAACTGACAGATTGACAGCTACATATTGATGGACAGTGTGGTGAAGATTCCTTTAATGTTACTATGTATAGTGTGGATGCATATTCACAGAATAAATAATTAGCATATTTCAGATTGATCACATCTAGTCTTGATCTTTTTCTGATATCAATAAATACAATCAGAGCCTGCTGTAGGGTCTTTGTTAAGGCATGTCAGCCCCTAAGCCTCTGTTTTCTTAGCTATCAAATGGGAAGTTAGATTAGAAGGTTATTTCTTCTCGGACAAGTTATATTTTAGGATTTAATCAATTGCTAGCTCTGGAGGAGACCTTCAAGATGGCGGAAGATTAAGACGTGGAGGTCACCTTCCTCCCCACAAATACATCAGAAATACAACTACATGTGGAACAACTCCTACAGAACACCTACTGAACGCTGGCAGAAGACCTCAGACCTCCCAAAAGGCAAGAAACTCCCCTCGTACCTGGGTAGGGCAAAAGAAAAAACAAAGACAAAAGAATAGGGACGGCACCTGCACCAGTGGGAGGGAGCTGTGAAGGAGGAAATGTTTCCACACACTAGAAGCCCCTTCGCGGGCGGAGACTGCGGGTGGCGGAGGGGGGAAGCTTCGGAGCCGCGGAGGAGAGCACAGGAACAAGGGTGCGGAGGGCAAAGCGGAGAGATTCCCGCACAGAGGATCGGTTCCGACCAGCACTCACCAGCCCGAGAGGCTTGTCTGCTCACCCGCCAGGGCAGGCGGGGCTGGGAGCTGAGGCTGGGGCTTCGGTTGGATCGCAGGGAGAGGCCTGGGGTTGGCAGCGTGAACACAGCCTGAAGGGGTTAGTGCGCCACGGCTAGCCAGGAGGGAGTCCGGGAAAAAGTCTGGAGCTGCCGAAGAGGCAAGAGACTTTTTCTTCCCTCTTTGTTTTCAGGTGCCTGAGGAGAGGGTATTAAGAGTACCGTCTAAATGACCTCCAGAGACGGGCACGAGCCGCGGCTATCAGCGCAGACCTCAGAGACGGGCATGAGACACTAAGGCTGCTGCTGCAGCCGCCAAGAAGCCTGTGTGCAACACAGGTCACTATCCACATGTCCCCTCCCGGGAGCCTGTGCAGCCCGCCGCTGCCAGGGTCCCGTGATCCAGGAACAACTCCCCTGGGAGAACACATGGCGTGTCTCACGCTGGTGCAATGTTATGATGGCCTCTGCGGCCGCAGGCTCACGCCAAATGCCATACTCCTCTCTCCCCGGCCTGAATGAGAGCCCCCTAATCAGCTGCTACTTTAACTCCGTCCTGTCCGAGCAAAGAACAGATGACCTCAGGCGACCTATATGCAAAGGCAGGGCCAAATCCAAAGCTGAACCCCAGGAGCTGTGCAAACAATTAAGAGAAAGGGAAATTTCTCCCAACAGCCTCAGGAGCAGTGGAGTAAATCTCCATAATCAACTTGATGTACCCTGCATTGGTGGAATACGTGAATAGAAAACAAATCATCCCAAATTGAGGTGGTAGACTTTGGGAGCAACGATGTATATATTTTTTTCATTTTTCTCTTTTTGTGAGTGTGTATGTGTCTGTGTGCAATTTTGTCTGTATAACTTTGCTTTTACCATTTGTCCTAGGTTCTGTCTGGCCGTCCTTTTATTTTTTTAGTATAGTTTTTAATCGCTTCTTATCACTGGGGTTTTGGTTTTTGATTTGGTTGCTCTCTTCTTTCTTTGTTTTTTTAAATTACTTTTTAATTTTTAATAATTATTTTTTTATTTTAATAACTATTTTATTTCATTTTTTTTTCATTCTATTTTTCTCCCTTTTATTCTGAGCCATGTGGATGACAGGGCCTTGGTGCTCTGGCTGGGTGTCAGGCCTGTGCCTCTGAGATGGGAGAGCCAAGTTCAGTACATTGGTCCACAGGAGGCCTCCCAGCTCCACGTAATATCAATGAGCAAGAGCTCTCCCAGAGATCTACGTCTCAACATTAAGAGCCAGCGCCACCCAATGGCCAGCAACCTCCAGTGATGGACACCCCATGCCAAACAACGAGCAAGATAGGAACACAAACCCACCCATTAACAGAGAGGTTGCTGAAAGTCATACAAGGTTCAAGACACCCTAAAACACACCACAGGATGTGGCCCTACCCACCAGAAAGACAAGATCCGTCCCAACCCACCAGAATACAGGCACCAGTCTCCTCCACCAGGAAGCCTACACAAGCCACTGAACCAACCTTAGCCACTGGGGCATGAGACGCTAAGGCTGGGGCAGATGCCAAAACAATGGGAACTACAAACTTGCAGCCTGTGAAAAGGAGACCCAAACACAGTAAGTTAAGCAAAATTAGAAGACAAATAAACACACAGAAGATGAAAGAGCAAGGTAAAAACCCACCACACCAAACAAATGAAGAGGAAATAAGCATTCTACCTGAAAAAGAATTCAGAATAATGATAGTAAAGATGATCCAAAATCTTGGAAATAGAATGGAGAAAATACCATAAATGTTTAACAAGAACCTAGAAAAACTAAAGAGCAAACAAACAATGATGAACAACACAATAAATGAAATTAAAAATTCTCTGGAAGGAATCAATAGCAGAATAACTGAGGCAGAAGACCAGATAAGGGACCTAGAAGATAAAATAGTGGAAATGACTACCACAGAGCAGAAAAAATAAAAAAGAAAGAAAAATATTGAAGAGAGTCTGAGAGACCTCAGGTATAACATTAAATGCACCAACATTCGAATTATAGGGGTCCCAGAAGAAGAGAAAAAGAAAGGGACTGAGAAAATATTTGAAGAGATTATAGTTGAAAACTTCCCTAATATGGGAAAGGAAATAGGTAATCAAGTACAGGAAGTGCAGAGAGTCCCATACAGGATAAATCCAAGGAGAAACATGCCAAGACACATATTAATCAAACTAGCAAAAATTAAATACAAAGAAAAAATATTAAAAGAAGTAAGGAAATAAACAACAAAAAACATACAAGGGAAACCCCATAAGGTTAATAGTTGATCTTTCAGGAGAAACTCTGCATCTTTCAGGAGAAACTTTTCCCTTTGATGAAAGGGAAAAACCTACAACCAAAATTACTCTACCCAATAAGATTCTCATTCAGATTTGACAGAGAAATTTAAAACTTTACAGACAAACAAAAGTTAAGAGAATCCAGCACCACCAAACCAGCTTTACAACAAATGCTAAAGGTACTTCTCTAGGCAGGAAACACAAGACAAGGAAAAGACCTACAATAACAAACCCAAAACAATTAAGAAAATGATAATAGGAACATACATATTGATAATTACCTTAAATGTAAATGGATTAAATGCTCCAACCAAAACACATAGACTAGCTGAATGGGTAAAAAACAAGACCTGTACATATGCTGTCTACAAGAGACCCACTTCAGACCTAGGGACACATACAGACTGACAGTGAGGGGATGGAAAAAGATATTCTATGCAAATGGAAATCAAAAGAAAGCTGTAATAGCAACTCTTATCAGAAAAAAATACACTTTAAAATAAAGACTACTACAAGAGACAAAGAAGGACACTACATAATGATCAAGGGATCAATCCAAGAAGAAGATATAACAATTGAAAATATTTATGCACCCAACATAGGAGTACATCAATACATAAGGCAAATACTAACAGCCATAAAAGGGGAAATTGACAGTAACACAATCATAGTAGGGGACTTTAACACCCCACTTTCACCAATGGACAGATCTTCCAAAATCAAAATAACTATGGAAACACAAACTTTAAATGATACATTAAACAAGATGGACTTAATTGATATTAATAGGACATTCCATCCACAAACAACAGAATACACTTTCTTCTCAAGTGCTCATGGAACATTCTCCATGATAGATCATATCCTGGGTCACAAATGAAGCCTTGGTAAGTTTAAGAAAATTGAAGTCATATCAAGTATCTTTTCTGACCACAATGCTATGAGACTACATATCAATTACAGGAAAAAAATCTATAAAAAATACAAACACATGGAGGCTAAACAATACACTACTAAATAACCAAGAGATCACTGAAGAAATCAAAGAGGAAATCAAAAAATACCTAGAAACAAATGACAATGAAAACACAAGACTGAAAACCTATGGGATGCCACAAAAGCAGTTCTAAGAGGGAAGTTTACAGCAACACAACCCTACCTTAAGAAACAAGAAACACCTCAAATAAACCACCTAACCTTATACCTAAACCAATTAGAGAAAGAAGAACAAAAAAGCCCCAAAGTTAGCAGAAGGAAAGAAATCATAAAGATCAGATCAGAAATAAATGAAAAAGAAATGAAGAAAACAATAGCAAAGATCAATAAAACTAAATCTGGTTCCTTGAGAAGATAAACAAAATTGATAAACCATTAGCCAGACTCATCAAGAAAAAAAGGGAGAAGACTCAAATCAATAGAATTAGAAATGAAAAAGGAGAAGTAACAACTGCCACTGCAAAAACACAAAGGATCATGAGAGATTACTACAAGCAACTATATGCCAATAAACTGGACAACCTTGAAGAAATGGACAAATTCTTAGAAAAGCACAACCTTCTGAGACTGAACCAGGAAGAAATAGAAAATATAAGCAGACCAATCACAAGCACTGAAATTGAAACTGTGATTAAAAGTCTTCCAACAAACAAAAGTCCAGGACCAGATGTCTTCACAGGTGAATTGTATCAAACATTTAGAGAAGAGTTAACACCTATCCTTCCCAAACTCTTCCAAAATATAGCAGAGGGAGAGACACTCCCAACCTCATTCTACGAGACCACTTTAACCCTGATACCAAAACCAGACAAAGATGTCACAAAGAAAGAAAACTACAGGCCAGTATCACTGATGAATATAGATACAAAAATCCTCAACAAAATACTAGCAAACAGAATCCAGCAGCACATTAAAAGGATCATACACCATGATCAAGTGGGGTTTATCCCAGACATGTAAGGATTCTTCAACATATGCAAATAAATCAATGTGATACACCATATTAACAAACTGAAGAGTAAAAACCATGTGATCATCTCAATAGATGCAGAAAAAGCTTTCGACAGAATTCAACACCTATTTTTGATTAAAAAAAAAAAAAACCCTCCAGAAAGTAGGCATAAAGGGAATTTTTCTCAACATAATAAAGGCCATATATGACAAACCCACAGCCAACATTGTCCTCAATGGTGAAAAACTGAAACCATTTCCACTAATATAAGGGACAAGACAAGGTTGCCTGCACTCACCACTATTATTCAACGTTATTTTGGAAGTTTTAGCCAAAGCAATCGGAGAAAAAAAAGAAATAAAAGGAATCCAAATTGGAAAAGAGGTAAAGCTGCCACTGTTTGCAGATGACATGTTACTATACATAGAGAAACCTAAAGATGCTACCAGAAAACGTCTAGAGCTAATCAATGAATTTGGTAAAGTAGCAGGATACAAAATTAATGCACAGAAATCTCTTGCATTCCTATACACTAATGATGAAAAATCTGGAAGAGAATTTAAGGAAACACTCCCATTTACCACTGCAACAAAAAGAATAAAATACCTAGGAATAAACCGACCTAAGGAGACAAGAGACCTGTATGCAGAAAATTATAAGACACTAATGAAAGAAATTAAAAATGTTACAAATAGATTGAGAGATATACCATGTTCTTCAATTGGAAGAATCAACATTGTGAAAAAGACTCTACTACCCAAAGAAATCTACAGATTCAATGCAATCCCTTTCAAACTACCAAAGCAATGTTGAGAAAGAATAACAGAGCTGGAGGAATCAGGCTCGTTGACTTCAGACTATACTACAAAGCTACAGTAATCAAGACAGTATGGTACTGGCACAAAAACAGAAATATAAGTCAATGGAACAAGATAGAAAGCCCTGAGATAAACCCATGCACATATGGTCACCTTACTGTTGATAAAGGAGGCAAGAATATACAATGGAGAAAAGACAGCCTCTTCAATAGGTGGTGCTGGGAAAACTGGACAGCTACATGTAAAAGAATGAAATTAGAACACTCCCTAACACCATATGCAAAAATTAACTCAAAATGGATTAAAGACCTAAATGTAAGTCCAGACACTATAAAACTCTTAGAGGAAAACATAGGCACAGCACTCTATGACATAAATCACAGCAAGATCCTTTTTGACCCACCTTCTAGAGAAATGGAAATAAAAAATACATAAATAAATGGGACCTAATGAAATTTAAAAGCTTTTTCACAGCAAAGGAAACCATAAACAAGACGAAAAGACAACCCTCAGGATGAGAGAAAATTTTTTCAAATGAAGCAACTGACAATGGATTAATCTCCAAAATTTACAAACAATATCAAAAAAACAAACAACCCAATCCCAAAATGAGCAGAAGACCTAAATAGACGTTTCTCCAAAGAAGATATACAGATTTCCAACAAACACGTGAAAGAATGCTAAACATCACTAATCATTAGAGAAATGCAAATCAAAACTACAATGATGTATCACCTCACAGCATTCAGAATGTCCATCATCAAAAAATCTACAAACAATAAATGCTGGAGAGGGTGTGGAGAAAAGGGAACCCTCTTGCACTATTGGAGGGAATGTAAATTGATGCAGCCACTATGGAGAACAGTGTGGAGGTCCCTTAAAAAACTAAAAATAGAACTACCATACAACCCAGCAATCCCACTACTGGGCATATACCCTGAGAAAAGCATAATTCAAAAAGAGTCATGTACCACAATATTCATTGCAGCTCTATTTACAATAGCCAGGACGTGGAAGCAAACTAAGTGTCGATCAATATATGAATGGATAAAGAAGATGTGGCACAAATATACAGTGGAGTATTACTCAGCCATAAAAAGAAATGAAATTGAGTTATTTGTAGTGAGGTGGATGGACATAGAGTCTGTCCTACAGAGTGAAGTAAGTTATAAATGGAAAAACAAATACCGTATGCTAACACATATATATGGAATATAAAAAAAAAA
>NW_020837960.1:1275142-1371918 GCF_003676395.1 Aethalodelphis obliquidens
AAAAAAAAAAACCTCAAAGGTTTGATTTCAAGATGAGAAAATAATGTGAACAAAGCATTTAGCATAGTGTCTGGCACATAGTAGATACTACATAAATTATGGTTACTATTGTTACTGAAACAGAATTAAAAATGGGACTCCCTGTGACTACAAAGGCATTGAATGGAGTCTATCAACCTTTTCCAAAATTACAATGGTGTCAGTAAACAGTCAATGCATAATACAGTTTTAAGTCCTCTTTCCACAACTATTTCAGTTTTGTCCAATTCTCACTCCATTTTTTGCTGATTCCTGTGTTTTGCCTTCCTTTGCCGAGGAGATGCTGAAGTGGTCAAGAGAAAGGAGTAAGGCAAATACCGCACCCACAGTCATCACATTCAACCTTCCTATGAAGTGGAAATTGACCACTAACTGCTAATTTCACCCTGTTCTTGAATAAGGGTTTTGGAATTAAAGTGGCTCCTGTTGTTAGGCAATGATATGGTTAGAATCAGTGCTCAAAAGTCTTTACCACAGAGTATAGTGAAGCATATTCCTGTTACTCTAGAAATTTTATTAACAAAGGTTTAAGTAAATCAAGGCATATTATAGATCCTTGCTAATTTAATTAGGAAACACTCTGAAAACCATAGTTTCATAATCTACCTGCCCCTCCTGAGGCTGTTTGTTCCAGACACCACCATGGCTGGGAACTGGAACATCTAACAGTGCAAACTAATGAAACGTGAGATTCAGTGTTCCAGGCCAGCAAACAAGCAATTAAAGAATATGTCATTGGCTTGATTGTACAAATCATTAGGAAATGGTAAAGAGGGTGTTTTTCAGTACTCTTAACAAGTTCCATTGCACACCCTATAGCTTGTCAATGCTCTAATCTCCTGAGATGAGCACTGATGTATACTTAATTAGTTTTCATTGATAGACTGCAAAACTCCTGCATGTTGTTTATATTATTGAGTGACTAATTTGTTTTATTCACTTCATGAATCCTAGATTTGTATAATCCTGAAACCTTGCCATGAATTTAGACTTAAAGTTTTTGCTTTGAAGACATGCCCTGATTCTGAGAGAGAGAGAGAGAAAGAGAGAGAGCTTGCAAAAGAGGTCCAGGTCTATTGTACTTCCTATAAAGTGGTCTATAGATGAATTAGTTGCTGCTAAATAGATGATTCATTTAGTGTACAGGCATTCCCCACTATCACCTCTATCTTACTTTTTGTGGACTTTCAAATCTCGACAGTACTGTAAAGTGATGGCTTTGTTCATTTCAAAGTGCAAAGAAGAAAAAAATCTATCAAAAAAATTTCACTGAGTACTTTTCTTAGTGTTTTGAATTCCAGCTGTGTTGTAGTCTCTCACATAAAAGCAGACAGAGATGTACATACTCTCAGACAAGTTTGACAAACAAATCAGAAGTTCATGCAGGGCTTTCCCCATAGCTTTTAAACAGCAGTATCAGCCAAGCTCATACTTAAACTGTGGTTGACCCTCCTGATAACTAAAACAATATATGTATGACCTACCAATATCCTTGCGCAGGTCCCATGATTTTAAATCTAGAAGAATTCAAACAGATGATTCAAAGCATGTGTGTTTATTTCTCAAAAAATTTTGTTGTATTTTTCATCTCCTGCAGTAATGTCTCCCAGAAAGGAAAGTGTGAAAATCATTGCAAATGAAATCTTAGGACAAGCAACATGTTCACCTCACACCAGAGATTAACATATTTTGAAGTATTTTGGAATACCTGTGTATTCTTGTCCAGTGTTATCAGCAAAGTTAACGTCCAGAAACCCATGGCCATTTGCGGGGTGGTGGGGCTGAGACAATTCAAAAAGTCAACTTGTGAACATCCTCAGCATCCCGTCAACCAGCAGGAAGTGATCATCTGTGACAGAGAGACCTCAGAGGAAAAGTTCCAAGTTTCTTTGGCTTCACTCTCTGAAGCTCTAGGTAAGGCACAGGATGAATAATCTATCAAAATGAACATAAATCTGAAAGTTTAAACCCTGGGTTCTATAACTTATAACAATTCATACAAGAGAGTTGAACTCTTCACTGTTTTGTATTTACTTTCAGAGAAGCTTCCCTGAAATGGTATTAATAACCTTCCTATCACTACAGCTTGGATAGTTATGAGGCTGAGATATTGACGCTCTGGCTTCGTTACCCAGAAATCTATGAAATGAATTTAATGATCAAGAATCTGGCTTGCCTTAGAACAACAATTTCCCTCAGTTTATTCATGTATGAAGTAAAAATAATAAGGCAATGTCATTTTCATGATAAGAATTCAAGGAAACAATTTGAAAGCCACTGTAAGGGTGAAGAAACATAAGGAAAATATATCTTAATCATTACTAAAATAGAGACTGCATTTGACACCTTACTATTTTAAAAAACAGGAAAATATCTTCTTAAGGAAGCAAACATCTTTTACCTCATCGATTTTCACTGCTCGTTAAGACCTGATCAACTTCATTGGAGTTTCATTTCCTTTAATTTCCCCGTTCTCCTCTTGCTCAGCACTTCTCTGAATTAGTGCTTCATTTCAAACTAACACTGCTGTAAGCTCCTAGAAGCAGTTGATACTCCTCTCTTTCCCCTCATTTCCTACCTTAATTGCTAAATTTTGAGTCAGCCTGAAATGTAGTAATAAGAGATGACCACCTAGTGGGATTACAAGGAGCCTTGGGACTCTCACTCCTGACTTTCATGCGCGCACACACACACACACACACACACACACACACACACACACACATACATACACACCTCCCCCAATGCAGGCTGTCAATCTCCAGGTCCCATTACGGTCTTGGTTAGTCTACTAACATGAAAAATTTCCATGAAAAGCAACTCAACAGGATCACCAATTATAGAGAGTTCAGTGTGAACAAATACATCATTTTTTAACAGAGTTTAAAACAGTAGACTGGAGACCCCAGGCATCTGTAGAGATGTCTACTGGGAAGAGGTCAGAGCTCAACAAGTTAGTGTAGAATACAGAAGAGGGAAGGTAACATAGATGACCATGAGGTCATGGTCATTTTGCTTAGAGATGCACATGCACACAAACATGGTCATTTTGCTTAGAGATACACATACACACAAACATCCAAAAATGTGCCCAAGAGTTCAGCTCCATTCTCTGTCACAATCATTCCAGGACTCTTGGTCCTTGCACCTATCACAGCTCTAAAATATTATAGTATCATGTGTCATTTACATTCATGTCTCTCTTACAGAATTACAGATGCCTTGAAGGCATAGTGTCTTAATTTTTTAAACATCTGTCTTAGCACTAAATATGGAGTTGACAGCACATCAGAATTACCTAGAGTTTTATAAAAATAAAGATTTCTAGGTCCTGCCCCAGACCTAGTGAATTAATATCTACAGAAATATGGCCTGGGTACCTATATCTCTTATAGTTCTAGGGATGATTTTGATATGCAGCATTAGTTGAGCATAATTATGTTAAATAGATGTTGAATGAAAGAAATAACTCTGTTTATACCCTTTTTACCTACTGTCCACATTGGGAAATGTAAACAGAATTCTGGATATGCACAACTCCAGGGAGCCCCACTCACATAAACCACAATGTGAATGGGCCTCCCTAGAGTTATGTGACACAGTGGCTCTGGAATGTACTCAGAGACCCTGGTTCACAATGTTAATAGAGAAAAATTTGCTAACGCCTCCAAGTCTTCTGTCTCTGCAGCTTCAGAAACTTATCACTGGAGAATGTAAATTGGTGCCGCTACTATGAAAAACAGTACGGAGATTCCTCAAGAAATTAGAAAAAAAAACTACCATATGATCTAGAAATTCCATTCTGGTTACTTATCTGAAGGAAATGAAAACACTAACTAGAAAAGATATATGCACTACCATGCTCATTGCAGCATTATTTACAATGGCCAAGACATGGAAGCAACCTAAGTGTCCATTGATAGATGAATGGATAAAGAAAATGTGGTAAATATATATAATATTTATATTATATATATATGTAATAGAATATGATTCAGCCATAAAAAAGAAGGAAATCTTGCCATTTGTGACAATATGGTTGGACATTGAAGGTATTATGCTAAGTGAAGTAAGTCGGACATTGAGAGGCAAATGCCATATGATCTTACTTATACGTGGAACCTAAAAATAAAAAATCAAGCACATAGATACAGAGAACAGATTGGTGATTGCCAGAGGTGTGTCAAAATGGGTGAAGGGGGTCAAAGGTGCAAACTGCCAGCTGTAAAATAACTGAGTCCTGGAGATGTAATATGCAGCATGATGACTATAGTTAATAATACTGTATTGTATTTTTGGAAGTTGCTAAGAGAGTAGATCTTAAAAGTTCTTATCACAAGAAAACAAGTTGTAACTGTGTGTCGTGATGGATATTAACTAGACTTGTGATCGTTGGCAATACATATATACATGTATCAAATCATTATGTTGTACAATTAAAATTAATATAATGTTATATGTCTATTACACTTCTATTTTAAAATGATAATAATATAGTTATTAAAAAAGGAAAACTTAGTACTGTGTGGTTTACGTATGGATCAAAAGAAAAACTTTCCATGAAAATAAAAGGAACTGGTGTTTCATCTCTAATTCTCCCCTCAATAATCTCAGACTACAACAGAGTTGCTATGGCCTTATTAAGCATCTAGCAGCATAATTCTAAGGCATTGCATCTTTTAATGCTAAGAGCTTATAGGTCCTAACTACCTACTTAACTACCTATTTCTTTCCTGGAAGTTTAATGGGAACTCCCATGAAAAAACTTCAGCAGAATCCCCTTCCAACTCTGCTCCTTTATGACATGTCTCTTCCAAACAACAAAACAAGCACTTTACCCAAAGCACTGAAGTTTTGGAAAATGGATTGCAGCTGTCATTTTCCTTGAGTAGACCAAAAGTCAAGTTCCAAATGTAGTAATGTGTTTGCAAAAACAGTAAAAGTGGCATCAACATTCATAAAACATGGGACGTTGATGCTTGGAAGAATTCTCTTCTATCACAGAATTTGTGTTCTACTGCAAATACATCAGGTCTTGGGTGGACTTTCCAAAGGCGAGGGGCTCTATGACTGCAGGACAGATTGCTTGGACTCGTATATTATGTCTGGAATCCTCTCATTTTTCCTCCAAATTCTCTCTACAGTACTACTTTTCAAACTTAAGTGTGTTTACTAATTGCCAGGGAATCATGCTGACATACAAATTCGACTCAATAGGTCTGAGGCTAGGCCTGAGTTTGCAGTTCTAGCAAGATCTCAGGTGATGCTGATGCTGCCTGCCCTCAGACCACACTTTGAGTAGAAAGTAACTGAAGTACTGCAGAGTTAACACACAAAGAACTTTGGAAAATTTTCTCTGGAGTTCATAACCACATTGTGATATCTAAGTACAGAATGTCTTTGTCCCACAAGGTCCTCTGAAGGTAATCTGAAAAGTTTATGAACTAAAAGAAAAATTTCACAAAATCTTTTTCAGAGCCATAGATTTTTATTGTCATTAATTTAGCATGATTAAGTAAATTCTAAGGGTAGAAATTAGGCTCAAAATGTAATTGTGATATGTCCACATTCCAATTATTCCCTCTGCTGCTACTGACGATTTAAAATCTTTACTAAAAAAAGTAATTTAGAATGTGCATGAAAGAATTTCAAGACACAATCCAAGGGAACCAGAATTGTTTCTACAAGAAAATATCCAGTACTTCTAGGAAGCCACTCTGCACACAGAGGGCTCTTCAGGGCCATCAGAGCCACTCACAGAGCAAGTGGAATAAAATGCAGCAGAAATCATGGCACACAGGAAGTGACACACAGCAGAATCCGTGGGTGACTTGCATTTGCTTTGACTGCCACTTTCAATCTGCCCTCACCTTTGTTCCTGCCTTGGCATTCTTGCTCCTGACTCTGAATTCACCCCTGTTTGCATGACAACTTCAGAGGATATTTCTTAGAGTTCTATTGGTGATTATGCAAACTTGGATGAGAAAGGTGAAACGTGTGGGAATTTTCTTCTACAGGTATATTTTCTCCTTTTGTTGAGACATTCAAACTGAGAGCAAGCACAGCACTGATCAAAATTTACATAGTGGGTGTTTTTAGATCCAAATGTATCATGAATCAAAAAGTAACTTTGTACTGGCAATGAAACCCAGCCAGATGGATGCCCTAATGTATTAATGTTACTTCCTCCCTACATAAGATGAAGTGGTTAAGCCAATAGTATAGATCCTGCTTCCTTTGCCATGGCCTTAGGATGAAAATAAGCCCCACACAGTCTAACAGAACAGCCTCAAGGGGAAGAGGTTAGAGAGAGGCTGACCTGCTTTGACGTACAAAAGTGAAGTGGGGAGTTCTTATACAACATCATATCCCAAGTCAGTTACCATAATCCTTGCCAGTCTGTTCAGTTAACCCCCAGACTCATCAGTCTAGGAAAAACAAGGATAATTTTCCCAGCATCACCTCAATTCTAACACGGAATCTCCACATCCTGGAAACCCCCTCATCCTGGGGAAAAGACAATTGTTCATCCTAGCCCCGAATTCTAATTCTACTCCTCTGGTCTACCTATGATGTAAGACACCTGTGCAGCTAAGCTATGGTTCAGAAGGTGCAATCGAAGCCACAGTTCCCAGGGGTAAATACACCTATACCCATGAGTCTATTCCGCTCTAGTGAGTGAATTGGAAGCGGAAGAGCGGCTGATGACACAGGCTATTACTTTTTTTTGCATGCATCATATAAGTGGTGTTTGTCTTATGCCCTGCGTGAGGATGCTGAATGCAGTCAAACCATGAGGTAAGATATGGAGAATTGAGATAGCTACAAATGACTGAAGTTGATCCATAGGAAGTACTCTATAGCTTACCCATTCTTGACATGACTTGCTTTGACATTCTGACTCCAACCCACTCTGCCTCATACACTGCCATAACCAGCCTTGACATGTCTGTGACCTGACGGTCCCCCTCATCTGCACCAAGCTTCCACCTCATCTCCAGCTTTCCCAGACTTTTGGTCTTATCTCTAGGGATCATTAATGGCAGAGTCTATAATCACCCACGAAGGACTACTAAGTCCTAACGAAAGTAACTTACTTCTACACGGGGAGGGTGACGGGTAAGCTGGGATGAACTGAGAGAGTAGCATGGACATATATACACTACCAAATGTAAAATGGATAGCTAGTGGGAAGCAGCGCATAGCACAGGGAGATCAGCTTAGTGCTTTGTGACCACCTAGAGGGGTGGGATAGGAAGGGTGGGAGGGAGGGAGATGCAAGAGGGAAGAGATATGGGAACATATGTATATGTATAACTGATTCACTTTGTTATAAAGCAGAAACTATCACACCATTGTAAAGCAATTATACTCCAATAAAGATGTTAAAAAAAAAAAGGAACTTACCTCTGAAGAAAAGAGACTGTACCTGAGAAAATATTAAAAATGAAACTTAGAGGATTCATTGAGTTATAAACTGTGTTGCGAAGGATTACATTGAAGGGGAGGAGGAACACAGTGTAAGAGGTGTAGGTTTTACTCGAAGCCTATCTGTTTCTCACTAGATTCACAAGGATGGCATTCTTCTTTCACACATTCAGCTAATGTTTATTGAGTCTCATGCTGGTTAAGGAGTTGTGTCCCCCGTTTATGGTGCTGTGGTGGGAGGTACAGTTAGAAAAATATACCATGGAAGATTTTACTATAAAAATTAATGAGATTCCTCAGAAGGAAAGAGGGACTGTAACATTCTCATACCTACAAAGCTCCTAAGAAACAATATAGAATACTCCTTTACTGAGAATTCTAAGTATCAAACTAAAAGGCTTAAACCATATCCTCTGTGTCATCCCTAAACATACCCTAGCCTTTGAGAGTCCTCTCTCCGTTCCAGACATTTCGGTCATGCCACAAGCGGCCCTGGGCTAAATATCTGCTCTTAACATAAATCTGAGCATCCAGTTTGACCTAAGAAATGTTGGTCCTCATTTCTATAAATGATGATTCCACCATAAAATGGTTTAAAAAAAAATGATAGAAGACATAATTCTAATCAAACCATTTTCCTTTTTGGAAAAATGTCTAATTGTGAAAAATTGCTGACCTGTCCTTTCTGGATGACCATGTGTTGATATTAACTTGTCAAACCCCAGGGGTTAGCTCATTTAATTTTTTCTGAACGTCGTTATTTCTCCTGAACTCCCTACACACCTACAACTTTGCATTCCTACCTGAAGTCTCTTTCCTTGGGAGCCTGACCATCATGCTAGGTTGAGTGATAACAGATGGCTGTGCAGTGCTGTGAACTAGCTTGGACCAGTGATCATATTTTATTCCAATCCACCCCTCCCAGCTCTTCCAAGCACACATACTTGCTCCATAACTCACTCAGCCAAATCCTGATAGAGCACTTCCTTTTCACTCCCTGCCACTATGTTCTGTTCACAAAGAGAGTCATACATTGAAAAGAAATAATTCACTTTCTGCAGAATAATTCTGAGCCTCATGGTAGGGCCAGTGGCTGGCTGTTTTCCATTTCAGCTTGCCTCCTGCTTGCCTCTCCAATTCACTGGATTAGTTCCAAACAGCACAAGATGCCAAGTGAGCCCTGCTCAGATGGCTCTAACTTTATATCAGGCAAGAGGAGCCCAGGGCTTCTCACTATGCTGATGGCACCAAAGTACCCTGGCTTCTTAAGTGGGAGATCCTGAATAATACAATTCATTTTTCATTTCAAAATGACCACAGAATCCTTTAATTGGATACCAGCCTGTGGCAGCAACAGAAAATCTTATTCTTAAGCATAATACAAGACTTCTAAAGGTTGAAGAAATTCTCATCATCATTTTCATCAGTTGGCATCCCAAAGAGGTCCCATAAGGCTGCCTTGCTGAGGGCCTCTCTAATAGGTGAAGCAAAGCTATAGCAAGTGCCTCTTGGCACTTAAAGGTGCTCTCACTGCTCAAGATGGATCTGCCTTACACAAAATTTTATGCTATAGTGAGTCCCCTGTGTGTATAATGATGTGTTTGCCCTGAATTGACCAATTAGGAAGGAAATAACATATTGCAGGGAAAAAGAAACCCTACTTGACTCCCTAAGTGCTTATTTTGTGACATAAAAAATGGGCATGAAGAAAACAAACTAACAAGACAAAGTCCTAAGATATTTTAACCTTCTTTTTGAGTTTTGTAGCAATTTTCTTTGACTCTGTGCTTTGTGTTTTCCAACTGAGCATTTAAGAGCATTCAAACTTCACTTTAAAATACATGCATATTACATAAAACCTGATATACCTGCTTTTGGTGTGTGTGTGTGTGTGTGTGTGTGTGTGTGTGTGTGTGTGTGTGTGTGTGCGTTTGCGCATGCGCGCATGCACGCATGTGTTGTAGGGCTAAGAATCTTAACACTATACCCAAGACCAAACAGGAGTTATATTAATCTCTGTCTTTTTATTCTGATGATGTTGGATAAGATATAAGGCAGGGGTCCCCAACCCCTAGGCCATGGACCAGTAGCAGTCTGCGTCCTGTTAGGAACTGGGCTGCACAGCAGGAGATGAGCAGCGGGCAAGCGAGCGAAGTTTCATCTGCCGCTCCCCATGGCTCCTCATCACTCGCATTACCGCCTGAACCCTCCCCCAATTTCCTTGGAAATATTGCCTTCCATGAAACTGGTCCCTGGTGCCAGAAAGGTTGAGGACCACTGATATAAGGGATATGCTTTATTCCAATGCACTTGAAGCAAACATAAGAATAACAAAGCACTTGTATGCTGAATTGATATATTGCTTCTAATTTTAAAATTAGGATATAATATTCTCCTATTTATATTTTTTTTAAAAAGCCATGCAATTATTCATTTTAAATATATAAATCTTGCAACCACTTAAAAATGCATCACATATTTTCAGAAAGGCAGTAGAGTGTCATAGTTAGCAACATGAAGATGGGAGTCAGACAAAGAAAGGTTAGAATCCTAGCCTGGCAACTTAGTAACTTTGTGAACTGGGGTAAGTTTTTTAACCTCTTTGGGTCCCATTTACCCCATCTTTCAAGTGATAACAATAACATCTGCCCCATTGATGTTGTGAGGACTAAGAAAATAAACCACTCAACATAGTAGTTGGCACATATTACATGTTTAATAAAAAGATATAAATTTGTCAAAAAGTTCACAACATTTTTATAATTATTTAATAAGATTTCAAATGTGTAGCTGGCATCAAAAAATATTTTAGTGACATTAATGGACATTTATTGAGAACCTACTGTGTTCCACATACTATTCTAATCACGGGAATGATAAAGAAAAATGCAAGCTGCTTGTTCTCAACAAAATCATTATCTGCATAAAGGGCTGCTTGAATTATATTGAAAATATTCCTACCAAATAAACAGAATGAGAAAATACAGATGCCTGGCTTTCCTTTTCACAATTTTCCATTTAAATACTAATGCACAAAGAGAAATGAAGAGTTTCAATAGTTCTAGAAACTAAGAACTGACCAGTGATCTACCAGACATTAGCCAAGTCCATGATGAAGTCATGAGACAGAAAGCAGGGCCTTAAAAATCTGAAGGAAGCAGAGGAATAGATTCCATCCAACAACACCCACTGGGTACCTCTTCTTCTCTGCAAAAGCAGGGGAGATACTCTATCCCCACACAGGGGATTTCTAGGTTGGCCAATGCCATTTCTCTGCCATTTCTCTCTCATTTCTATGACTCTCATCATCTCCCCAACTCCTTTTCTTGCTATGTACATTGTTTATCTTAACTTTCTATCTTCAAATAATCTTAGATCTACAGAAGATTTATAAAGTACAGAGAATTCCCTTAAACTCTTCAACCAGCTTCCCTTAACATAATATCTTACATAATTCAAATATCAAAACTAAGAAATAAACATTGGTACAATACCATTAACTGTACTAGAGACTTTATCCAGTTTTTACCAGTTTTTCTACTAATGTCTTTTTTCTACTTAAGGATCTAATTGATATTACGTTAAATTGATTAAATTAGATAATTGGCATTGCGACTCGTATTACATTTAGCTGTCATGTCCCTTTAGTCTCCTCTAATCCATAACAGACCTTAGTCTTTCCTTGTCTTTCATCGTCTTAACACTTGCAAAGAGTACTAGTGAGTTATTTTATAGTGTGTCTCTCCATTGGGCTTTATATAATGTTTTCTCATAATCACATTGCAGTTATGACACCAGAGAGATGATGTGCCCTTCTCAGTGCTTCATATTGAGGAATACATGATACCAATATTTCTTAACTGGTGATGTTAACCTTGGTCACTTGATTAAGGTGGTGTCATCCAGGTTTCTCCACTGTAAAGTTACCATTTCCCCCTCTGTAGCAGATATTTAGTTTGGGTCTCCCTTATTTTTATTTCTCATATTAGAAAGTCCTTCTGTTTCACCTATACTTCCAGGTGTGTTTTACATTGAGGCTCAAGCATGACCTCACAACAGTCATTCCCCAGGTCCTTGGGGGTTCCCATAATGCTGAAGTACCTCACAATGAGACAAAAGCATGCAAGTATTGTCTGAACTCTTTAAACTGCAAGTTACAAAAGCCCAGCTCAAAACAGCTTAAGCAAAAAAGGGAATTTATTGGCTCACGTAACTGTGAAGGCCAATAGTGAACTTGTTTAGAATTGTCAAATCTTTGGGTTCAAATAACACCATTAAGGTTCTTCTCTCAGCTGTGCTTCTGTATTCATTTTATTCTGCACAGGTTCCCTCCACAGGGGTGGAATATGATTGACCAAGAGCTCCAGATTCTCACCCTTTCAGCCTAGCACCCCCATGAATGAGGGCATTTCCATTTCTGCATATCCATATATCAATTCAGTCAAAGATTCTATTTGGCTACTTAACTTTTTTTTTTCTTCCATCAGATTTTGATTTATTTTTTGAATGAGTGAAATTTTATTGAGGACATAGGGAGTTTACTACAAACAAAAGAGAAAAATTTATCCTGAAAGTAGTTTTACTTTTATCAGTATTGTTAATATAATTTTCTAGGTCTAAGATGAAGCCTCTCCTACCTAGAGTGCCACTTCGGCAAACCAAAATTTAGGTAACTTTCATGTCCCTGAAAATGTTCCAACTGACTAGAAATGCAGTGTATCAGTCAGCCAATTCCCAAATGCCAAGTCAGCTCTGGACACTAATTTCCTTGTTTCTTCTCATCCCAAACAAGCTTGACTATGTGGCTCCAGCCAGTCAGATATTTTCTTTTTTTTTTTTCCCCCTCCAAATATGGAACTTTTATTTTTTATTTATATTTTTTTAACATCTTTACTGGAGTATAATTGCTTTACAAGGTTGTGTTAGTTTCTGCTGTATAACAAAGTAAATCAGCTATATGTATATATATATATATCCCCATATCCCCTCCCTCTTGAGTCTCCCTCCCACCCTCCCTATCCCACCCCTCTAGGTGGTTACAAAGCACCTAGCTGATCTCCCTGTGCTATGCAGCTGTTTCTCACTAGCAATCTATCTTACATTTGGTAGTGTATATATGTCCATGCCACTCTCTCACTTCGTCCCAGCTTACCCTTCCCCTTCCCTGTGTCCTCAAGTCCATTCTCTACATCTGCATTCCTGTCCTGCCTCTAGGTTCTTCAGAACCTTTTTTTCCCTTTAGATTCCATATATATGTGTTAGCATAGGGTAATTGTTTTTCTGTTTCTGACTTACCTCACTCTGTATGACAGACTCTAGGTCCATCCACCTCACTACAAATAACTCAATTTTGTTTCCTTTTATGACTGAGTAATATTCCATTGTATATATGTGCCACATCTTCTTTATTCATTCATCTGTTGATGAACACTTAGGTTTTTTCCATGTCCTGGCTATTGTAAATAGAGCTGCAATGAACATTGTGATTCATGACTCTTTTTGAATTATGGTTTTCTCAGGGTATATGCCCAGTAGTGGGAATGTTGGGTCATATGACAATTCTATTTTTAGTTTTTTAAGGAACCTCCATACTGTTCTCCATAGTAGCTGTATCAATTTACATTCCCAGCAACAGTACAAGAGGGCTCCCTTTTCTCCACACACTCTCCCCTTTCTCCACTACACTCTTTGTAGATAGATTTTTTGATGATAGCCATTCTGACCAGTGTGAGGTGATACCACATTGTAGTTTTGATTTGCATTTCTCTAATGATAAGTGATGTTGAGCATCCTTTCATGTGTTTGTTGGCAATCTGTATATCTTCTTTGTAGAAATGTCTATTTAGGTCTTCTGCCCATTTCTGAATCTGTTGTTTGTTTTTTTGATATTGAGCTGCATGAGCTACTTGTATATTTTGGAGAGTAATCCTTTGTCAGTTGCTTCATTTGAAAAAATTTTCTCTCATCCTGAGGGTTGTCTTTTCAACTTGTTTATGGTTTCCTTTGCTGTGCAAAAGCTTTTAAGTTTCATTAGGTCCCATTTATTTATTTTTGTTTTTATTTCCATTTCTCTAGAAGGTGGGTCAGAAAGGATCTTGCTGTGATTTATGTCATAGAGTGTTCTGCGTATGTTTTCCTCTAAGAGTTTTATAGTGTCTGGTCTTACATTTAGGTCTTTAATCCATTTCGAGTATATTTTTGTGTATGGTGTTAGGAAGTGTTCTAATTTCATTCTTTTACATGTAGCTGTCAGTTTTCCCAGCACCAGCTATTGAAGAGGCTTTCTTTTCTCCGTTTTATATTTTTGGCTCCTTTATCAAAGGTAAGGTGACCATATGTACGTGGGTTTATCTCTGGGCTTTCTATCCTGTTCCATTGACCTATATTTCTGTTTTTGTGCCAGTACCATACTGTCTTGATTACTGTAGCTTTGTAGTACAGTCTTAAGTCAGGGAAACTGATCCCTCTGGCTCTGTTTTTCTTTCTCAAAATTGCTTTTCATGGTCTTTTGTGTTTCCGTACAAATTGTGAAATTTTTTGTTCTAGTTCTGTGAAAATTGCCGTTGGTAGTTGATAAGGATTGCATGGAACCTGCAGATTGCTTTGGGTAGTCGAGTCATTTTCACAATGTTGATTCTTCCAATCCAAGAACATGGTATATCTCTCCAACTGTTTGTATCATCTTTAATTTCTTTCATCAGTGTCTTATAGTTTTCTCCATACAGGTCTTTTGTCTCCTTAGGTAGGTTTATTCCTAGGTACTTTATTCTTTTTGTTGCAATGGTAAATAGGAGTGTTTCCATAATTTCTTTTATGAATTTTCATCATTAGTGTATAGGAATGCAAGAGATTTCTGTGCATTAAATTTGTATCCTGCTACTCAACCAGATTCATTGATTAGCTCTAGTAGTTTTCTGGTAGCATCTTTAGGATTCTCTATGTATAGTATCATGTCATGTGCAAACAGTGACCGTTTTACTTCTTCTTTTCTGATTTGGATTTCTTTTTCTCTGATTGCTGTGGCTAAAACTTCCAAAACTATGTTGAATAATAATGGTGAGAGTGGGCAACCTGGTCTTGTTCCTCATCTTAGAGGAAACAAGATTATTTTTTCACCATTGAGAATGATGTTGGCTGTGGGTTTGTCATATATGACCTTTATTATGTTCAGGTAGGTTCCCTCTATGCCTACTTTCTGGAAAGTTTTTATCATGAATCGGTGTTGAATTTTGTCAAAAGCTTTTTCTGAATCTATTGAGATTTTCATATGGTTTTTATCCTTCAATTTGTTAATATGGTTTTGGCTACTTAACTTTTGTAAGACCTCTGCTGAACCAATCTCTACGGTCTGTGGAATTGTACACACTGTTAGCAGATTTTTATTTGTGCTTCTTTGGGTTTTCCTGATATTTTATAATAAGCATGCATTGGTCTTGAGATACATTTTATTAAATGGTAATTAAATAAAGTAAATATTATGTTTAAATGAGAAGAATGTTGATTATAAAAGCTCATCAGTGTCTTGTACTTCTCATTAGAGGGCCTCATAGAGTCTCATAAACTGTTTGACGGTCTTTGAGGAGGTAAGAGACTCTATTAGGAGTTCCTATTGCTGTGATCTCCTACTGGAAAACTACCACTGTGGCCCCTCTGACAGATGCTGTTCCCTGAGAGGTGATGGTAAATGTTAGCACTTGTAGTAGAACTAAGCATCTCTATGAGGTCTTCAGTGCTTGATTGTCTGAGGCCTCCATTCCAGTGTGATTTACCCTCAAGAGAAAAAAAATTAATCTTTCAATGTCTATTTAACATTCAGTTATGGTCAGAGATCACTGATTTTTTTGGTAATACTCCTTGTTAAAGAAAAAGAATAACAATTACCCAGCAGGAAACCTAATAAGAAGATTTAGGTGCCTAAAAATCTAGGTGGAAACTTGGATCAGCACAAATTTTCTTGAGACTATCATGTGGAAGGGAAGTTCATCTCAGGGAAAATAATTACTTAACCTAAGCAGACTAAAATTAGCCTATGGGCACAGCACCTGGAATATTCTAGGACACTGTACTTTAAGAACCATTGACCTAATAAAAATAATTCACTGGGCATTTCCCCCCAAAACAGAATGATATATTGCAGCCACAGCAAAGCCAAGAAGGCATTAGGGACGTTTTTCAGCAAACACTACCAACACACAGGGAAGACTATACATTTGCCTATGTTTCCTGCTCCTTATTGGATCAAGAACAGGATGCTAACAATGCCAGACCTAGATATTTCAGTCTAAATTATATCTCCAAGTAAAAATGCTAGATCTTTTCTAAAGTCAGCCAGAGTCCCTAAAGCATCTGATAAATTTAATAATGCATGAACAGGGAAGAGTATTTAGACTCTCAAAACATAAACAGCATTGACTGTTAGAACTTTAATCCTCATTTGCCTCCCAAAAGGAATCCTACAGTAAATGAAATCAAATCCAACAGAATCTCAAATGTTATACTTTTTGAAAATATACTACTATACTGTGCAACATCATGTGTATAAATTTATTCCTTGTTAGTAGTAGTTTTGTGTAATCAAAACTATAATCTCAGCCTTATTTTATGTTTTTTCCTATATGCACACATGGAGATGTTTTAGGATGTATACAAACTGGTATACTTGAGCCTCAGAGGCCAAACATGTCTGCATTATGGTTCATTCAAATTCCCCTGGTTAATTCCATAGTTACCTTAATTAAGCATAATTAACTTACTTAAAATAACTTTAATTAAGCTACCATAATTAGCTTTTTAAAAGGGCACTGTGATTTTAACTGTTTCATAACAAATATTTTGTTCTTACATCTATCTCCTTAGATACAGCAGTCTCACATTACTTTATTTCTGAACTCTTCCTCTCTTCAGGGAAAGAAATGGGACTAAGTTAATCCCTATCATAAACCCACATTGAATTAACTTCCTTTTTGTTACCCTAATTATCTAGATGTTAAACTGCAAGTTATTTCAGGAATATTGAGTTTATTGACTTTTATGAACTTACATAAAACTCATATGGTAAATAAAACTCCAAATGCAGGGCTTCCCTGGTGATTCAGTGGTTGAGAGTCCGCCTGCTAATGCAGGGGACACGGGTTTGTGCCCCAGTCTGGGAAGATCCCACATGCCGCGGAGCGGCTGGGCCCGTGAGCCATGGCTGCTGAGCCTGCGTGTCCGGAGCCTGTGCTCTGCAACGGGAGAGGCCACAACAGTGAGAGGCCCGCATACCGCAAAAGAAAAACAAAACTCCAAATGCAGAGGACGGACAATTAAAGTAAAAAACTGTTTTCTTACACAGGCATTCAGTGATAGTGATTCTGAGGTTTTCTCTGGTAAGCATCTCAGTTAAGTAAAAGTAGAGGAAAATGTCATATAAACAACTATACTGCTCTCATTCCAGAGAGGTTGCATGTCTAACACACGGGGCTTCAGTAAAAGACAATCCTGAGTTTGCATCTCACCTCTTCCTTTAGCTTGCTAAGTGAAGCTGGACGAGGTTTTTTAGCCTTACTTCAATTTCCTTTTCTTTAAAATAAGGATAATTCTAGTTTGAAGATATATTGTGAGGATTCAATGAGATAAAACTTGGCCAGTACCTGGTACTCAGTAGGCACCAAAGAAATGGTGGTGCCTTTCTTTCTGCCTTCTGCATTCTTCTTCTCTCAGATATCAATTCATGACTCAGAATGGCTTCCAAAATAGGTGGAAGAAAATCAGAGATGACTGAGGACACCACAGAAAATGATTCTTTGAAAAAATCAACTTTGACTACCTTATTTTCTCCCAGGCATCATAATTTGTCTGTCTTCTGTGTTTTTTATCACAATTCTTTTTATGTGATGTGCTTTATCCCTT
This sequence comes from Aethalodelphis obliquidens, assembly GCF_003676395.1. NCBI lineage: Eukaryota > Metazoa > Chordata > Mammalia > Artiodactyla > Delphinidae > Aethalodelphis > Aethalodelphis obliquidens. The sequence goes on from NW_020837960.1 coordinate 1,292,501, forward strand.
TTAGTTATCTCTAGCTGGTAAACTCTTTCTCATTAATTAAGACTTATATGAAAAGTCACCTCCTCCCAGAAGCCTCCTTACCTGACATAATCCTCAACACCCATCCCCCTAAAAAAAAGGCCAAACTGGATGTCTTCCCACAGAGCTACCATGATAGAGGTATGTATATGTACAGGTTCTACACATATCTCTGCATGTGATGACCCTGAATATATATCCAGCATTTTAAATGTCATTAGCATTGCCTATTTATGTGTCTGTTTCTTCGACCTAATTGAGTTCCTTTAGGGTAGAAGCTAATGGTTTTCATTGTTGTATCCACATTACCTATCATAATGCAGGCACAAAGAAGGCATTCAGTAAATATTTGTTGTATGAATGAATGAACGACACTATAGTATTTAAGAGATCTTAGTTTGGAGTCACAGATATGTGGGTATCCATCCCAGCTCTACTATGTATTTGTTGTGTGACCTTGGACAAATAACCTTCCTGAATTTCAATTTCTTCTTCAAAAATAGGAAGGATACTATCTATCTTACAGGATGGCTGGCAGGATTATGGGTGATAATGCAAGCAAATTATGTAAAATGCTTAGCACATTTAATAAATGATATGGTGGTTGGGCTTCCCTGGTGGCGTAGTGGTTGAGAGTCCGCCTGCCGATGGAGGGGACACGGGTTCGTGCCCCGGTCTGGGAAGATCCCACATGCTGTGGAGCGGCTGGGCCCATGAGCCATGGCCGCTGAGCCTGTGCGTCTGGAGCCTGTGCTCTGCAACGGGAGAGGCCACAACAGTGAGAGGCCCGCGTACCGCAAAAAAAAATTAAATAAATAAATAAATAAATAAAAATAAATGATATGGTGGGAGTGGAAGTGTGTGTAGTATGTGTGTATATATGTGTAAGTTTAATTTCATGTTCTAGCAATAGATTAAAAGCTAAAGATGTTATTTGGGGCATTGATACTCTTTCTTGCCATATCACAGAATTGACTGTCTTTTCCTAGGAGATATGGTATAGCCATATGATTCCTGGAACTTTGTCCTTTGGAACAGGAGACAGTAAGATGAAATCTATATTGTCTTGTAACAAGGGCAGAAGCCAGTCTGGAGGAGCAAGAAAAACCTGGGCTTTGAAATCAGATCAAATAGGTTTCCATGCTGAATCCACCACTTTCTAGTTGAGAAACTTGACAACTCACTAAACCTTTCGGAACCTCAGTTTTCTCAATTAAATAATAATACCAAATTTTCATGGATTAAGTGAGATGATGTACAATGGAGCACCCGCTACACTGTTTGGATCAGTCGTACAATGAGTAAGTGTGATTGTCCCTGATACCAACTGTCTTTGAACACTTCCTCTCCATGTGCACAACCTGCTGCTGGAAGAAAAAGGAGATGAGAGTGGCCTGGCACTAAGGTCTGAGGCCCTAACATATTGATTCCAGAAAACCCAAGCCAATCTATTCTGTCACTTTTGTTTTATCCTGTGTTCCTTATTGTTTCTGTATTAGGTGGAAGTAAGAGGGTGTTTAAAGGAAAAATGATGGAATAGGACTAAAGGAATTAGTGTATAGAAAAAGAAAGGGCAGGAAAGTCTGATTTATTTCCTGTAATCTCATGGCTTCCTCTCATGCAACGACCACAAGGCACATAATAGCCTCAGATGCAACCATCAGCACCTTTAGGGCATATACACAATGCTTTCTCCATTTTCTTGATTCCTTGACTTCTCAGTTTCCAAACAGCTTAACTTCAAAAGCCCTTTGAAACATTCTTCCCCTTCAGGTTTAAACAAGTGAACTTTAATCCTCAGCTTATAAATTATAGGAATACAGTCCCTTGTCTGCTCATCATAATTTCTCTCTACTTCTTTTAACATATAGTGACCAGGCAAAGAAAAAAAAATGTCCTAGAGCCACTTGTTTGTTAAGGGTCCTCTCACTCCATGAATCTTTGCCCTCCCTAACTGCCAGCTGCCTCACTCAGTGTTGGAGAATGAAACATGGGGGACTCTACACAAAATTCCTATTCTTTGTCTTTTCCTAGGTCTCTGCCCCATCTGATTTCCTACCCCAGTAAAATGGGCTGGGCAATTTCAAAAACAATAACTTTTGGCACTGAGGATATAACGGCAAGTCAACGCAGATCCATTATCTGCTCTTAAGTCGCTCATAGGCTAGTAGGAAGGACAGATGTTAAATAAAGAGCCACATTAATTAATGTGTAGTTTCAGGCTGTGATATGATGTTACTTTGTCCATGAAAAAAGTGTAATATGGATGTTTGGGATATTATGACTGGTCTTGGCCTCAGTCATTATCGAGAAGCAGAATAAAGGAAGAAATAGAAACAAATATTGCTACATACCTATGAGGGTTAATTCTCTGTGTCAGCCTGACTAAGCTACAGTGCCCAGTTGTTTGATTAAACACTAGTCTAGATGTTTCTGTGACGGTATTTTTTTTACATGTGATTAACACAGTCAGTTGACTTTAAATAAAGCGGATTACTGTACGTGGGTGAGCCACATCGAATCATTTAAAGGCCTTAAAAGTAAAGACTGAGGTTTCCCAAAGAAGAAATTCTGCTTTGAAACTGCAAATTAGAAATCCTGCCTGAGTTTCCACCCTGCTAGCCTGCCCTGGAGATGTCAGACTTTAGACTGCAACATCAACTCTTGCCTGAATTTTCAGCCTGCTGACTTGCCCTAAGGACTTTGGATTCGCCAGCTCCCATGATTACATGAGCCAGTGCCTTCCTCAAGCAGTTACATGGAGCCAATTCCAGAACAGGGTTCTGTTTCTCTGGAGAACTCTGACCAACACACTACCCTTCTCCCAATACTACACATGCATCACACACACACATACACACACACCTACACATACAGGGCTATAAACCCTAAACATCACAATGTTATCTATGCAGTGGCAACTCTGCCTTCATCCAAGAAATTAATTTTGACTTCTTCCAATGCTGGATACTGAAATAACCCCAAAAGTATCTTGGCATACATAACAGTATACTTAGTGGAATATTTCCTGTTGTCTCAAAGGTTTAGCTGAAGCCCTAAGCTAAGGATAAACAGTGTAAAGTACCCCCAAAAGATATGCCAAAACACCTGTGCATGATTTGCAAAGAACTGGCCCAAAGCTAGTTAGGCCACCTTTAACTCATCACCCACCTCCAGGTTATATAAAGAAAAGACCATGAGGAGATGAATGAGCAAAAACTGTTGAGTCAAGAATACTCTATGGAGAGCTATGGAATGCTGGATGCTGGGGACTTTCTCCCACCCCCACTGCTCCTGAAGCCAAATGGTTCCCCCAAGAGAACCATTTTGAGAGTTTGACACATAACCCAAGTATTTGAAAGGCACAAAAGCTGGTGCCTAAAAACGTCCAAAATGACCAGGTAACCAGAGCAGAGGAAGAGAGAGGGGAATGCATTGTAAGTGACCTGAATTTCCAGAATTTAGTGTGGCACAGGGGTAAAATTTACCCCACAAGCCCAATGAATGTGGTAGAGGGTGGCCAGGAATGAGTCATCTTGAATGATTTTGATGAAGAAATTTACCTGCTAGGTGCAGGGTCCCCCACAGCAAAAGGCTGTGTAAGGTTTACAGAAAGAAGTAGGGTGTGAGGAAGGTGAATCAGGGGAAAATGTAGTGTTATTAGTTCCCCTAAGGTGTCCCCTAGAACCCAGAAGTGCTCCAGAAGAGAAAGATTCAGCTTTAGTGCATCATCTCACAGAGGGCACCTATGACGGGTCACCCACAACCCATCCCATAAGCCTTTGTCCTTTTCCTCCAGTTCCTGCCCCTCCTTCTCTCTGACCCTGAAGGTCCCAGAAAGAGCAGAGTGAATGGAGAAGGACAAAGATGCCTGCCCTCCTCCCCATGCAGGTTTCTGAGCCTCAGAAGAGGACAAACTTTAAATTAGACAAGTGGGACTGAACTTATAATACACAAAACTGGAGAAGTTATGGATCTGACACATATTCAAAAAACTGATTTTTAAAAAACCTTATCCAAGATTCTACCCTAAAAGCAGTCTTGCCCACTCTGTGCCAAACTTTGCTCCTCAAAAGCATCTTTCTTTGCTATTTCATTTCTTCTATTCAGCATGTATCCCAAATTTCCATCTTACTCAAACTTCCTAGACTAAATGATTTCCATTTATAATTCTATCTTACCCTACCATAATTTTTAAAGCATATTTAGATAAAATATACTGCCATTTTAAAATAGACGTCTGCCTGCCGATGCAGGGGATACGGGTTCGTGCCCCGGTCCGGAAAGATCCCACATGCCGCGGGGCGGCTGGGCCCGTGAGCCATGGCCGCTGAGCCTGCGCGTCCGGAGCCTGTTGCTCCGCAGCGGGAGAGGCCACAAAAAAAAAAGGGACCGGCACCCAAAAAAAAAAAAAAAAAAAAAAAAAAATAGACAAAATTTTTCGGCATGCTAAAAATTATGTCTGAATAACTAGTAATAGTAATAAAAGAAGAAGATATTTTTCAGATTTTTTTACCAGGAAACAGAAAAGTAGGTAGAAATGAACATTTACTAAAATGTTTATGAAAAAATATGTTATACCACCTGTATTTAATAAACAAAATGCTTGTGAATACTTTCCTAATAGTAACAGACCAATCAGGAATATGGCTACACACCCACACACATGAAATAAGTAATAGTTGTTCTTGTATTATTCATGCAACAACAGACTAGATGAATGATAGATGATAGATAGATAGATGATAGATAGATAGATAGATAGATGGATAGATGACAGAATGAGTGAGCCAGCTATCAGGGCAGTATGTTGCACCGTAAGAGATTCAAAAGATGAAGGCACTAGAAATAATGGTAAAATGAGTAGAAATGGTGAATTTAAATGATAAGCAGAAATTCTTTTAATTAAAATAATAGTAATTATACAGCTTTTTAAATGTTTGAATTTAAGAACATTGGACAATGAACAAGATAATCTGATAATCCTGGCTCCTCCATTTAACTAGTCAGGCCACCTTTAAAAACCTACTTAAACACTCTGGGCCACCATTCTATTTATTTATAAAATGAGTAGATTAGATTATACAGTCTTTAGAACTACATCTAAATATAAACTTTTATAAGTCAATTTCATATCTCATCCTTCTCTTTTTCTTAAAATTTTTATTTTATTTATTTATTTTTGGCTGCCTTGGCTCTTTGTTGTGGTGTGCGGGGCCTCTCATTGCGGTGTCTTCTGGTTGCGAAGCACAGGCTCTAGGTGTGTGGGCTTCAGTAGTTGTGACACACGGGCTCAGTAGTTGTGGTGCATGGGCTTAGTTGCTCCACTGCCTGTGGGATCTTCCCAGACCAGGGATAGAACCCGTGTCCCCTGCATTGGCAGGTGGATTCTTAACCACTGTGCAACCAGGGAAGTCCCCTTTTCTTTTTAAAGTTACATCTCATTACTCTTAGCCCTCCCACCTCCTCCCTATAGTAATGATATTATACAGTAACAAAGATAGAAAGCAGACAGGATTGAAAAGAATATAAACGAAATCTCTACATACCTTTGTCTTAATTGTACTGATTTGTGCCGATTTGTTCTTTTTCCCAGTCTTCATTTGATCTCCCTAACAGCGTGCTTCATCAGAGAATAAACTTGTTTGGTTTTTTGCCTTTGAGTTAGTTAGAGACGAGGTGTGAGAAAGTCCCCCTTGCTCATCCTAATAGAGCAGATCTCCTCTGATGTCTGCACGCAGCTTGCCTCGAGGGTGGCTGTAGGTTCTTTGAATGCAAGATGCAAAGTTATTCCTCGGAGGGTAGGTAGGAAATAAAGTGCAATCAGACCCATTTTTTTTTGCAGTTTGAAAGGAGAAATCTATAAATTCAACACAATTTCAAACATGATCCCAATGGGTCTGCCTTGTTTTGGATGTTGACAAGCTGATATTAAAATTTGTATTAAAGAGCAGAAAAAATTTGAAGAGAAGAAGAGAGGAGTCACTCTGCCATATAGCAAGTCTTGTTACAAACTAGATTATTTAAGACAGTACAATATTTAAGCAGAGACAGATGGCTAAACCAATGGAAGGGAGTAGAGAGTCTGGAAACAGACCTATGCATATCTAGTAACTTGCAGAGGAGCCAAGGAAACATGGACAAATCAATAATGGTGCTCATACAGGTGGTTAGACACATGGGAAAAAAGTGGATTTCCTGCCTTACCTCTTAAACAAAAATAAATTCCAAGTAGTTTAAAGGCTTAAATATGAACAGCAAAACTTAAGAACATTTAAAGGAAAAAACAATAGAGTATTGTGTTTTAAAAGACCAAAAAAAAAGAATCATAAAGGAAAAAATTAATAAGTTAGACTACATTAAAATTAGAAATGTCTGCATATCAAATGGCAATATTAAAATAAAAAACATCAAAAAACAAGCCTTAGCCTGAAGGAAGATACCTGTAACCAATTTAAGGTAGAAGAGATCAATATCTAGGACAAGCAAGCCAATAGAAAAATAATAATGACCATAATATTAAAAGGTAATCATGGAAGAGAAAAGATATTCAACCTCACAAGAAATCAGGGAAACACATAAGAAAACTAAAACAAGTTAACATTTCACACCCATCTAATATTACCAAGTGTCAAGAAGTTTATGGAGTAATAAGAAATTGTATACACTATATTGACAGTATATTGGTACAATCACTTTGAAGAGTAATTTAACAATATCTAATGAATTTAGCTATGCACAGATCTTTTTTTTACCCAGGTAATCCACTGGGACAGACTACTCATTTCATGGGCAAAATTATGACAGAAGAAAAGATCTGAAATTTGGGGGAAACAATGAATTCATTTTGGAGCTCACGTGAAGACGTGTTAGATGAAATATAGTCTTTGGTTTGGCAACAGGGTCCTCTTTAACCTGGCTCCAAGCAGAATTTCCTACTCAAACTCTATTCCATAGGCAATGAGGATCATTTGATGACTGATAAGCAGGAGGATGGCAAACTCAGAGCAGAGCTTTGGGAATTCAAACTTAGGACAGCAAGGAAACCTCTAAATGATATAAACTAAAGAGTGACATGACCAATACACATTTTGGAAAGATTCCAACAGAAAGTGATCATTCCATCTCTGTGTATTTGCTGCCAATCACAGTTGATGCTCAATAATAGGGCAGCGAAAGGGCAAAGGGACAAATGACCAGCAGAAAAGGTAGGTGAACAGAACACACTAGAAGGCAAATCATAAGCTCTTCAATATGAAAAGTTTGTCCAACACAGACCAGATCACTGGAGAAAATACATTGGTAGAAATTAAGAAACAGAGTTGCTATGGGATTTTAAGATACTATGATAATTTGCTTGTGGCTGATGTTTACTTTCTATTAATAAAAAGTTCCTCTTACAGTAAATCTTCTCCCTTTTTGCCAACAAACATTTTTGATATGAAAATTATGTATGTAAAAATGTTTCCCTTCTTATCACTCACATATTTTTTTTCACTGTCCTGCTATTTATGCAGCTCCTAAGAGAATAATCCATAGAAAAAGTACATCAATACTGGAGAAATGTAAATACAATAAAAGAGATAAAACTCATATGCCCACCCTAATCTCACTTTGAAAATCAACCAAGATCCTTGCTATGATTTAATAATATTCTTTACAAAGATGTATAATCAAAAGAAATTTCCATAATCAAATCCCTAAAATAGTAAAAGCCTGTTTATTATAGATTATTGTCTATTAATATAAAAGATTATATTACAGAACTTACTATGTTGAGAGGAGTGATATCACATTCTTATTTTCTCTTAAACACAAAAGAAACTCAGTATACAGAAATGGGATATATTATAACTAACTCCAGTATATGAAAATTCTTCTCAGAATAGTACTAGAGCTATTGTCAGGTAGAATAGTATAAGAAGTGACTCAAATAGTTATTTTTACACCATACTTATTTCTTTGGCTTCTTTTCTTACAATAGCTGAAACTGAAAGAATATCTGAAATTTTTTTCCCAAAATTTATCATAAAGAACTACTGATTCCATTTACTAAGATACCATTCACCAATTTCTACATAATACTAGAACAGATTTCTGTTTTTCTATCTCAGATATACCATTGAGAGATGTATAAAATTCACCAGCTTTTAGACGAACATTTTAAAAAATTACATTCACATTAAGAAAAATGTAACAGTTCTCAAAATAGTGCTTTGTCTAAAATGTTTATTAGTTTCACTTTAGTGTTACTTTTTAGTATTTAATACCATATATTGACAAGTTCCTTGTTTATTTCCCTGCCATAAGAACCCTTAAACTTGGAAAGGAACATTTAAGTACCATGAATTTGAGCTGTTGATTCGAATATCCTGCCTATGTGCTTCCTTTTGTTTCCCCCAAAAAATGGCATCAGTTAGCCCTTCTTGGCAAACAAATACAACATCAGACTTCTGAATTTTCAGAAGAAAATTTTCAGAAGATGTGCTTTCCATTTTCAGAAGATGTGCTTTTTCAGCTACACCTATAATCACAGAACTAATACAAAACCACTTTCTCCAAACACAGCAGGGGCTAGGTTTAGATACTGTCAATATTTTGTCCAAGCCCACTTCACAAATAGAAAAAGCTGGAAAAACAGAGCAGGCATGGGGAATCTTAGGTCACAGTTCTGTGTGTAATTATTGTCATGACTATTGTTATCATAAAATATATAGAATGGTAGCGCCACTAAGGAGCGCAAAAAAAGGGCTGAACTTTTGACTTCAATTTTGTAACATTTTTCTCCATTATTCTTCTTGACCTATAAACAGCTTGTTTCTGCAGCTATAACAATAGGGGAAAAAACACTCATGCTCCATATGAATGTAGGAGTACCTTTTCTTTCTTTTTCTTCCTTTTCTGTAAGTGTCTCCTGAATACTCACTTCAGAAAATCACAGGATGACTTATTCATACAGGTATTTTCCCTCAAAAACAGCCTCTGCTGAGATCCCAGTAAAATGGTATCATTATTAGAATCAAATAGAAATGCATTTTATGAGTTCATTAAAAAATAAATTAGGAAGACTACCATTTTCTTTCAAAATTGCTAACACGAGTCTATGAAAGAATGGGCCCTCACTTAAGGCGTTCAGATTTCTGACCAGGAAATCTGACCCTCCAGTGTTGTTTTGATTAGAAAATACTGCTTACCCAGTAAAGGATCACAACTCTGGAAGTGGAAGTAAATTCTCCCTATTTGTACAGCTTCATTTTCCTCAGAGAGAAAAACATTTTTTGAATATCTAAGAGACATTATTTTAACTTTCTGACATTCTCAATTACCTTCCAGATAACAAAAAACAAAAATCTTTGGCATTTCAGCACTAAATAAAGAACATTGACATTTAACTTTCTGGGGTTTTTTAAATTATAAAGAGATTATAATTATTAACATATTAATATGTTTATAAATATATTAATTCACCTATCCCATAGGCTACTACTAATGGAAATTTAACACACCAAGGATTTATAAACTCTTTGGTCAACTCATTTTATGTCTTTTGTTTTGCACAAAAGGACCTTAGCCAGAAATTTTGCTTTGTTTGTGTGGAAAATAATTTTTAATTGCTAATGGGAAACACGTGTGCTTTGAGTTGTTCCTTGCTCCACTGAAAGCCATGTTGCCATGAGCCTGTCATAACCTGTATTCTGATAATAGCCCCCATTTCCTACCATTGTCTCCTTTCATCTTGCAACTTTGAAATCTCCTCTAGGGTGGAAAAGCTATAACTTCTCTCCTTTTAAAAGTAATTCATGACCCTAATTTAATATATTTAAACTGTGGGCTAAACATTCAGATGATGCACCAGGGTTAAAACATCCAGCTTTTTTTCTCAAAGGGAGGCAGTTTCATAATGCTATGAATTAATTCTAGTACATTGTCAAGAAGAAACAAATAATTAAGTACCCACTGAAGCAAAACAAATACTCCAATATCAATACAGCACATAAAACACCACAACTCATCAGGTAGTCTAGCGTGCTGGAATGCTTTCAACATAACTGACAGTAGCAGCCCCAGTTCTCAAGGTAATCTGGAAATTTTATCATGTATTGAAATGCAATTCCTTTTAAATGTTGAACCCTGCACATTTTAACAGCAGTTGTTTCACAGCCTCATGAATATCCCTGTTTATTCTGCTATCAAACCAGGCTAGACCCAGGAGAAAGGACCATAGACATCCAGGTCCAGCACTCTCTTCCTCTTCAGAAGGAGTCCTAATCAAAACCGCTCAACATTCATAAAGAACTGAAATTACAAGAGCAAACAACAGTGGAGTTTTACTCACTTATGACAACTGTGACTGAAGATATGATGAATCCCCTCATTAACCAAAAGCAAAACAAGAATTAATGAGTAGAAGCAGTAGAGTTTGGAGACAGGCTGAAATTTTGGGCCTCTCTTTCTCATTGAGTTATCCTAAATGCCTAGTTCAGTGTCTACACATAGTAGGCATTTGTTGGATGAATGAATGAATGAATGAATATGTTTGAATCCTACATTGGCCCCAATTCTAAAACTAGTTTATGATAGCTTTTCTTATCTTGGAATTAAAATGCATTAAACTTCCATGGTATATCTTCAGGAACTAGGAACCTGAAATAAACTCTTTCTCCCTCTCTATCAACCTTCCCATGCCTTTAATTCAGTTATTAGGTTTGGCCTATATATGCTTGCATCCAAGCTTTTACATGCTTTATTAGTTAGAGAAACCCTAGTTGCTGTAACAAATAAAACCAAAAATTTCAGAGACATTATTTAATTAAAATTTATTTCTTACTCACCTAATAATACTGAGCAAAACAGGAGGAGCAGCCCTTCCATGAGGTCATAGGAACTCAAGACCACATAAATTTTGCCATCTTCACCTCAGAGCTTATACATTCATCCTGGGGGTTCTTACCTTCCCAACTAGCTGGTGGGATTCTTTCCTGCCTGGAGAAGAGTGTGACAGAGGCTTTTATGAGTCAGACTTGAAAATGATGTGCATCACTTCCAATTACTTTCTATTTCCTAAAACCCAATCAATGGCTGTATCTAATTGCAAGAGAGTTCTGGAAAATGCAGTCCCCAGTTGAGCGGCCACTTTCTCACAGACAGCACTACAACATGTCAGGTGCGGGCAAGGACAGTTCCATGTCTCTTTCACACGTTTCCTCGTCAGAAACAGGAGATCTAAGGCAACGTCGGACCATGACTGGACGCTCCTGCCTGATACTGTCAACCTCAGGTTACCTATAAGTTACCTTTGAGACACATGTTGAGCAAGAAACTATGGAGAGACTCAACATGACTGAAAACTATTGTTTTTTTTTTTTTTCATTTGCTATAAGTAATTTTGAAAATAAATGCTAATTGTGATGTCACCCAGAAGCCATCCAGTGTTACAATTCAGCTTACAATATGATTTCCAGGTCCCATGTGACTACTAGTTCAGATGCATAGGAAGTGGTAGTAGAAATCAACTTTTTAATCTCCTGGAGTGTAATATGTGATTTCCAAAGCACTTGCAGTTTAAATCAGTGAAAAAGTGGGTCTTTAATACAGTCACAGATTTCATACTTAGAAGGGTTATGTGCCATAAACATGTTCCTATTCATTTTCTCCCGAAGAGTCTGATCATAATCTTAGCAGAAACTTGTGGTTCTGGCTGCCAAATTTAAAGAGTTTCACAAAGGTATTTTAAAAGGCTTTAGTGACATCAGCCTCTGCCTCTGACCCTCTTCTTTTTGCTGGCAATTCCAAGAGGACTAAATAGATCTAATGAAACATTTTGAACCCTTTCAAGTGGTCAGTAATCCAAAGGAAAGGCACTAGTTAGAAAGCATTATTGCCTAAGTTATTTCAAAAAGACTGAGTAGAGCACTAGGTTATAATCTTCTGATAAATTCAGTCTACATTTAAGGAAAATCATCTGACACAGAAAAAAATTACAAAGACTAGTCAGCTGCCTCTTCTATTGAACAAAACTGAAAAACAAAGTAATTTTCAAGAGTGGCAATTGGAGGTAAAATATTTGCCATGGTAAATGGTAAAAGTAAGATTTAAAATTTTCTAGGCACAGATTAAAAGTTATAATCATTGAACCTTCTTTATATGTCACGCAACAACTCATTCATTAATTTCAGACAGAATGAAGGGATTCAGGAAACTTCTCACGTCTCCATACAACACATCACTAACTGGTTTTGCAATATTTTCTACCCACTCACCTGAATTATATGCATGTTCTTGCAAAGTATTTCTCTCTCTGAAATTCACAACAGCAAAAAGTCTATATATGAACTCTAATTTTATGTGAATTTAACAGTGATTTGGTTAAGTATAATTAAGGGCACCAAGACTGGAAAAGAAAAAAGTGTGCTAACAATATTTTGTGCATAGCAACTTGGTCCAATTTAGCTTTTGATCAATAGCGGTGCTGGGGAGTGAAGAGAAAATAAACTGAGCATATCAATTAAACATTGGTCTGAAATAATAGGAGCCACTGTAGATGGACCTCAACTACATTTGAATAATGTGATTTTCTGAAAGGCCAATAGAGCTCCTGGTTATCTACAGACTCTACTTTTACATCAGGTTTAGAAAACTGCAGACACAGTGCTGGTGTGCACAACAAATAACATTTTCCATTTTGCATTTTGTGATCTGAAAGAGATGCTCCATTCGGATGAACAATGCAGTGAATGACAAGTACTCTCAGGAAGATAACCACATGCTGTGGATTTATTTTCACTTGTGAGGCTGCTCCAACAGGTATTGCAACTGCGTTTCCCAGGTAATCTCTTGGGGACTCTCCAACCAGCTGCTCAGCCACCTTGTCTACCCTTTTCAACATAACACATTATGGTACCAACGAAAGTTGATCCCCATAAGATAGCAGCAATATAAACTCGGAAAACTCTTTCTCCTCTCTATATTTACAATTTTGTTCTCTAGGTTAGCATGGCATTACACCTGCTTATTCTTGTTAGCCACTCAGGGAAAAATGTCATCCTATAATCTTGTTCTAGTCTGTTTTTCATTTCATATATAAATATTATGCCCAGTGAGCCTGGAGTAGCAGGAGTATAAGCAAGAATATATTCTTGTTCCAAATCACTCAATGCTATATTGATTGGAGGGACTTTAACTTTCTCATGTGAAGTATTGTGAAATATACTACACAAACTAATTATTTAAACCAACAATCTTAGTGAGATAATTCAGTATCTTTGTTATTCTGAAAAACCTCCACAATAGATATATGATACTTCACATATAAACTGTAAGTACACTAATTACAATGCAGGGGGAAAACCAGCCTTTGTTTTGTAAATGCCTAATAATATTGAGCATCTGAGCATTCCAAATGTACACATTAGGTATTGATTAAGCAACAAGTCTCTTTGTCAGGTCATTTACAGAGGCCCAGAGAAACAGCCTTCCTCAGGTATTTCCTTTGACCATAATTCTCCAATCTAGTCCAAAATGTGTAATCACTAAACTTAAAATTTAAACAAGGGGAGAAAGCAAAACAAATTGATGTCTATATTTACAGACCAAACTAATTTTGCTTAATTATCTTGGACAAGACTAATCAAATAAAGTCACTATTTTATACTATGAGGCATTTTACCTATCTATATAAAGACAGGCTTGGGTTGAATTATGGAGAAGCACAAGAAGGACATCAGTAGCTCTTTATAAGCTGCCTCTAAGAAAGCTATAGAGCATTGAGAGTTGTATATACCACCCTGAAAATAGTAGGACACTATCTAGAAAGAGGGAGAGAAAAAGAATATATAAAAGGAAAATAAAGGATGACATACAACAGTAATATGGCCAATGATGATCCTGTGATTTTAAAAAATCTTCTTTTTAAGTGGCTGTATTATCAGTCATGCTATGATTATGCATCAATTGAATTCTAGTTATACTAGTCATAGAACTAACTAGTAAACTCAGGGAAAAGATCTAAAATGAGTAGAAGTAAAGGAGCAAAATTATTGGAAATATTTCTCTCCCTATTCTTACTCCATCAGGAAAGAAATATTCTGGGACTTCCCTGGTGGCACAGTGGTTAAGAGTCTACCTGCAAATGCAAGGGACATGGGTCCGAGCCCTGGTCCTGGAAGATCCCACATGCCTCAGAGCAACAAAGCCTGTGCACCACAACTACTGAGCCTGCACTCTGGAGCCCGCGTGCCACAATTGCTGAAGCCTGCGGGCCTAGAGCCCATGCTCTGCAACAAGAGAAGCCACTGCAATGAGAAGCACGTGAACCACAACAAAGAGTAGCCCTGCTTGCCGCAACTAGAGAAAGCCCGCACGCAGCAACGAAGACCCAACGCAGCCAAAAATAAAATAAATAAATTTATTTTTTAAAAAAAGAAATATTCTGGGAAGATGGTGGCCACATCTTCCTAAATGTGGAAGTTTTTGCATCTTCCTAAATCTTCATGTAAAGTATCTAGATACAAAGGAATATTCATATACAGCATTTGTTTAAGAAGGCCCATAAAGAACAAGGCATCCCCACACACCCTAAATTGCAAAACAAATGGGGACCAAACACCAAAAACCACAAGATCTGCATGGTATCAGTGTTTGTGAAGGAGAAAGCAAAGGAAAACAATAAGATGTCTGACGGCTGTGAGCATACGAAATGCTAATAATAGGCAACACATGCTCACTGGAAATTATGACAAGTGAATCTGAGAACAGTACCTGAAACTGGAAGGGATTTTGTCCAATCTGACAGTGGGAGAGTCCAAGGAAATTGTATTAAGAACAAAGGAGCTAGGGCAGTCTAGACTCTATGAAACTGATCAGACAGGGTTTTCTTCTGAAACAGAGCCCATGCTGAAAAGAAACTTCTAAGAACTGAACCAAATTTTACAGAACAAGGGAAATAAAAATGAAGGAAAGTAAATGTCCAGATGAAGCAGATGCAGCAAATCGCAGAAAGCAAGCCACCAGTTTATGAACAGTACTGGGAAACAATGAAAGGAGGAGCACTGTGAAGTCAGAAAAGCAGTATTAGCGATAAGATAAGATAACTAAGGTTTTGAGTTATCTTTTCCTATAAAAGGAACCAGGGCTTCTTGGACAAATGGTTGATTCCATGTCTAGGGCAGGATACGTACAAGATGAGCCTGATATACCTTGTCAAAAAAGAAGCAAAGATTACTAGAAACATGGCAAAAAGACTCAGTAACCAACTTTATGAGGTTTCCACCAGCCAAAGATAGGATAATTTAGCTTCAATAAAGAAAATAATTTTCATGTATTGAAATAAATAAATAAATCCATTCATTAATAATATTTAAATTAATTATTAAAGTTTAAATGATCACCTTCAAAGGATGGTAAATAAAGAGAAAGAATCAAGCATTTATTCTGCCTTTCCTATATGACTATACCACTGGGTAACCAAATAATAGATGAAGGGAATTATCTGTTTATAAGAATATTCTAAAAAATAAGTTTTTAAATGATTGACTATCCCCATTTGCAACCACCCTCCACTCAATGAATTAATGTATTTATATATCATCAGTGTCTGCTAACAAAAACAGAGATAACCGGATATATGTCCCTTCTATAGTCTTGCCAAAGTGTCATATGTGAGGCTGATCAGCTCTCTGGATCCTGCTGCCAATTTTCAGGAAATAGAGAGGCAAGAAGAAACATGTTAACTTAGCCAAGAATATACAGTTAGCAAAATTCAGACAACAGGAAACTTGACAATTCAAATTGTCTAGGTCCTTTAACAAGAAAATTATAAGGAAAAGAAAGGGATAAGGTAGGCGTGGGAAGAAGGCCTGTAGATTAAAGGAGAACCTACAGACATCTTTTTTTGTTTTCTTTTTTTTTGGCTGCATTGGGTCTTCATTGCTAAGCGCAGGCTTTCTCTAGTTGCAACGAGTGGGGGCTATTCTTCACTGCAGTGTGTGGGCTTCTCATTGCTCTGGCTTTTCTTGTCACAGAGCACGGGCTCTATGCATGCGGGCTTCAGTAGTTGTGACACACAGGCTCAGTAGTTGTGGCTCATGGGCTGTACAGCACAGGCTCAGTAGTTGTGGTACACGGGCTTAGTTGCTCCGAGGCATGTGAGATCTTCCCAGACCAGGGTTCGAACCCATGTCCCCTGCACTGGCAGGCGGATTCTTAACCACTACTTCACCAGACATCATCTTTTAATGGAAAATACTAAGATATAGTGTATAAGGATACACTCTTGGGTGGTAAAACTATTCTTAAAAATGTAAGGTCATTATTACTGTAAAGGTCAGGGAGAGGGAGTAAAAAGTAGGGAGTGTTTGTAACTGGGTCAGGCCTCACCCAGGGGTTCCTGGGGTGGCTGGTAAAGTTCTCTCTCTTGGCCTGGGTGGTAATTACAAAGATGTTGGCTTTAAATAATTCACTAGCTGAAAACGATATTAAGAAAAGGAAAACTGAAAGAAAAAAAGGAAAGAAAAGAAAAGCAACGGCAGACCCATGTTCACAGGAAGATGGTAGAAACTGTGAACAGGTTTGTTCTGTCTACTCAGTCACAAAGGGACTGAACTAAAACTTCCACCTTCAACCTCCAGTGAAACCTTCCAGGATACAGAAGCAGAGGCCAGCAGCAACCTTTAGTAGACAGTGCCCTATTTGCCCCAAATCTCTGTGCCTTCAGCTTTCTTGTCACAGCATTTTTGCAGGACTGCGTTGCAGCACTCACTACAAATCCCATGATCAAGTAATAGAAAAACTGCTCTTGGAAAATTATACTTTGTATGAACATGAAGAAAAGAATTAGCCTCAATGTTCCATCATCTCATGTAAAAAACAAGAAGTTGGAAATGTTTCAGATGATTTTATTTTATTTTATTGTTTTTTTCTTTCTATATTCCTAACTTCTGTAACAAAAAAAAAAAAAAAGCTTTGGCATGGCAATATATTGTTATGTATTCTATAACAATATATGAAAGTATAATTTGATGGAGTGACAATTTTGGAGCCTGAAGCAAGTACAAATGTTTAACATTAGACAGAAGAAGATGAGAGAGATGGAAGCCAATTTCTTGAGTTGAATCAGACACCACATTACAGTTGTTACTCTTTGGCTTCTCCCCACAGGTTTACCTGGCCACTAAATGTCTTATTGTGGAAGGGAGCCACAGCACGGTCTGTCTACCATGGTCTGATGGGGTCCCATGGAGGTCTTTCACCACCCTGCCTTCCACTCTGAGGGAATCTGAACATCAGCTGGAGAGGGGGAAGAGAAGAGCATCTACCACCTCTTTGGGCCATGAAGCACATATACCAGAATCTTTTAAAATGCTCAATTAGTTATTTACTGTTTATTCAAACTATACAGAGTCTACAGTGGGAGCAGAGATCTAGGAGGTTTCCTGCAAAGGAATCACAGTCCTACCTATGGCATGGGACCACATTCCTTAGCTCTTGGGGACAGCATGTGAGCTCTCCCTTTACCAACCAGAAGAGGCTCTCACCCAGATGCCTCCACAAACTCTCTCCTACTGCCATTCACTCCTTTTAACCCCTCACCTTCCACACCCCAATCCTAGGTCCCATGTTCTCTTCTAGTTGGCCTCCAGAGAAGAGCCTTAATCCATGCTTTCTTCCTCTGGTTCTCTCATTGCTCAGGCAGAAATGATACTTTGGATTCTCCACAGTGGCCTGACCTTCAAGTAGAATATTCAAAAAGCAACCAAGCAGCCCTGTAGCAGGAAAGAGAACCTCCTGCTGGCATACCTCCTCAACTTTGTTCTGCTAAAGGACTAGCTTTTCCTTCCCCAGCTTTGAGTTACATTACAAAACACCTCCATTCAGGGCTTTAGCCTTCACATCCAGGGAAGGAGTTGGGGTCACCACAGAGCTAATGAAAAGGGAACCTGGGTATATGTAACAACAAAAGTGTCAGACTTATATCATATACATTTATATATACAGGCTTACCATACCTTCTGTTTAAGTCCGTTACTTGAAAAGCATAATGGAAATCCCCAGGAAAACAATATTAAAGGGAAGATTATGAAGGGTAAAGAACCTCTGCTGTAAGGAAAGATAGGAGTGCGTTTCCAGAAGCTTGGTTTTAGGAGGCCTATATGAGTCTCCAAGAGAGCATATGGTCACAGGGAGAGTTGTTTCAAATAGGGCGTTGAAAACATCAGCAAAAGTTATGAGTAGAAAAACTAGTATATAGTAACCTAACCAATAAATAGTTGTTGAATGACTGAAAGAATTATTAAAAAGATAGTAGGGTTGATGACACACGCCACAATTCAAATGTGCAAAACATGATAATTATTTTCTACAAAGAATCTCATCTTGCTTTTGAGTCCACTCAATAGAAACAACAATCTCCAACTCCTCAATGAACATAACTCAGTCTCTGCCAGTTTCAGCCAATGCTTTTCAGGTATTATCTCAGTGGCTTCGGGATTTAATCTCAGTAAATGATATCTTTTTTCTCCCTCCTTCTGATGACCTCCTCCCCAGGGACTTTCTAAGTCCTTGCAGACTTGAGGCAGAGATGTTCTGGCACTAATGTGCTCTGGTCTGGCTTGTCCAACTGACTGGGCAGTCTGCAGGAGTGAGGCTGGTCCCACCTGTCTCCAACTCATGCTCACTATGGAAATGGGCAGACCCTTCTCCAGACTCCAGTCACACAATCCCATACTCTGCAGCCTCCTTGTCCTGACCCCATGCCTCCTCTAGTCCTCCTAACATTTGTGCACCACCTACAAGTGCCACAAGAAATTTTGGACTCCCAAATGACACACACAAGCCATGGGAACCAGAGGTGCTGGCATAGGCTCATTTGCCTAGAATCTTCTACAGGCATTTGCCTAGAATCTTCTTCAATTCTGCAAACTAAATACTCCGAGTGTTTGACTTCACAAAAGAGGTTGCAATTTCCTCAGGCTATCCTGAGAAACAAAAATGGCCCTTGCTCCAGGATTCTCCAAACTTCCCTGTTCCTCCCTACTCTTTGCCTTCTTCCCAAAATTTGCCTGTGGGGGAATAGATTCAGCAGTGAAGACACTCAGCCTGAATTTCCTTATCTTCCCTCACTAGACCCCTGGATCAAAAGATCTTTTCTTCTTCCCTTTGGGCACAATGCTTATTTGCATCACCATTCTCCATTGGCATTACAGGGATATTTATTCTTACTCCGTAGGTTGTTGTAAAAATTGAATAAAACAATATGCAAAGCTTCCCTGCCTATTTGGTGCCCTCCTAATTTTACCCCAATAATCTTCTTGGAGACTTATGTGCCCAAACATACAGACACACGTCCAGGATCCCACAGTGAGTCAAAGACAGAACAAGGACTAAATGCCAAGATTCCTGACATTTAACTAATCTTCTCAAAAGATTTCCCACAATACAAACTGCTGTTTTAAGAGTTGAAAAAAATAGGAGGTGGGGATATTTGTTTATTCTTTCAGGGAACAAACATCTACTGAGAAACTCCCATATATAAGGCACAGCACTGTTTACTAGGGGAAGAAGAAGGCAGTGGGGCAGTGAGCCGTCAAATTCACAAAGAAGAAAAGGCCCTTCAGTATGCCCAGGAGAACTTTGAACATCTGACATTGCTAGAGCATTCTAGCAAGATTCCAGGCTGGGGAGGTAAGACGTTTAACCCGGGAGAGCCTGAGGCCACCCTAGTGAGCTCTAACTTCGGTTGAGGGGAAATGTGATTGGCAATGTATCGTTCTGGTGACAGTGCAGAGAATAGCTTTAAGGAGGGCAAGATTAGAGTCTGAGAGAGCATTTTACAGGCACTTATAGTAATCTAGTCCAGGTATTATATGGGCTAGAGTTAAGAGTAGTAATAGGGATACAGGGGAGAAAAGATACAAAAAAATGAAAAGATATAAATGTGTCAAAATTGGCAGTACTATTTCTACTCTTTTTTTCTTTCTTTGAAGCCACGGTTAAGATTTTCTTATAGGGTTTCCCTGGTGGCGCAGTGATTGAGAGTCCGCCTGCCGATGCAGGGGACACGATGCAGCCCCATTATATTTTTAATCGGTTGTTATTTTTATATGGAAAAGCTACTTATTTTTGTATATAAATTTTGTCCTCAGTCACATTACAATGATTATGATTAAGAGGCTGTCAGGGGCTTCCCTGGTGGCGCAGTGGTTGAGGGTCCGCCTGCTGATTCAGGGGGCACGGGTTCGTGCCCCAGTCCGGGATGATCCCACATGCCGCGGAGCGGCTGGCCCCGTGAGCCATGGCCACTGAGCCTGCGTGTCCGGAGCCTGTGCTCTGCAACGGGAGAGGCCACAACAGTGAGAGGCCCACGTACCGCAAAAAATAAATAAATAAATAAATAAATAAATAAATAAATATATATATATATGTATATATATATATATATAAAGGAAGAGTAAGAAAAAATCAACAAAAAAAGATTAAACATAATATGCTTAAAAAATTTAGACAAGGAAAACATGAAAATGCAACTGAAGAAACTAAAAGGAAGATCCCCTAAGAAAAGGTATAACATGCTCTTGGGAGGAAACATCAATTCTAAGTTAATCTAAAAATGTATAGGTTCTATAGAACAATAACAATAAGCTTCTTTATTAAGAACTACTCTAGCTGATGTTCAAAACTCATATGGAAAAATAAAAGGGAAAGAAAAACCAAGACAATTTTGAATAGTGGGGGTTTTTACAATAAGATATTGAAACATTTAAATCTACAGTAAGTAAAAATGTGTGGTAGTAAAATGTAAATAGATCTACGAACTACCTAGAAATAGGCCAAAATGGAATTTAATATGTAATGAAGTGACATTTTATGATAGGAAAAAATCCACCATGACTTAAATCAAAAGAGAAACTAAAAATTGGCCAAAGTAATATAGCAACATACATCATAGGTAAATGTGTATATAAAGGTCTTCTATAAATCAATAAGATAATATCTAACATTCCAAAAGTGTGGTGAGTAAAGGGCATGAACCACTTTAAAAAGTGCCACAAATGGCACTTCAGTATACCTAGAAATGTTTAGCATTTTTTGTATCAATAAAAAGAAAACTTAAAACTATCAAATACCATTTTTACTTATAATTTGGCAAATATCAAAAAAGTTGAAAATCTTTGTGTGGCATGAGTGTGGAGAAATATATACTTGCATACTTTGTTCATGGGAATGTAAATTGTACTTTTTGTATAAGAAAATACTCTCACTGTAGGGAACTTTGGAAACATTTATAAAAAATAACTATGTGTATACTATTTTGGCTGAGCAATTTTACTTCCAGAAATTATTTTTCTCCATATACATGCACATGTGTGCAAATACAAACTTTTGAAGCTATTCACTGCATCACTGTTTGAAATGGGGAAAAAAATTTAAAACAATCATCATAATGAGAGAGTTAAACTATGACTCATGTATACAATTTAGTATATAGCTCTTAAAAAGATATTTACAGTTGACCCTTGAACAGCACAGGTCCCCTTACATGCAGATTTTTTTCAATAGTAAATACTACAGCACTATATGACCCGTGGTTGGTTGAACTCATAGATGCAAACTGTGGATACAGAGGAACCAAGTATACAGAGGGCCAGCTATAAGTGGATTTTAGACACTGTGAGGGCCAAAGCCCCTAACCCCCACATTGTTCAAGGGTCAACTGTACAACCTTATATGTACTAGCATTGAATAATCTCAGCTAGATATCCTTAAGGAAAAAAAAAGTAACAAGGTTTAGAACAGTCTGTATAATATACTACATTGTATAAAAAAAGGATATAGCAGAGTGGTTAGGTCCAGCTTAGATTCCTAAGCTCTGCCACTTCTAGGCTCTGCCACTTCTAGGCTCTGCCACTTGCTAGCTGATCTTCAGCAAATGAATTAACTTTTCAGTTCCTCAGTTTATCAATACGTAAAGTGGGCATAATAGTCCCTAGGTCATAGAGCTGTTGTAAGAAATAAGTAAATTAATATATAAGTAAGGCAAAGACTGCTAGTTGATCACCAAACACATTTCCTCTTCTTCCTGGTACACACTAGACTATATTGGCCAGCCTCGCAGTGAGGGTGAGGATGTGACTGAATTCTAGCCAGTAATTGGCAGACATGGCCCATAAAAGCCTTTTACGTGCTATCTTCTATGCTCTTTGCCCTTTGCCAGGTCAGTCTCAAAGACGCAGACTGAAACTGCAAGGCCTCTGTCTATGGAAGGTCCCTTAAAGACTGGCTGTGGTCACCACACACTCGTTGATGATTTTAGATAACTTTCTGTTGGGTTTGAAGAATAATAACTTTTAGGGTCAATTGTTACAGCAGTCTTTTATTAAGTGTTTGCTGCTATTACCATAATTATTACTGTTTCTGTTATTAGCACATATCTCTGAAAGATACACAAGAACTTAATAATAGAGTTTGCCTCTTGCAAAAGGGATGGTGAGGCCTTTTGAACCTCTTGAATTTTGTGCATCTGCATGTCCTGTATGCATATATCACGTCTGTATTAGCAGACTAGCTTGTACTGCACTGTGATCAACTAGCCCTGAAATCTCAGAGTCTTAACACATCAGCGGTTTCTTTCTCATTGACGTCAGAGTCTGATGTGGACCAGGAGTCTCTACTGCCCGCAGCTCCTCCACAGGGTGACTCAAGAACACAGACCGTTTCCATCTGCCAACTCCTTCATTTACTGCAGTACTGATGGGAGAAAGAGGGATGGAAAAGGCACAGCCTCTCTTAACTGCCATCACTGTTCACATTTCAGTGACATGACCTCACTGAGATGTGGGACCTGGGCAATGTAGTTCAGCCATGTGCTCTCAGAAATTAAATACCCTGATGAACACTTGTGCTTCCCCATGATGTCTTGAAACTCTGACAATCAGGAAGAAACAGGCTGAGGGTACTTTCTTGGCCATTTGCCATCTCACAATGTTTCCTTTAACAGATTTAAGAAATTGCCCCTAGAAAAGTACGATAGTGCAAGGCTTAGGCCATTCCAGGTCCATCAGATACTTGATATGATACAACAAATAAAAAGGATTAGAGTTTAGGAGTTCTTCAGTCTTTGTATCTTACATTCTGTTGTAAGTATGCATTCTATTTTAATCTCTCTATTCAGGATTTGAGGAAGCTCACCTCTCAGCATTCCAAATGAAAGAGTTAAGGCTGTTCAGATGTTTTCACTGGCAATTTTCTAGAATACAGGAAAAGAAAGGCAGGTCACCTCAAGAGAGAGAAGCAGTGACCAAGTTATATTGACAGCACTTGGCCGTGGACAAGCCTCTTTTTGCCCAACTCTCCCAGGACTTTTTTTTTTAATTGGAGTATAATTGATTTACAATGTTGTGTTAGTTTCTGCTGTACAGTAAAGTGAATCAGTTATACATATACATATATCCACTCTTTCTTAGATTCTTTTCCCATATAGGTCATTACAGAGTATTGAGTAGAGTTCCCTGTGCTATACACTAGGTTCTTATTAGTTAACTATTTTATATATAGTACTATGTATATGTCAATCCCAATCTCCCAATTTTTCCCTCCCCCCACTTCCCCCCTTAGTAACTGTAAGTTTGTTTCCTACATCTGTGACTCTATTTCTGTTTGGTAAATAAGTTCATTTGTACCATTTTTTTCAGATTACACATATAAATGATATCATATGATATTTGTCTTTCTCTGTCTGACTTACTTCACTCAGTATGACAATCTCTAGGTCCATCCATGTCACTGTAAATGGCATTATTTCATTCCTTTTTTATGGCTGAGTAATATTCCATTACTGTGGTATATATGTACCATATCTTCTTTATCCATTCATCCTTCAATGGACATTGAGGTTGCTTCCATGTCCTGGCTATTGTAAATAGTGCTGCAATGAATGTTGGGGTACATGTATCTTCGAATTATAGTTTTCTCCAGATATATGGAGTGGGATTGTTGGATCATATGGTAGCTCTACTTTTAGTTTTTTAAGGAACCTCCATACTGTTCTCCATAGTGGCTGTATCAATTTACATTCCCACCAAAAGTGTAAGAAGGTTCCCTTTTCTCCACACCTTTTCCAGCATTTATTATTTGTGGATTTTTTGATGATGGCCATTCTGACCAGTGTGAGGTGACACCTCATTGCAGTTTTGATTTTCATTTCTCTAATAATTAGTGATGTTGAGCATCTTTTCCTGTGCCTCCTGGCCATCTGTATGTCTTCTTTGGAGAAATGTCTATTTAGATCTTCTGCCCTTTTTTTTTTTTTTTTTTGCGGTACGCGGGCCTCTCACTGTTGTGGCCTCTCCCGTTGCGGAGCACAGGCTCCGGACGCACAGGCTCAGTGGCCATGGCTCACGAGCCCAGCCGCTCTGTGGCATGTGGGATCTTCCCAGACCGGGGCATGAACCCGTGTCCCCCTCATCGGCAGGCGGACTCTCAACCACTGCTCCACCAGGGAAGCCCTGATGGAGGGTTTTGACTGAATGTGCCATCCCCCCCATCACAGGGTGCTGATGGATGGGCTGGGTCAGAAAGAGTCATACCCTGAGACAGGCTATTCAGAGAAAGAAGAACAGGTAGTGATGGTCTCCTGGAACAAACTGTAGACGCTTCACAGATGCCATTAGAAACAACTGGACCCAAGAATGTGCAATGGAATGGTGCCGCAGGTCCTGGTGGGTTGACACCAGAGATCGGCCCCAGATGCCCACAAAACTGTAGCCCTGGGCCCTTCCAGCTTCTGGAGGCTACAGACAGGAGACATGCGCAGGTGCAGGCGCAATTTATTCCCCCTTCTGGCCTCAGATGGTCCCTCCACTGCCTAACATTTGGTCCAGAGCCTGTTCCCATGGACCTGGCCAGGTCTCTGGGACAGGACACCGCTGCACTGTGACTGGGACGGGGCGGTCCAAGAGCACTGGGGTTTGCATGATAGGTGGTGTGAGCTAGATTCCTTAGGGCCAAGTTTGGGACAAGGGGTCTCCAGCCCCAGGGCACCATGTGTTTCTCATCCCAGGACACCCCTGCAGACCATCTTAGAACTCCCAAGATGCTCTGAGATGGGGCTTCCTCTGGGAAGAGTGGTGGTGGCTGCAATGTTTTGGTCCTGATTCTGCCATTCCCTGAGCACCCCTGATTTCTGACAGCATCTCAGCCCATCCCCTCCCTGCCCCTTCATCAGAACCCACACTTAGTCCCCCCACACACCCCAAGTCACATAGTGCACACTGTGGGCTCCAACTCAGCTATGTTTGCCCTCCTGTAAAGAAGAAAAAGAGGAGGAAGGAGGAGTATTTCCTGGGTTTTAAGTCACAAATTCCTTGAAATAATGTATTACATATTCCAAAACATTAACAAATTTTCATTTTTTTTAAATGAATACGTGAGACTGAAAACTTAATGTAGATACTGATAATTGGATCGTACTTCACTCTCTCTCCCTCTATGGCAGAGGCATTTCCAGCTGTTCTCTCCCCATTTCCTTGACCCCATGTAGTAGGCAGAGCCAAGTGACTAGTTCTTGCCAAAGGTCTATGAACAGAAGTAATGTGTGTCATTTCCAGACCAAAGTATTTGGGAGCCAGTGCACAGCTCTTTTGGAAAGGAGCTGCTCTGGAGAGTCACCAGATCTGGAGTGCATTTTGCATGACTGAGGAGTAAACTTTTATGTGTTAAGTCACTGACATTTGAAGACATGTTTGTTACCACAACCTAACCTAGCCTAAACTAAGCTAATTCTAATTCTTTAATACATCTGAAGAACCTATTCCAGTATAATTTAATTAACCATACATGATAAATTATATATAAATATGCTAGGTAGATATGACTGCATATCTATGTCTGTATAAAGTAGATACACAATATAAATAGTAAAAGTCAGACACAGAATAAGAAAATAAATAAAGGATTATCTTTCCAGAAGTTTCCAAACTAGTTTCAACACACATTTATTTTATTTCAATAAATATTTATTGAGTGCCTTTTATGGACAAAGCATCTGCTAGGTAGATGGCTGCAAAGATGAATAAGAAAAAACCCTGCTCTTGAAGGTCAGACCAGTGAAGGAGACAGACAAGCTCACCTCCAATTACAAAACTTATGTGTAGAGTCAAGCAGAAGTGAACATGAGGTGGAGAGACATTTAGCTCAGACTAGGACAATACTGGGAGTTTTCCCCAAGGAAGTGATTTCTAAAGAGCAGTAGTTAGGCTGATTCTAGCTCTTTGCTTTTTACAGAGGAAAACATTTATCAAATCTTGAAGTTACTTTTCTATTCATGTGGAATTTGATGTGTGTAAAGTAGTCTACTTTTGAAGAAATTGGGGAGAAAATACTGACTTCATAGTTCTTAGATTTTTAATTTTCTTTAGGTAATCAGGAATAAACATAAAACTCTTATCAACTCCCATTGTGAAGCCAAATCATTGTGAATCCCATCCTTGACATGCATTTACCATATATGTAATCTCCCTCTGCACATTTATTTATTATGCTTTTTAAAAATATATTTATTTAATTTATTTATTTATTTTTGGCTGTGTTGGGTCTTTGCTGCAGTGCAAGGGTTTCTCATTGCAGTGGTTTCTCTTGTTGCAGAGCACGGGCTCTAGGCCCGCAGGCTTCAGTAGCTGTGGCTCATGGACTCTAGAGAGTAGGCTCAGTAGTTGTGGCACGTGGGCTTAGTTGCTCCACAGCCTGTGGGATCTTCCCAGACCAGGGCTCAAACCATGTACCCTGCATTGGCAGGCGATTCTTAACCACTGAGCCACCAGGGAAGCCCCATTTATTATGCTTTTAAAGCACATGCTTATAACCTATATTTCTATTCTTTGTATAGATTATGGGCCCGTATCACCATTGCTTATATTGTCTTTTGTATTTAGGGTGTATGGCTCAACAGTTTAGTATAGTGGCCAAGAACCTGGGTTTTGTAACCTGCTTCCCAAATCCCAGTTCTGGCCTTAACTAGGTGTGCGATCATAGGAAAATTACTAAAATCAGTGTGCTTCTGTTTCCTCACCTGTGGAGAGGATATTATAATAGAACCTACCTCACAGAGATGTTATGAGAATTAAATGAGTTGATGTATATAATCCACCTAAAGCAGTAAACGCTTGATAAATTAGTTAATATTATGAGTATTGTTTGTTGTTAATTCTGCAGAGGTTTTTTTTTTTTGTTGGAGGTAACTCTGTTTTCAGTTGAATTTATAGTTCCATCTTAAAATTAGATACTTAATCTTGTGTGGTAGTGAGGCAGTAAAAATAACAAAGTTATTTTACAACTGGAAGTTGTAACGTGTGGGGAATGTTGTCAATAACCTTTAATTATATACAATGGAATATTAGCCATAGAAAGGAATGAAATAATACCATTTGCAGAGATGTGGGTGGACATAGAGATTGTCATACAGAGTGAAGTAAGTCAGAAAGAGAAAAACATCATATAATATTGCTTTTATGTGGAATCTAGAAAAATGGTAGAGATGAACTTATTTGCAAAGCAGAAATAGAGACACAGGTGTAGAGAACAAACTTATGGCTACCAAGGAGGGAAGGGAGGGATGGGATGAATTGGGAGACTGTGACTGACATATATGCACTAACATGTATAAAATAGATAACCAGTGAGAACTTACTATATAGCACAGGGAACTCTACTCAGTGCTCTGTGGTGACCTAAATGGGAAGGAAATTGAAAAAAGAGTGGATAAGTATGTATAAGTATGACTGACTCACTTCGCTGTACAGCAAGAAACTAAGACAACATTGTAAAAGCAACTATACTCTGATAAAATTAATAAAAAATTTTTAATAAAATAAAAATTTTGAAAAACATGTAATATCTTGTATAGTGACATATTATAACTGACTTATCATGATGATCAGTGTGAAATGTATAGAAATATCAAATCACTAATTTGCATAACAGGAGCTTACATAGTATATTGTAGGTCAATTATATTTTAAAAACAAACAAACTCAGAGAAAAACAAATCAGATTTGTGGTTACCAGAGGGGGATGTTGGGGGTGGTGAGGGGGAATTGGATGAAGACAGTTAAGAGGTGCAAACTTCCAGTTGTAAGGTAAGTAAGTACTAGGGATGTAATGTACAACATGGGAAATGTAATTAACAGTATGGTATGTTATATATGAAAGTGGTTAAAAGAGTATATCCTAAGAGGTCTCATCATAAGGAAATTTTTTTTTCTATTTCTTTAATGTTCTCTCTATATGAGATGATGGATGTTCACTAAACCTATTGTGGTAATCATTTCATGGTGTATGTAAGTCAAGTCGTTATGTTGTATGCCTTAAACTTATTTAGTGCTGTATGTCAATTTTAGCTCGATAAAACTGGAAGGAAAAAAAAGCTCTAAATACCAATCAATTTATCAAAAAAAATTTTCACCTTGCAGATTATACAACTGAATTTCAGAAATATTAGTGTTAATGAAAATTAAGAGTTGGAATGAGAATTAGAACTCAAAATTCCTGACTCGATAAAATAGCCTTAGTGGACTTTAACTTCAACCATACAGAGCCCAAAGTGTAATACCCCAGGAAGTTGTAGAGGAAAATAGATCAGTTGAGTGACTCTAATCCTGGAAACTAAGAAATCTGAATTTTAAAACACTGTTCTGGCTCTCATTTGCTCTAGCTAATGTCCAAGTCATTTATCATTTCAGGATTTTTCATACTCTAACAATAGAAAACCAAAGTACTTTATAAGGATAATAATACTACCTGCTTCTTGGGGATGCAGTAATAGTGTAAAGTTCTTTGAAATAGCAAGTACTAGAAGAAAAAATATCTGATTCAATGTTCTATTCCTGTTTCAGTATCAAAGTCCAATGCTGTGATTTAAGGACAGAATGAAATCACTTGAAATCAAATAGTTGATGCAATTTCCCAAAGCTCAACTGTATCTCATTACATCAGATCCTTTAGTTACTAGGGTATGCAACTATTACTAAAAAAATAGATTACCCTGTCTGTTCAGAAGATAGGCTGACATCCTTCCCTTCACTCTCTTTTAACTTGTACATTTGGCTCTTAATATTATTCCAAACCTTCTTAGGTTTAATGATATGTGTGTGCACTTGCACGTGCGCATGTGCATGTATGTGTGTGTGTGTGTGTGTGTGTGTGTAATGTTGAAAGCAAGGTGGGAGCTCATAGAATCTGAAAAACCCATTCTTTCTCGTTTTCACAGCAGGAATTCAAGTCCTTTTTAAGTATTTTTTTCAAAAATTTTCTTTCCACTTCACTTAAACAAAAATAAAAATCGGACATCAGTATGGTGAGTATTATAATAATGGAAGATGAACGATATAAGCATTTTAAAATGGAGATTAATTTGAAGGACTGATCAGTCCAGTTTCTAAGTGTTCACTGCGACCTTACTGCAAAATCTGGAGTCCTTCCTTGTATAGTTCTTCTGTAGGTACCAGCCACAAAGCTTCTATGAGTTTACAAGAATTCTATCTTCTAACCTGTGACCTAACGAAATGGCCACTCAGCTACTATTTGCAGAAATACAGAGGCCAACACTATCATCCTCAGATTTTAAGAGCACCACATTTTTCTCCATGATTAATTTGTAATTCATCTCCTAAACACGGAATTGATAGTAGAATCGATTATTTCAAAAACAGCTAAATAAGGAATAGAGAAACCGCAAAGAAGCCAGGGAGAAGTTTAGGACTCACACAAGTGCTCCTGATTTGACAAACAACAACACCTTACTTTGAATGCTCTAAATAACTCAGAGCACACAGAGTAGGAGGTGGAAGTTTAGGAAAAGAGCGACTGAACAGGTGGTTGTGCACATTGTAAGTACGGATATGGAGAAATTGCGAATGGCTGTAAATGAGGTTAAACTTTACTCTGTTGGATATTTTGAGAAAGCGATCAACATTAGTATGTGTTTTAGGAACATAGATTATAAATAAGAGTCAGAAAGACAAATCAGAAGGCTACTGTGTGTCATTTAGGGATAAGTTAATGAAGCCTGAGTCATGTCATTGCCAATGGCGATGAAAAGGATGAATTCAAGAGATGGTCAAGAGGTAGATTTGAGAGGATGAGAGTGAAGGGGCACATGGAAGAATCTCAAATTCCCCAAAATTTGGTTTCAGTTGACTATGGGATTGTGCAACTTACTTGAGGGTGATGTCATTCACAAAAAGAATAATTGCATAATGAGGATAAGGAATGTGTATTGAACACCTCCTATGTGCCAGGTGGTGTTTTAGGACCTAGTATTACAACAATGAACAAAATTCCCCCTTCAGTGGGTGAATGGAGAGATAAACTGTGGTACATCCAGACAGTAGAATATTATTCAACCTTAAAAAGAAATGATGTATCAAGCATACAAAGACATAGAGGAACCTAAAATGCATACTACTAAGTGAAAGAAGTCAACTTGAAAAGGCTAAATACTGTATAATTCCAACTATATGACATTCTGGAAAAGGCAAAACTACGAGAAAGTAAAAAGACCAGTGGTTGCCAGGAATTAGTGGGGAGAGAGGGATGAATAGGCAGAGCACAGAGGATTTTTAGGACAATACACTACTCTCTGTGGTGTTATAATAGTGGATACATGTCATCATACATTTGTCAAAATCCATAGAAAATGTACAACACCAAGAATAAACCCTAATGTAAACTATGGATTTTGAATGATAATGATGTGTCAATGGAGGTTCATCAGTTACAAAAAATGCACCACTCTGGCAAGTGATGTTGATAATGGGGGAGGCTATGCCTGTGAGGGGGCAGCAAATATAAATCCCTGGACCTACTTCTCAAATTTTCTGTGGACCTAAAACTGTACTTTATGCACAGCAAAAAAAATCATCTGCAAAATGAAAAGGCAACCTCCTGAATGGGAGGAGATACTTGCAAATGATATGCCCAATAAGGGATTAATATCCAAAATATATTTAGAATTCATACAATTCAAAATCAAACAATCTGATTTAAGGATGGGCAGAGAACCTGAGTAGACTTTTTTCCAAGGAAGACATACAGATGGAAACAAGCACATAAAAAGACACTCAGGGGCTTCCCTGGTGGCGCAGTGGTTGAGGGTCCGCCTGCTGATGGAGGGGACGCGGGTTCGTGCCCCGGTCCGGGAGGATCCCGCATGCCGCGGAGCGGCTGGGCCCGTGAGCCATGGCCGCTGAGCCTGCGCGTCTGGAGCCTGTGCTCCGCAACGGGAGAGGCCACAACAGTGAGAGGCCCGCGTACCTCAAAAAAAAAAAAAAAAAAAAAAGACACTCAACATCACTTATCATCAGGGAAATGCAAATCAAAATCACAATGAGATATCTCCTCACACATGTCAATATGACTATTATCAAAAAGCCAACAGATAATAAGTGTTGACAAGGATGTTGAGAAAAGGAAACCCTTGTGCACTGTTGGTGGGAATGTAAGTTGGTTCAGACACTATGGAAAACAGTATGGAGATTCCTGAGGAAATTAAAAATAGAATTACCATATGATCCACTAATTCCACTTCTGGGTACTTTTCCAAAGAAAGCAAAAACACTAATTCAAACTAATATATGCACCCCTATGTTCATTGCAGCATTATTTACAATAGGCAAGATATGGAAGCAATGTAAGTACCTGTTGATAAGTGAATAGATAAAGATATGGGATACATATAAAACAGAATATTAGCCACAAAAAAATGATGAAATCTTGCCATTTGTGGCAACAGGGATAGACCTAGAAGATACTATGCTTAGTGAAATAAGCACATAGAGAAAGGTAAATACTGTATGATTTCACTCATTTGTGGAATCAAAAAACAAAACAAGTGAACAAACATAATAAAACAGAAATGGAGTCACAGATAGGTATAAATTTCCAATTATAAAATAAATGAGTCATGGGAATGTAATGGACAGCATAGGAAATATAGTAAATAATATTATAATAACTTTGTATGGTGACAGATGGTCACTAGACTTATCATGGTGATCAATTCTTAATGTACATAAATGTTGGATCCTATTGTATACCTGAAAATAATATAATATTGTATGTCAACTATACTTCAATTTTATAAATAAATAAATAAAACTTCTAGAAGAAAATAAAACTGTGCTAAAAATTTTTATTAAAAAAGTTCTTCCCCTCTTGGGGAAGAAGGAAACTACATACATTATAGGAGGGGGAGCTTACATTCTAGAAGAGAAAGACAAATTATAAACAAAAATAAATTATTGTCTAATTGCCAATGAACTAAAAGGCAAAAAAGAAAAAGGAGAAGAGAAGAAGGGGGAAGAAGAGGAAGAGAAGGAAGAGAAGCAGGGAAAGGGGATGGGGAGAGAAGAGGAAGAGATGAAGGCGTTATGCACTGTGGTGACTAACTGTGACTATCACAAGAATAGCTATTAACAATTGTGTCAGAGAAGAGTTTACACGGAATGCATGAGATCCTTGGGGTGGGGGTCATCTTTTAATACTCCTATGTTCTGTGATAAAAATAATAGATACACTGTATAATATTGAATACATTATTTCCAGTACATATAATAGATGTTTGATACACACAAACAGACACACACACATTCTATGGAGGAAATAATACAGTAGAAAAAGGGGTTAGGAAACCGCAGGGAGGAATGAGGTTGCTCTTTAAAGAAGATGATCTTTAAATACAGTGGTCATGAAAGGCCTCATTGATTCAGTGACATTTGAGCAGAGACCTGAAGGAGGGACAGTGAGCAGTGTTAATATCTGGGAAAAAGAATTCCAAGAAGGAGCAAGTATGAGCTCCCTGAGACAACAGTATGCTTAGCATTTTCCAAAACATGACATGAAGCCCAGTGTTGCTATAATGGAATGAACCAGGGGTTTTAGGGCAGAATGGTAGACAAAGTAGATTTTGTAGGACTTTGTAAAGATTTTGGGCCTTACTCTGAATGAGATGAGAAGCTACTGGAAAATCTGGAGCAGAAGACTGACTTGATTCAACTTGCATTTTAAAAGGCTCTCTCTAGCTGCTACCCTGAGAATAGATCAGGAGAGGGGGAAGAGCAGAACCAAGAAGAATAATTATACCTATGAGCTGATGGAAATTTCCGAGGCAAGATATGGTGACCATTTAGACCAACTTGGGAGCAGTAGTGAGAAGAGCTTGGCTTCTCCATGTATTTTGAAGGTAAAGTCAACAGAATTTGCCGATGCCTTTGGGATGAAATGCAAAGGAACAAAGACAAAGACAACTCCATATTTTGGGGCTAAGCATCTGAAAGTCTGAAAAGGAAAATGTTGTGGAAGGAACAGTTTAGGGGATGGGAGGAAAGATGAGAAATTTGGTTTTGGACAAAAGTTTAAGCCCTTGTCAGACATTCAAATTAAGATGTCAAGCGGCCTCCTAGAGAAAGGATTCTGGAGAATTGAGGCCTGAGCTGGAGGATTAAACTTTGGCAACATAAGCACACAGAAAGTAAAGAAAGCCATTAGACTAGATGTACTCACCTAAGAAGTGGGGGTAAAAAGGACTGAAAGAATTCAACAACTGAATCCAGGGACACCCCACCAATAAAATCTGGAAAGATAAGGAACAGAAAACCAGATGGAAAAGAAACAGTCTATGTTTTAGAAAAAGAGAGATAGAGACAGAGAGACCTTGGCCAAATGAAGAAAGTGTTGCAAGAAGGAACAAATGATAAATCAATGGGTAAAGTAATATGAGGGATTATAATTTCCTGTTGAAATTAGCAATGGGGGAGTCATTGGGGAACTTGAGAAGATCAATTTCAGTGGAAGATGTTGGGGAGAAACTGGACTAAAATAAATTCCAAAGAAAAGAAAGGATAGGAATTGGACACATTTGACGATAGACAAAATGTCTTAAGGAGTTTCGCTAATAACTGGGAGCAAATAAATATGGTTGTGGCGGAAAAGGGTGTGGAATTAAGACTGTCTGTTAAATGGAAGAAATGGAAGAAAACTACTTTGCTTGTCTGGTCGAAATGGTCTTCTAAAGAGGAGATAGTTTTTGATGCCGAAGAGAGAGGGGGCAATTGCAATGCCAATGTCCTCGAAGAGAATCATTCAGGATTCAGTCAGTGAAGCAGAGACATGATGACTAATATGGGAATCAAGAATTTGTTATAGAAATTAGAAGTTACACTTATGTAGAAGGTGCTAAGGGAAATTTGCAGGACCAAAGCAAGAGTTACTAGTCAGCCTGCTTAGCTGGTATGGGTGGATAATTTGGAGCTTGCAGGGGAATCCAAGAAGGCAAGCATTCCCCCTGCCAAATTAGAACCACAAAGGAGCCCATGAAGAGATCTATGGGAAGTGAATGTTTCTGTGTCACTACCACCTGTGTGGGTTCGCAGCCAAGCATCTGGTAGTTGGCCTGGGGCCACTTTTGGGCAGCAGGGCCAGCAGTTAGGAAGACAAGCTGGATGTGGAACAGAGGAGAGTGAAGACCAGCTAAGACCCAGCAGGCACCTCCACATCTGAGCATCACTGAGCACTACAGCCTTCCAATTGTAATGGTCTCTGATTCATTCCTGCCTACTAAATCTTGTGCAAGTTCCTCTTTTGGCCACTTCTAATCTAGTCATACAAGGGATTCTAGAAAATATGGCTCCTAAATTGATAAGAGCACAATCCAGGACTTTCCAGCCCTTTCAACTCAGCATCCACATATACCACTTTTAACCATGCTTAACTTTCAAATAAAGATAATGGCCAAATGATGCTTCTGCTTAATACGAGACAACTATTCCACAACCAAAAACTGCTAACCCTCTTCCCCAGAGAGAATACGTATACTTAATCCATCTTCAGGTAAAACCCATTTCTCTTCCACCTGAGTCACACTCTCACTCGGTATCTTGTAAGTTAAATAATGAGATATAAAAGTAACCACTGGGCTTCCCTGGTGGCGCAGTGGTTGAGAGTCCGCCTGCAATGCAGGGGACACGGGTTCGTGCTCCGGTCCGGGAAGATCCCACATGCCACAGAGCGGCTGGGCCCGTGAGCCATGGCCGCTGAGCCTGTGCGTCCGGAGCCTGTGCTCCGCAACGGGAGAGACCACAACAGTGAGAGGCCTGCGTACCGCAAAAAAAAAAAAAGAAGTTACCGCTATTAATCTTATATCAGTTAGTAGGAAAATCTTACATTAGTTAATAGGAGTAGAAGAAGAAGTTGCTACAGTAATCAATCACCAAGTAGAAGGGAAGAAATTATTTAATTGTATATATAAATATATTCATATAAAAATAAGAAAATACGTAACTCTACAAATTCTATAACCAGTCCCATAGTCATATCAGTGTTTATAGTGTCCTTCCTCTACTACCTATTCTATACGAACTCTGTCCTCGCCAACTACTTCAGCTCATCATGGTTCCTTGCCTGTGGAGTGACACAAACCTTCATTTCTGAAGGCCCTGCAAGTTTGGGGTGGTTTTCTACTACTTTTATCACAGAACCTGAGAGTATTAAAAGGTGCTCCATGGATCTTCAGCATTCTACATATACTCTTCCCTGACCTAATTTTGTAAGAGCTATTTTCTAGACAGTCAGGATAAATTACCCTAATACAGTAAGAACTTTTTTGCCTGTTTTTCTTTTTACTGGCATGAGAGACACTAAATTGCCAGGTAACTGACAATAAAGAAACAAACAAACTCTCTCATAATATTGAATGGGAGAAGCAGCACCATATATTCTTCAACAATTCAGAGCATATTCCACATCCCCGCCCTCCAAGCTCTCACCACCCAGATGATGCTGTAACTGAGTCTTCAAAAGGACATCCCACCAGCCTATAAGACCCGCTCGGTAAGATCAGTGAACTCCATGAGCACAAGCCCATTTTCTGTAAGATGAGCTGCTTTGCCAAAAGCAATGTTGTGTGAAATACTGAGACAGTGAATAAGGTATTCTTTAAATCCATGGATGGTGGATTTGTCAGAATCGCTGTAAGCAGGAAAGGCAAATCTACATGCAGATGTCTATTTCAATGAGAACAAAGTGCTGCCTCTTCCAAGATGGATGTGGTCTAGAATAATCAACCCAGAAAATGGTGACAAACCAGGGGCTCAGTGTGGGTCTCTTCTGTTGGCGTGTTGGACACTGAGGCAGTGGCTGTAGACAAATCAGTCTTGGTGAGTGGGAGTCCGTGTTGCTGAACCCGTGCATAACCTCCACCCCTGCTACCATGGTCATTGCTCATGAGTTCATTGGGAAGATTAGGGGTGTCTGGGGAAACAGCCACAAAACAGGCCCAGTAAATAAAATCCTCCTCTGCTCAGGTTTTTCTTTGTTGAACATCCACATGGAACACACAAATTCTCAAACATTTTGGAGAGATCCATCCACAAATCTTTGCCCAGATGTCCTAGTTACCTAGTTTCCAATCATGTCTCATTGAAGTCCCTGACCATCAAGCCAAATTTTAACCACTTACCATGAAATAATGTATATCTCCACCTCCCTCTAACCATCTCACCTTCCAAGAAAGATGAAAAAAACAAGGGTAGTTCTCAAAAATCTGCCTATTGAAGAGATTTCTCTTCACCACTATTCCTCAAGGATACCCCAGAGTGGGGTTTTAGTGCTGTCATTGTCTACTTTGAGCTGATGCCAGCATAATGTGCAGAACCATCTATAAACTAGGCCTTAATTTTCATTTACAATCATCGGTTAATGGGGAACTTCCCATGAGACCATAAGTGCCAGTCAGAGGGAGGAGGCAATGTGGCAGGAGTAGTGACCATGGGCAGCTGGACTACTTAACCATGCAGCTTACTTGAGCTTTCAAGATGGAGCCTGACCTCATATCTATCAATCACCTACAGTGGATAATAGAATCCTGCCGAACACATCCAGTGTTATCCCTTCTTGAGTCAGACAGCAAGCAGTTTATTATGATTATCTTGGTGATCCATAGCCAAGTGTAGGGACCAGTAGCAAGCTAGCAGTTGTTTCTCAAAAGGAAAATAGTTATCTGCAGGAGGTTGCCTAGCTTTGATCCGAAATTCTAAAAGTCTCTGTTGTGAGTCACCTGTAGTATCCTGTCAAAGGCTCCACAGAACATCCCTATCTGCCACACTTACTTCAAGCACCATCAAATTGATCTATTAGATCATAAAGACTAAGTGGCAGCTGCAGAATTTCTCTTGGTCTGGAGCTCCACAAAACTAATAGCTTTTCAGGTTATTTGATCAATGAGTCTGAACAGCATGCCAAAATGGGGTATAGGTATATGTTGCCTCCAAAATCCAAAGAGACTCACTAGGTGCTATGTCCCTATCTTTGTGGTATGTCCCTATCAACTTATCCTTCAATTTGGGAGGGATATGTCAATGTACCATGAGATGCCTAGAACTCTCATAAGCCTCTACATTTGGGCTGTGGGGCAGTTATTTCCTACTCTCTGTTTTGAATGGGGGCTGGGGGAGTTATTTCCCACTCTGTTTGGAATGTTTTACCAAGATGTCTAGAGTAGTTGTTACTTTCTGCTTACTAGTCCAATTAGCATGATATCAAATTAGCGGAGCTTCATGGTATCTTATGGAATGAAGAAGCGGGTCCCTGTGGACAGGATTATAACAGAGAATTGGAGAAGAATTTTAACCATGAGGAAACACACTGAAGGAGTATTGCTGTTTTTGACTATTGAAAGCAAATGGCTTCTGATAATATTTATTAACACATGCAATGGATTCACAACATTAATTTCTGTATCAGTCAGAACTGAACCAGAGAAACAGAACCAGTAGGAGATACGTAATAAGATACTGATGGAAAGCTTTGTCTTATATGAGTACAGAGGCTGGCTAGGCAAGTCTGTTGTCCATCGGGCAGGCTGTAGGGAAGGGCAGACTAGAACTCCCAGGCTGCTGTCACAGGAAGAATTTTTCTTCAACAGGGAAGCCTCAGTTATGTTCTTAAGACCTTCCAACTAATTGAATCAGGCCTACCCAGTTTATCTAGAACAATCTCCTGTATTTAAAATCAACTGGTTCTGGACTTTAATCACACCTACAAAATTCCTTTACAGCAATACCTACATTAGTAGGTGTAGGCCTACCAAGTTTCACGGCCCACCCAAGTTGCAAACCAAGATGCCAGAAGGTTTTCTTCAGTAATGAAGCCATATCTGGAACAGCAGTTACAATTTGACTTATCAGTTGATTAAGTTTATAAAATTTCTCTGTCATTCTCTAAGATCCAAGATCTATCTGTCCTCTGCAAAGGCCAAATAGGTAAGTTGTATTAGGATGTGGTGGGAATCACCTGCATTCTTCAAGTCCTCAGAACATGGCACAAATCTCTGCAATTCCTCCAGGAATGCAGTATAGCTTTTAGTTTGCTATTTGGGAAGGTAGAAACCATTCGAGTGATTTCCATGTAAACATTCCTACCATACCAGCCTTCTCTCCATAAATCAGGGAACAAGTGTAGGGATTCTCCCAGTGGCTAAGTATGTCTCCTCCAACTATACATTCCAGACTTGAGGAAATATCATGTGCTAAGTTGGGGGACCAACGAGGCCACTTTGAGATGGACACAAGCCAAACTTCCATTAATTATATGAACTCCTTAAGCCCTTAATCTAATAGGTGGACCATGGAGGTGTTTTTTGTTTTGTTTTGTTTTGTTGGGGTTTTTTTGCGGTACGCGGGCCTCTCACTGCTGTGGCCCCTCCCACTGTGGAGCACAGGCTCTGGACGTGCAGGCCCAGCGGCCATGGCTCACGGGCCCAGCCGCTCCGCGGCATGTGGGATCTTCCCGGACCGGGGCATAAACCCGTGTCCCCTGCATCGGCAGGTGGACCCTCAACCACTGCGCCACCAGGGAAGCCCCATGAAGGTGTTTTGAATACCCAAGAATTAGTGTCAGTTCAGAGCCATGAAGTCTAGTAAGATCTCCTTTCCCAGTGCACAGACAAGAGGTAAGGAACCACAATCCCTTTAAGGAAGGCTAGGAAAAAGATTTACAGTATAATTTTTGGCATTGTAGCAGGATTCTTCCTCAAATGGACCCAGTCTTGCCTTCATTTAAGGGGCTAGATCTATAAACTGGCTCAATCTGGGAAAGAATTGATGGGCTGCAACACTCTTTTGTGGTGCCTGAAGTCAGACTAGTTTGCAAGATCTAGAGCTCTTCCACTTACTCAAATCAAGTAAAATACAAATCAAGTAGCTTGCCCATCTATTTCAGCCCTATAGACAGTATGATTAATTAGCCAATGCCAAAAATATATATGGTCAAACCATTCTCTTACTATTTTAGCTCTGCTGTTCACTGTAGTAACCATACCCACTTTGCCTTATCTGACCACCTGACCAACATCTGACCCCTGCCCATTATTCCCATTAGATCACCATTGTCCCCCTTGACTTCTAAATGTACTTCTGGAATTCCTATTATCCCAACCAAATACAGGGAGTTATTTCAGTGGCAATTTTCCCACTGTTCTTTCTGATATACAAAGAGACCTACAACAAAGCTTTTCAAAGACGCTTGTTCAACCCTCCCTAATGTACTCTTAATGCCTTGGTAAATGGAAAGCTTTCTGGGCTACCCTCTCCCAAGTGGCATTTTTAGTAGGTGGGTGAGCATGTCTTCATACTATATCTGTGATATAGATATTTTCCCTCATTTTACACATGTGGAAATTGAAGGATGCTATATACTCAAGGTCATTCAATTAATTGATGGATTCAGAATCTAAACTTAACTCTATTAGAGCCCAAACTCATGCTTCTCATAATTAGACTCTTAGCCACACAAAATTATGGGTTTACTCCAGTTACACTTTTTAAGGATTTTTAATAAAGATTTTTTCCAGTTTTATTGAGATGTAATTGATATACAGCACTACATAAATGTACAGCATACTGATTTGATTTATATACATCATGATGATTATCACAATAAGTTTAGTGAACATCCATCTTCTCATGTAGATAGAACATTAAAGAAATAGAAAAAATATTTTCCCTTGTGATGAGAACTCTTGGAATTTAATCTTTTAATAACTTTCATTATAACATATAACAGTGTTAATTATATTTATCATGTTGTACATTACATCCCTAGTACTTATTTATCTTATAACTGGAAGTTTGTACCTTTTGACTACCTTCATCTAATTCCCCCTCTTCCAAACCCCTGTCATGGAAAACCACAAATCTGAGCTCTTTTGCCATGAGTTTGTTTGGTTTGTTAGTTTTGAAGTATTGAATATAACTGACCTACAATACCATGTAAGCTCCTGTTATACAATATAGTCATTCAATATTTCTATACCTTTCAAAATGATCACTATAAGTCTAGTTACAATATGTCACCATACAAAGATATGATGTAATTATTGGCTATATTCCCCACACTGTACATTTTATACCCATGACTCATTTGTTTTGCAACTGGACGTTTGTACCTCTTAATCTCCCTCATCTATTTATTTCCTCCCCACAACTCCCTCCCCTCCGGCCACCACCTGCTTGTTCTCTATATCTATGACTCTGTCTCTGTTTTGTTATGTTTCTTCATTTTTTTTTGTTTTTTAGAGTCCAGATATAAGTGAAATCATATAGTATTTGTCTTTCTCTGTCTGACTTATACGTTCTAGGTCCACCCATGTTTTCACAAAAGGCAAGGTTTCATTCATTTTTATGGCTGAGTAATATTCCACTATGTAAAAATATATTTTTTTCATATATATATATATATATATATATATATATATATATATATATTCCACTATACATATATTCACATCTTTATCCATTCATCTATTGATGAGCACTTAAGTTGTTTCCATATTTTGGCTATTGTAAATAATGCTGCAATGAACAATAAGGGCTCATATAACTTTTCTAATTGGTGCTTTGATTTTCCTCAGATAACTACCCAGGAGTAGATTTTCTTGATCATAAGATAGTTCTATTTTTAATATTTTGAGAAATCTGCATAATGTTTTCCATAGTGGCTCCACCAGCTTACATCCCCACCAACAGAGAACAAGTGTTCTCTTTTCTCCACATCCTCACCAACATTTTTTTGTTGTCTTTTTGATAACAGCCCTTCTGACAGGTGTGAGGTGATATCTCATTGTGATTTTGATTTGCATTTCTCTAATGATTGTTGATGATGAGTATCGTTTCATGTGCCTGTTGGTCATCTGTATATCTTCCTTGTAAAAATGTCTATTTAGATCCTCTGCCCATTTTTCAATAGGGCTGTTTGGGTTTTGGGTTTGTTTGTTTGTTTTTATGATAAGTTGTATGAGTTCTTTGTATATTTTGAATATTAACCCCTTATCAGATATACCATTTGAAGATATATTTTCCCATTCAGTCAGTGGCCTTTTCTTTTTCTTGATAGTTTCCTTCTCTTTACAAAAGATTTTTAGTTTGATGTAGTCCCATTTTTTTAATTTTTACTTTTTTTTCCCTTGCCTAGGGAGACAAATCCAAAAGAATATTACCGAGACTGAAGTCAGGTAGGATACTACCTATGTTTTCTTCTAGAAGTTTTATAATTTTAGGTCTTACATTTAATTGTTTCATCCATATTTAGTTTATTTTTGTGCATGATGTGAGAGAATAATCCAGCTTGATTCCTTTACATATAACTGTCTAGTTTTCCCAACACTATTGAAAAGGATGCCTTTTCCACATTGTATATTCTTCCCTCCTTTGTCATAGATTAATTGACCATAG
Organism: Aethalodelphis obliquidens; assembly: GCF_003676395.1. Classification (NCBI taxonomy): domain Eukaryota; kingdom Metazoa; phylum Chordata; class Mammalia; order Artiodactyla; family Delphinidae; genus Aethalodelphis; species Aethalodelphis obliquidens. The sequence continues at coordinate 1,334,287 of NW_020837960.1, forward strand.
GTGCATGGGTTTATTTTGGGGGTCTCTATTCTGTTCCATTGATCTATTGTCTGTTTTGTGCCAGTACCATACTAATTTGATTACTGTAGCTTTATAGTATAGTTTGAATCAAGGAGCTTGGTACCTCCAAATTTATTCTTTCTCAAGACTGTTTTGGCTATTCAGGGTTTATGTGTTTCCATACAAATTTTAGAATTACTTGTTCTAGTTCTGTGAAAAATGTCATTGGTATTTTGATAGATATTGCATTGAATCTGTAGATTGCCTTGGGTAGTATGGTCATTTTAACAATATTAATTCCTCCAATCCACCAACTCCATATATCTTTTCATCTGTTTTTATCTTCAAATTCTTTCATCAGTGTTTTATAGTTTTTCAAGTACAGGTCTTTTATCTCCTTAGTTAGATTTATTCCAAAATATTTTATTCTTTTGATGTGATTGTAATGGAATTGTTTTCTCCATTTCTCCTCTGATAGTTTATTGTTAGTGTATAGAATGTAACAGATTTATATATATTAATTTTCTATATATTATTTCTGTATAATTAATGTCTATATATTAATTATCCTTCAACTTTACAAATTTATAGATTAGTTCTAGTTGTTTTTTGGTGTTGTCTTTAGGATTTTCTATGTATAGTACCATACCATTTGCAAACAGTGACAGTTTTACTTCTTCCTTTCCAATTTGGATTCCTTTTATTTATTTTCCTTCTCTGATTACTGTGGCTAGGAATTCCAATAATATGTTAAATAAAATTGGTGAGAGTGGGCATCCTTGTCTTGTTCATTATCTGAGAGGAAATGCTTTCAGCTTTTCACCATTGAGTATGATGTTAGCTGTGGCCTTGTCATATATGGCTTTTATTATGTTGAGGTATGTTCTCTCTATACCCACTTTGTTGAGGGTTTTTATCATAAATCGATGCTGAATTTTGTCAAAAGCTTTTTCTGCCTCTATTGAAACCATCATATGATTTTTATTCTTCAATTTGTTAATGTGGTGTATCACATTGATTGATTTGTGGATATAGAAAACTCCTTGCATCCCTGGGATAAATTCCATTTAATCATGGTGTGTGATACTTTTAAGTATTTTTGAATTTGGCTTACTAACGTTTTGTTGAGGATTTTTGCATCTATGTTCACCTGTGATATTGGCCTGTAACTTTCTTTTTTTGTGATATCTTTGTCTGGTTTTGTTATCAGGGTGAGGCTGACCTCATAGAATGAGTTTGGAAGCATTCCTTCTGCAATTTTTGTGACTAGTTTGAGGAGGATAAGTGTTAAGTCTTCTCTAAGTATTTGGTAGAATTCATCTGTGAAGCCATCTGGTCCTGGACTTTTATTTGTTGGGAGTATTTTATTACTGATTCAATTTCATTACTGGTAATTGGTCTTTTCATATTTTCTATTTCTTCCTGATTTAGTCTTGGAAGATTGTATATATCTAGGAATTTGTCCATTTCTTCTAGGTTTTCCATTTTATTTGCCTATAATTGTTCATAATCTGTTATGATACTTTGTATTTCTGTGGTGTCAGTTGTAACTTCTCCTTTTTCATTTCTGATTATTTGGGCCCTCTATCTTTCTGTCTTTATGAGTCTGGCTAAAGGTTTATCAATTTCATTTATCATTTCAAAGAACCAGTTCTTAGTTTCATTGATTTTTTTCTTTTTTTTTTTTTACTCTTTATTTTATTTATTTCTGCTCTGGTAGGTGGGTCCAGTTCCTGACATGAGTGGCTGTAGAGTTCAGGGTGTCCTGAAGCTGCTCTCAACATGCTGGTGTATGGTCCCAGATCCTGAAGTGGCTGGATGAGGAGACCAAAGTGTCCCAGAACTGGTGTGCTGTCCTGTTGGTGGGTGGGGCTGGGGCCCAGGGGATCCCAAGTTTGGTGCCACCCACTGGTGGTTGAGGCCAGGTCCTGGGGCTAGTGCTGGCCCACTGGTAGGCAGAGCCATGTCCTAAGTTCTCTGGCTGCAGGGCCCGGGGGTCCCAAAGCTGGTGTCAGCCTACTGGTGGGTAGGGTCGAGGCCCAGGTGGTCCTGAGGCTACTGCCAGTCCACTTGTGGGTGCAACTGGGCCCTAGGGACTCTGGCTGCAGGGTCCTAGGGGTCCCACAATTTGTGTGTCAGCCCACTATTGGGTGAGGCCAAGGCCCAGGGAGTCTTGGGGCTGGAATCTGCCCATTGGTGGGTGAAGCTGGTCCCAGAGCTCATGCTAGCCCACTGGTCCTGAAGGGGATGGGGTTCCCAGAGTTGGTATTGGCCTACTGGTGGGCACACTGGTATGCAGGGACAGGTCCTGGGCCCTCTGGTGGACAAGGCTAGTTCCCAGGCAGCTTGGTCGCAAAGGGTCAGGGCTAGTGTGTGGGGCTGTGTCCCTACTTGGGTAGCTGCTTGGTCTCAAGTGTCCCAGTACTGGTGCTGACAGGCTGGGGGGTAAGGTCAGGTCCCAGTCCTAATAAGCTAGAGGGAGGATTCAACAATGGTGCTTGCCAGGACCAGTGTCCTTGTAGTAAAACGAGCTTCCAGAAATGGTTGCCAGCAGTGTCTATGACCCCACGGTGAGCTTCAGTTTCCTCTTGCCACTCCAAGAGGCTCTCCAAGATAAGCAGCTGCGTTCCTTTAAAATTACTGTTTCTGCCCTGGGTCCCTGAGATTTTGTGAGAGCCTGTGAGATTTGTATGTGTGCTTTAAGAGTGGAGTCTCTTTTTCCCACAGCCTTCTGGGAAGTCCCCCTTGCCTTCAAAGCCAGACTTTCTAGGGGCTCATCTTCCTGTTGCAGGACCCTCCAGGTTGCAATGCCCAATGTGAGGCTCAGACCCCTAGCTCCTCAGGGAGAACCTCTGCAATTATAATTATCCTCCCATTTATGGATCACCCACCCAGGGTATACATTGACTATACCACTTCCCCACACCTCATACCCATCTTGCTGTGGTTCCTTCTTTATATCTTTAGTTATAGACCTTTACTGCTAGTCTTTCCATCTTTCTCATCAGTGGTTGCTCTGCAAGTATTTGTAATTTTTGTGTGTCCATAGGAAGAGTTGAGTTCAGGGTCTTCCTACTCCACCATCTTGGCCATTCCTCCTAGACCTTTTTTTTTTGGTGGGGGGTGCAGTCTTAGGTTCATAACAAAATTGATCTACAGGTACAGAGATTTCCCATATACCCCCCCATTATCAACATTCCCCATTGGAGGGGTACATTTGTTTCAGTCGATGAACTTACGTCGACAAGTCATTATCACCCAGAGTATACAGTTTACATTAGGGTTAACTCTTGGTTTTGCACAGTCTATGGATTTAGACAAATGTATAATGACATGTATCCATTAATTTGGTATTATACTGAATAGTGTCACTGCCCTAAACATGCTATATGCTCTATTTATCTCTCACTCTCACCCCCGCTTCTATGAATTTTATGTAAGAACAATAATTGTTACTCTAGATTTTGAGCTCAAACATCCTTGACAAATTCTTTATTGTCCAAAAAAAAGTCACATGAATGAGAATATTTTCAGATATTGTTATAGATACTTACCTAAACTAGGCAGAACCTGTCTCTTATAACCAACATCTTTGTGCACATGATGGGAAAATCAGGTAGAGCAGCTCCTTGAACAGAATTCAGCCTCAAAGAGGTCTATTTCTGCCTGTGCATGTCACATGCTAAACGGTCCTCTTCATGCCTCTGTACTTTTGCACATGTTGCCCCCTCTTCTCACACTGCTGTCCCTCTTTTTTCTATCTGATAGAATGCTACGCATATTTTAATACTTTAGGTAACACATCGCTCTTCTATAAGGTCCTCTTGGACTCTCGAGTGAGAAATGAGTTCTCCTTTCTTTAGGCTGTACATTCTCAGTGAGGGTGACATCACATCCAAGTATGCAAACATTGATTTTGGAGAGCCAAACAAAGTCTTTTCTGTATAAAGTAGAGACTTCTATGAGGTACATAAACAGATATATAATATATGTTTGGTATAAAAATTTAATATCAGAAAAAGTGATTAGGGAAAAAATGTCTTTTAAAAGGCTCTTTTAGGGGGGTGATAATGGAAAAAAAACAAGGTTGAGAAATATTGTTCCAAGCTGACACTGTATCTGCACATAACTGAATTTCAGCCCTATATTGCTTTATTGTATTTGTTTACTTACATATCTCTATCCCCTGTAAGATTCTGAAGACAAGATCCAAGTGTTCTCTTTTCAGCACTGCCTGACACACACAGTAAACCCTTAAATACATGTTGACTAATTAATGAACAAATCATCTGAATGACTATTTGCAAAACGCAGGATGAGAGCTCTGTTGATCTGGGAAAACAATCCCCACCCAACACTCATCTCCAGTTTAGAGAGTTGAAATTCCTGGTCCCTGAACCTCCCTTGTCAGCCCCAAATCTTTTTTTCTCTTTCTTGAAAGATGTTTTGGGCAGGGAGCAGTTGAGGGACTAGCATCCTCATGAAATTCCTGAGTGCTTTATGCACATGGAGAGTTCCCAAGGAAAGCATATGGGCTGATTACTTTCCTCCTTTCTTCTCCCCACCCTTTACAATGCTAGGTATTAATTCGGGTCATTTTAGGACAGGACTACTTGTAAGTATATTTTTTCAAGTCATCACTAACAGCATAGAGCCAGGTCCCAAATTAGTTTCCAGTTGAAAAATAGCTGAGGTCCAAAGACTACACCCTAACTGATACAATGTGTCCAAGTGAAAAAAGCAGGAACACTGCTATCAAATTGGATTTTCTGTGTCCCAAAGGCAGTGTTGTTTTTGACAGGGCTCAATACAAAATACTTCCACAGATGAAAATGTACGGCTCCCAGCACTGTCTTTACCCACAGTGTGTGGGAGGGCAACATCAGAAGCCACCCAGCGCTCATTAAAGATTGCCCTTAGAAAACATGGAGTCACCTCCACCAGCCAACAGTAAATGAGAGACCGAGCAATATCCTCAAGGGTTTCCAAACAAGCAGTCGTCCAGCCGCCACTATTTGCTGTGCTGCAGGTAGCAACTGTCTCTCAAATGGGAATGTGCACTTGGCCTCAGATAAAGAGATTCTGAGCACTTGATGCAGCAAATGATATTAGAATAGAAAGGCGGCTCTCATCACACTGTTTTGCTTTCTTGGAGAAGCCAGACTGGGGATGTGCAGGTGAAAAGCAATTAACCTTTTAATACAGGCGTGGAGATTGGCGCTAGAATTGATTCCAGAAATAGCTGATTCCATTCCTTTGCCAAGATGAGAGAAGCCACTGGAGTAAGCTAGCTACCCTTTTCCCACGGAGGGAAGGTAACCTCCACGGCTCAGCCTGGGGCCTTCCTTCACCCCACACACCCCTTCCCCCACTTACAGCGGCGCTGGGCGTGTGACACGCACAGGTGACACACAAGCACAGGTGCAGGAGATTCATCAGAGCTGAGGTGGGACTGTGGCCCGTGTGACCTGTGCTCCGCAGGGAGCACAGTTCCTCTGGGCTGGAAAAGGAAGTGACCCAACCGAGGCACAGATGATAGGAAAGATTTGCTCCTTTGTTCATCCAAACTTTCATATATTCGACACTGTGCTTGATCTTAAGAACATAATAGTGGAGAGACTTTAAAAGAAAATGTTTTTAAGTGGTCCTTTCATTCAAGGTGCTTACAGAATAGATGCAGAGATAGGAAATAAGCAGAACACTAACAAATGAGGTCATTTTGATCAAGGAGAGAACAATGAAGAAAACAAGGTGTTAGGATTGACAGCCTAGGCTAAGTTGTTTCCACCCTGAAATTCAAGCCTTGGCAGGCAGGGGGACTTTTCGCGAGAGCTGACTTCCTTTGGGAAGGGGTCTGTGAGCATGAGCTTTCCCCCAGGCACCCGAGGGAGAAAATGAACATGGGAGACAGAGAAGTGTGTGTTTCCTGCTATAGCCACAGACTCACCACTGCACCTGCAGAGGAAGGGGCTAAAGACAGAAGCTAAGAAACTTAGCTTCTTAGCAACATGAGTGACTGTGCTTGGGTGCCAGGTAAGAGGGAGATTCAGGGTGAGAGAGGGGGCCTTGGACCCCTTCCATGGGGAACTGGCGTGGCGGTGATGTAGTGAGCTGGCCAGGGCATGCAGCGCTCTGAGCAACACAGACAGCACCCCGGACACAGCCATCACTGCTGGGGTCACCCTGGGACTCCACTGACAGCTGCCCCCAGAGGACTTCACCTGGGTAGCTGGAGGGAAGGGACACAGGAGGGCTGTTCGTGAGCTTCTGTAAGACACTGTCCTGTTCTCGCTGTGCAGCAGCCAGGGGTGATTTTGACAGGAGGACTCATCATATTACAGACAAAACACACTAAGAATTGCAAATACAACATAGCTACTGGAATCATGTACCTGGCCTTTGTCAGACACTGGTAGACTTTTGGACATGTATTAACCTTCAAAGCAACTCTACGGTAGATATCAGTAGCCCCGTTTTTTGGTAAGAAAACTGAGGTTCACGAAATCCTCCAATATCACAGAGCTATTCAATATTAAGTGACAGCAAATATTCAAAACTGAGCTTTGTGCCTTCACTTCTATGGTGTGAAACAGTCAGCCAGTTCTTGGGGAAGGAGCAACACAGAGTCATGTGAAGTTCTCCTCATTAAGCCCCACATGCCTAGCCTCTCTCAGTTCCCAACTTAGACTTCAAACATTCAAACACTAAATAAGAGTTTTTTGTTTGTATTTTCTCTCCCCCACTCTCCAGCATCCTGTCTCCTCTGCTCTGCATTCAGTGAGAACCAAAACCTTGGTGTGAATCCTCCTTACATCTTAACTCCCTTCCACAGGACAGATGGTTATAAAAAGTAGCACGAGGATGGGCCTGTGGTCTGGTCTCACTCTATGAACTGGTAACCTCGGGTCCCAAGAAGCCACTTTCATTAGATGGCCACCTGATCCATCTCTTAAAGAGTATGCAATTATTCTTACCCTCCATGGAGTCCATAGATTCCTAATGAATAAAGTCCCAATAAAAGATTTCTCAATCCTTCTCATTTCCTCACTCTTCTATGATGATGTTTTACTGCTTGACTTGTTTGTACAGGATCTAGAATGCCCTGTGGTATTTCTATGTTAATACATTTAAGGTCTGAGCTTGAGCCATTTTGCTTCCTTCCATTCTGCCTAAAAATGAAATAAGGATGCCATTAAGGATACACTTCTTCATAACATGGTAAATCAACTCTACTTCAGTAAAATTTGTAAAAAAGAATGCACTTCTTGCTACACCAATATTTTATATTCCCCTAACAAGTTTGAGGTCTAATACAAAGGATTATAGACATTACCAAGTTTTTTTTTTTCAGATTGCATTTATATTATCTACTATATTTTTGCTAGGAAAGCACTTTACAATGAGGAGAGTCTGGAGATTATGTAGAGATGGCTATTGCCCAAAGGTCGAATGTTGCATAAAATAAAACTGCCAATTTGCAGTTGATTTTCCACAGTTATGTAGTGTTTCTACACTTGATACCTGTTATTAAATATGTATTCCTTTGCTACCATGTAATAGATGTGTGGATGATGAAGATAAGGGAGATAAACATCAGACAAAGTATTCCTGAATACCAGAAAGATAACAAATTCTTGTCCAAATATGAGTATAAAGATCTAAGAACAGGAAAATCTTCCACCTTCCTCTCTGGGGGAGCATGTTGAACCAATGTACCAGATCACCACCATCAAGCACCAATTTGTCACACAAGAAATTCATTATGAAATTAGCAGTGTTTGCTTTTCTTTAAAAAGTTGAACATCAATACAGAGGTCAGAGTGGAACAATCTAGTAGTAGTTGGTGCATTAGCAGGAGGCTCCTAAAAGGCAGAAATAGTATAAACGTAGGAATAGATTCAGGAATCGAATACAGAAGCTTATTAAAGGCAATCAGCCCAGATGCTCACTGACTCCCTGCTACTTCGTGTACCTTCTCTAGCAAATGTTCCACATGCCACAATATGAGCAGGACCGTGGTAGCTGGTCAAGGTAAAAAGTGTGCAGACAGGGCTTCCCTGGTGGTGCAGTGGTTGAGAGTCCGCCTGCCGATGCAGGGGACACGGGTTCGTGCCCTGGTCCAAGAGGATCCCACATGCCACGGAGCGGCTGGGCCCGTGAACCATGGTCTCTGAGCCTGCGCGTCCGGAGCCTGTGCTCCACAACGGGAGAGGCCACAACAGTGAGAGGCCCGCGTACCGCAAAAAAAAAAAGTGTGCAAACAATCCCCTAGTTCTATATTCTCAGACAATCAACTCATACACCGGGTACCTACTGATCCCAACACTCAGAGCTTGACTCCAGCTGACATTCAAGGCAATGAACCCACTCTTCCTTAGCCCTCATCTCTCATCAGCAGCCCCAGGAAACCCAGGACCTCCCTGATTCGTCAGCTTCCTTACCTCTTGATTTTCCCACCCATTCCCAGACAGAGTTAGACACAAGCCACTGCAGTATACACAGAGACACACGAATATAAATAAATAAATATATATACACACACACGTATGTATATATGTAATATATATATTACATTTTATAAATAATACTTATGTTTCATAGGTGATACATATAAATATCTAAATATATATTCATCTAAAAGTATATTTTCATATTCTCTTAATATGTGCATAATCACTTATATAGCTTCGTTTTAAAAAGCAGCTGATACCAGTCATGCCCTTTCATGGATGTCAGGTATTAGTGAAATCAGCAGTTCTGCAAACACACTGTTTCTGCTCTTAGTTTCTTGGCTACTTTAACCTGCAGAATAGTTCCTGGTACATAGTGAGAGTTCAACAAATGGTAAATCAAAAGGAATGGCACAGAGGAAACATTAGACTTGGAGACAGAATATCTAGATTCAAGTTTGAGCTAATTCGCTTCAATTCTTCCTTAGCTATAAAATGGGAATAAAATCCCTTGGTTGGCTCTGTCTTCCTCAGAAAGATATTGATGATAGAAATAGTAATAGTTTCAGTAGCAGTAACAATATCAGTAGAATTGGTTTTCAGTATCAGGAACAGTGGCAATAATAAGGTAGAAATTACATCTACTATAAATAGTACATTGGTATGGATTCATTGATTCAATTATACCAGGAACAGAAGACAGAGCCCCTACCCCAGGGGATCACCATCTAGATAGAGGACAAAATAGTGCATGACAGGGGAATAACTGTTTCCACATAGATACACATGGAAGTTTTCTCTGCATTCCTTGTCAGGGTGAAATGCTATAGCATAATTCTCAAGCATAGGTAACTAACCTCTTCAATGTATTTCTTTTTCCTGCCATTTAAATTGGAACATGTTTTTTATCTTAGATAATTTTTACCTCTGCTCCTATTCACCTAGGTAAATTCATTGATTCCCCTAAGCGCCAGGCACTTTACTAAACCTTGAATTTCAAAGAAAAAAGATTCCTTCCTCTTAAGTAAAAAATTTTCCTCATTGCCAGGAAAGCAATAAGAATTCACCAAAGGGACCACTTTGAAGATAGCTAAAAGGTCACTTTGCAAATGAAATCTCAATACTGAGAAGTGAAATGTCATGATATCTAAAACTTACCTTCAAATGGAACAGCAAAAAATATGTATGTACATAGAGAAAGAGAAAACAAATACGACAAAATGTTTACAACATTGGAATGTTGAAGGTATAAGTTAATTGTATTATTTCAACTTTTCTCAGTGTTTGAAACATTTCATTAAAAAAAGAGGGAGAAAAGGAGAACAAAACCTTCAATGGAGTCAGATCACCCTGGGTTGAGGTCTGGCTCCAAACAGTCAGGCAGTGTGAACTGGGAGAAGCTCTTATATTAACCTTTCTAGACCTCAGTTTTCTCATCTCTAAAATAAAGACTATCATTGTATATACTAGGATGGATTGTGGTAAGCATTAAATTAGATCACACATGTAAGTCACTTAGCAGAATCTTGATACTTAAGTAAAATGAATAAATATTAGCTACTATTATTTTAATTTAAAAACATACTTCTGTGAAGTAGTTAAAATGTTGAGATTGGGAATGTGCTGTGAATATGTCAGACTAGATGTCCAGAAAGCCCTTCTAGTACAGAACACCTGAAAATATTTTTTAAAAATCTTTATCCCACATTTTAACTACATGGCTGAGCTAATGGCAAGTTAAGGGAAATCTACAGATGCCAGGAAAAAAGTACAAAGTGTGTTTCCTAAGAGGTAAGCAAACTCTGGAGCAGGCATTACTTTGAGAGCATATGACAATCTCTGGTGGTTTTGATCCCAAGTTGTAAAGGATCCCATGACTGAGGGGACAGGAGGCAAAGCCTGGGGTTTGAAGAATGCAAAAGTTTGTATCAGAGATAATCAGATGAAGCTAGGGTTTTCACAAGGCAATATCAGTGAGTAATCTAGAGAAAAGTCCCTTTGGACAAATTGAGATGGGGAAGATACTTGCTTAGGTCTGAATAGAGCCCATATCACACACATTTAAAACTAGAAGTTATATCCCAAGCTAAAATTATTTGAAAATGGACTCAGGTTGGTAGTATTATCTAGCACTTGAAACAAACACAGTCCTACAAGAGAAAAGGTACTTAAAACCCACACTTCAAAGATTTTATAGAGATAAGAAACAAAATTCATAAACATGTGAGGACCAAGGTAACATGAGCAAAAGTCAATCATAACAACAGACTATAGAATAAGATTCACAAAGCTATAAGTTTGTTATAATTAGTTAATACATTTTAAAAATAAAAGAAGTTATTAAAAGTATGCCAATGGAACAAAGCACTTCAGAAGCACTAAGACACAAATTTGACCACTAGACATAAAAATCTAACATTAAATTAAAAATTAAATTATAGATTAAACAGCAGATAGGACACAGCATAAAAGTGATATAATGAACGAGAACATAGATCTGAAGAAACTGTCCAGAATTTAACACAATCAAAGATGCAGAAAGTACAGAATTTCAAGTGGAAAGAATGAAAAGAATAGACTAAAGGGAATATTCAAGGCGAAAATGACTGAATTTTTCCAGAATTGGTAAGACTTGTCCTCAGATTCAGAAACAACATATCTTAAACAAAAATAAGTGGAAATAAATGCATGTTATATTGTAACTGCAGAACACCAGGGACCAAGAGACTATCTTAAAAACCAGCAGGAAAAAAAAGAGACCAATGGCATAAATAGAAATTACAAAAGAATGAAAGAGAACCTTAATAGTCGCAATGGAAGCCAGAGGAAATGCTTTAGCATTTCAAAATGCTAAAAGAAAATAATAAAGAATTATGAGAACAAGAAAACTGTGTTAAAAAAAAAAAAAACTGAGTGTTTAGTGTCAACAGAAACTCCAAAGAAATTTCCAAAGAAGGAAGAACAGAAAGAAGAAAAATTATTTCAGAAGGAAGATCTAAAATGCAAAAAGAAATTGTGAGCCTAGAAAATGATAAACATGAGGTAAACATAAATATCAACCATACAATAATCAGGAAAATGTTTAATTTTTAAGGTTTTTATAAAAGCAAAGTAAAACTAGCATACCTCAATGGCATAACACTAGCAAGCTATTAACAAGAATGCTTCCTAGGAGAAAAATAATGATATTAACTTTAGACTTGGCTAAGTTACAAAGGAACTTTAAAATCGTTAGTGAACTCACTAAAAGAAGAGAAATGCAATATATAACTTCCTCACTTCACAGAGTTTTTTAAAACTTTGAAAAAACTCTACAGTTAAAAGACAAATATTTTCAAACTGGATTAAATAAAAACAAAACCCAGTACATGCTATCTCAACATTATATCAGAGGGTCTAATAATTACATTGAACATTTATTAGAACATTATCATACAAGGCACTGATTTAAGCACCTTACAGGAATTAATTTATTTAATCCACACAACATCCTATGAGATAGATGTACCTTCATCCACTTTTGCAGATGAGAAAACTCAGGTTTTATAGTTTGTCCAAGGTTAGATAGCAAGTTAATAGCAGAGGTGGGTTGACACAGACAAACTGACTCCAGAATCTCTGCTCCTAACAACTAAACAACACCCTCCTAGCAAGCAAAATAGAAACAGAAGGAAATTAAAACAAAGATCGTAAAGGAAGAAACAAAACTCAGTACCAGATGACTGCCTGCATGTAAACCCCAAAGAATGTACAGATAACATATGGGAAATATTAAGAGAGTTTAACAAGATCGATGGATATAAAATCATTATGTAAAATCCTATTGTGTCTCAGTAAATCAGTAGAAGTTAGAAAAATCTGCTTTTAAAGCAATGTCATTTAAAATTGCAACAAAAAAGTGAGATGCTTAGTAATAAATCTAACAAAAGTTGTGTAAGACCTTTTTTTAGAAAACCATAAAAACTCTTTAAAATATTAAAGACTTAAATAGAGAGATATATCATATTCATGGACAGAAATAAACAATATTGTAAAGCTATCATTCTTTCCAAAATATTCTGTAGGTTCAATGCAATTGCAATAAAAATCCTAATAGTATATTTTGTGGAACTTGCCAACCTGATTCTGAAATTTATGTGGAAGATCAATGGTCTAAGAATAACTAAAACACTCCTGAGGCAGAGGAAAAATAAGATCAGAGGTATTTGTTCTTCTGGGTATTGGCTTAATTATAGAGTAATTTAGGCACCAAAGTACTGACACAGGGATAGACAAACCATTGAATAGAGTAGAGAACCCAGAAATAGACCATGCATACATAAAAACTTAATATAGCATAGAGCTATCATTATAGCTAATTAGGCAAAGAATGGACTGAACAGAAAAACTGGGAAAATTGTTACTCTTATGGGAAAAATGGATTGAAATACCCACTTCACCATTCACAAAAATCAATTCCAGATGGACCAAGGACTAAGAAATGTACAACTTTCAGGAAAAAGTATCAGGGAATAACTTGATGACTTCAGTATAAGAAAGAATTTCTTTTAACTCAAAAAGTAAAAATTATAAAGAAAAAGATGAATTCAACTACACTTAAAGACTTTTATTCATGAAATCTCACATGCATACATACATACACAAATGCACACACACGCACACACACACACAATAAAGGCAGTAAAAAGCCACACTTTCCAAGAAGATATTTGCAACATATATAACTGCTAAAAGGTTTGTATCCAGAATATATTAGTAAGTCCTACAAAACAATAAGAAAAAGATAAATAATCCTTTATAAAAATGGTCAGAATACATCAACAGGAATTTTACAGAAAAGGAAACATGAGAGGCCATTAAACATATGAAAAGATATTCAAACAATATTAATCAAGAGAAAGCAAAGTAAAAACACAGTGATATATCATTTTATTTCTCATGAGATTTATAAAAATTTAAAAGTATTGACTAAGATGTAAAACAAAAATAAAATCTGAGACATCATTAGTGAGTTTAAATTGGTACAACTTGCAAAATAATCAGGCATTCTCTTGTAAAGTTGAATATATGCATTTTTCATGACTCTTCAGTTCTATATGAGTATACATCTTAGGGAAATTCACATATGTCTTCCAAGAGATATACCTAAAAATATAGCAATATTATCAAATATTTTATTATAAAATCAAAAAACTGAAAACAACCAAATTGTCCAAGTAGAGTAGAATGGAAAAAAAAAAAATCAGGTGTTGTAGTCATGTGATTGGAATACTGTACCACAGTAAAATTGGATGAACTATATGACATTTATCAAGACATGAATGTCAAGAGTTCTGTTGAGTGAAAAGAACTAGACACATAAGAATATACACAGTATGATTCCATATATATAAAGGTCAAAAACAAAATTAAATAATCTATTACTTAGATAAACATACCTGTGTGATAAAAAACATTTTAAAAAATAAGCAAACTGTAAACAAAATTCTGAATTGAAGTTCCCTTTTGGAGGGGAGAGGAAAGGGATGAAATTATAGAGGACATACAAGGGTATTCAAAATTAATGTTTTGTTTTATTTACTAATGAATCTCATTGTTCATTTTGCTATTTTAAAGGTATACAAACATGTTAAATATTTCTTTGTGTGTATGACCTATTTCTCTAAAATAAAATAAAAATGGAAGCTATCTGAAAACATGTACTTTGTATTTTGACAGTACTTTCTATGGTACTTAATAAAACTAGCTCAGATTTCAATATAAACTTAGTAAAAATCAAATTTTTAAAAATAAAATGAAATGGAAAAAATTTACCCTTTGTAAAATACCCAAAAGATCTAAAGAATTATTATCATTTTAGTACCTTGTCAAGTAGCTTGTGTTTGACACCATTTACCACTTGGGTAATAAAAGGAAGATGGGAACTCCTGGCTCAGGGTCTCTTCCCTCCGCTGTCACTGAACTGCCCCAGAGCCCAAGAGGAGGGCGGCCTCACTGAAGCTGCTGGCTCAAGAGGGCCCCAGCAACTAAAGCCGTGACAGTCCTGGGGACCGTGGGCCAGATCTCTCATCCTGGGGTAAGCCAGCTGCCATGTCATGAGAACCCTCAAGCAGCCCTAAGGAGAGATCCATGTGGCAAGGAACTGAGGCCTCCTACCTACAGCCACATACTTCTAAATATTTTCAAAACATTTGTATGAATTTTCATCCTCAGCAGCAGTGAATGAGATTCAAGGATTATACACATTCTTGCCAAACTTGATAATACCAGTCATTTTCATTTGAACTTTCTGGTTGTATTGGTGATGATGGAGTGCCATGAGAGATATGACTTCATTAAACAGAATAGCTTCAAGATGGTGGAAGAGTAAGACGTAAAGATCACCTTCCTCCCCACAAATAAGTAAGAAATACAACTACATGTGGAACAACTCCTACAGAACACCTACTGAATGCTGGCAGAAGACCTCAGACCTCCCAAAAGGCAAGAAACTCCCCATGTACCTGGGTAGGGCAAAAGAAAAAAGAAAAAACAGTGACAAAAGAATAGGGATGGGACTTGCACCAGTGGGAGGGAGCTGTGAAGGAGGAAAGGTTTCCACACAAAAGGAAGTCCTTTCGTGGGCGGAGACTGCGGGTGGCAGAGGGGGGCAAGATTCGGAGCCACAGAGGAGAGCGCAGCAACAGGGGTGCAGAGGGCAAAGCAGAGAGATTCCCGCACAGAGGATCGGTGCTGACCAGCACTCCCCAGCCCGAGAGGCTTGTCTGCTCACCCGCCGGGGCGGGCGGGGCCGGGAGCTGAGGCTCAGGCTTTGGTGAGATACCAGGGAGGGGAATGGGGTTGGCTGCATGAACACAGCCTGAAGGGGGCTGGTGCACCAGAGTTAGCCAGGAGGGAGTCAGGGAAAAAGTCTGGAACTGCCAAAGAGGCAAGAGACTTTTTCTTGCCTCTTTGTTTTGCAGTGCGCGAGGAGAGGGGATTAAGAGCACCACTTAAACGAGCTCCAGAAACGGGCGCAAGCCATGGCTATCAGCACGGACCCCAGAGATGGGCATGAGACGCTAAGGCTGCTGCTGCAGCCACCAAGAAGCCTGTGTGCAAGCACAGGTCACTATCCACACCTCTCCCGAGGGAGCCTGTGCAGCCCGCCACTGCCAGGGTCCCGTGATCCAGAGACAACTTCCCCAAGAGAACACACGGCATGCCTCAGGCTGGTGCAACGTCACGTCAGCCTCTGCCACTGCAGGCTCGCCCCTCACTCTATACCCCTACATGCCCCCAGCCTGAGTGAGCCAGAGGCCCCGAATAAGCTGTTCCTTTAACCCCGTCCTGTCTAAGCAAAGAAAAGACACCCTCAGGCGACCTACACACAGAGGCGGGGCCAAATCAAAACCTGAATCCCAGGAGCTGTGAACATAAAGAAGATAAAGGGAAATCTCCCCCAACCTCCTCAGGAGCACTGGATTAAATCTCCACAGTCACCTTGATGTACACTGCATCTCTGAAATACCTGAATAGACCACAAATCATCCCAAATTAAGGAGGTGGACTTTGGGAGCAATGATATATATATTTTTTTTCTCTATTTCACTTTTTGTGAGTGTGTAATATCAAACAGTGAAAATCTCCCAGAGATCTCCATCTCAACACCAAGACCCAGCTCCACTCAACAACCAGCAAGCTACAGTTCTGGACAGCCTATGCCAAACAACTACCAAGACAGGAACACAAACCCATCCATTAGCAGAGAGGCTGCCTAAAATCATAATAAGGTCACAGACACCCCAAAACACACCACCAGATGTGGACTTGCCTACCAGAAAGACAAGATCCAGCCTCATCCAAGAGAACACAGGCACTAGTCCCCTTCACCAGGAAGCCTACACAACCCACTGAACCAACCTTAGCCACTGGCAGCAAACACCAAAAACAACGGGAACTACAAACCTGCAGCCTGAGAAAAGAAGACCCCAAACACAGTAACATAAGAAAAATGAGAAGACAAAGAAACACACAGCAGATGAAGGAGCAAGGTAAAAACCCACCAGACCTAAAAAATGAAAAGGAAATAGGCAGTCTCCCTGAAAAAGAATTCAGAATAATGATAGTAAAGATGATCCAAAATCTTGGAAATAGAATGGAGAAAACAAAGAAACATTTAACAAGGACCTAGAAGAACTAAAGAGCAAACAAACAATGATGAACAACACAATAAATGAAATTAAAACTTCTCTAGAAGTGAACAATAGCAGAATAACTGAAGCAGAACGGATAAGTGACCTGGAAGATAAAATAGTGGAAATAACTACTGCAGAGCAGAATAAAGAAAAAAGAATGAAAAGAATTGAGGACAGTCTCAGAGACCTCTGGGACAATATTAAACGCACCAACATTCGAATTATAGGGGTCCCAGAAGAAGAAGAGAAAAGGAAAGGGACTGAGAATATATTTGAAGAGATTATAGTTGAAAACTTTGCTAATATGGGAAAGGAAATAGGTAATCAAGTGCAGGAAGTGCAGAGAGTCCCATACAGGATAAATCCAAGGAGAAACAGACCAAGACACATATTAATCAAACTATCAAAAATTAAATACAAAGAAAAAATATTAAAAGCAGCAAAGGAAAAACAAGAAAAAGCATACAAGGGAAACTCAATAAGGTTAACAGCTGATCTTTCAGCAGAAACTCTGCAAGCCAGAAGGGAGTGGCAGGACATATTTAAAGTAATGAAAGAGAAAAACCTACAAGGAAGATTACTCTACCCAGCAAGGATCTCACTCAGATTTGATGGAGAAATTAAAACCTTTACAGACAAGCAAAACTTAAGGGAATCCAGCACCACCAAACCATCTTTACAACAAATGCTAAAGGAACTTCTCTAGGCAGGAAACACAAGACAAGGAAAAGACCTACAATAACAAACCCAAAACAATTAAGAAAATGGTAATAGGATCATACATATCGATAATTACCTTAAATGTAAATGGATTAAATGCTGCAACCAAAGGACATAGACTGGCTGAATGAATACAAAAACAAGATCTGTATATATGCTGTCTACAAGAGACCCACTTCAGACCTAGGGACACATACAGACTGAAAGTGAGGGGATGGAAAAAAATATTCCATGCAAATGAAAATCAAAAGAAAGCTGTAGTAGCAATTCTCATATCAGACAAACTAGACTTTAAAACAGAGACTATTAGAAGAGACAAAGAAGGACACTACATAATGATCAAGGGATCAATCCAAGAAGAAGATATAACAATTTAAATATTTATGCACCCAACATAGGAGCACCTCAATACATAAGGGAAGTACTAACAGCCATAAAAGGGGAAATCAACAGTAACACAATCATAGTAGGGGACTTTAACACCCCACTTTCACCAATGGACAGATCATCCAAAATGAAAATAACTACGGAAACACAAGCTTTAAATGATACACTAAAGAAGATGGACTTAATTGATATTTATAGGACATTCCATCCAAAAACAACAGAATACAATTTCTTCTCAAGGGCTCATGGAACATTCTCCAGGATAGATCATATCTTGGTTCACAAATCAAGCCTTGGTAAATTTAAGAAAAGTGAAATTGTATCAAGTATCTTTTCCAACCACAATGCTATGAGACTAGATATCAATTACAGGAAAAAATCTATAAAAAATACAAACACATGGAGGCTAAACAATACTCTACTTAATAACCAAGGGATCACTGAAGAAATCAAAGAGGAAATCAAAAAATACCTAGAAACAAATGACAATGAAAACACGATGACCCAAAACCTATGGGATGCAGCAAAACCAGTTCTAACAGGGAAGTTTATTGCAATACAATCCTACCTTAAGAAACAAGAAACATCTCAAATAAACAACCTAACCTTACACCTAAAGCAAATAGAAAAAGAAGAATCAAAAACCCCCAAAGTTAGCACAAGGAAAGAAATCATAAAGATCGGATCAGAAATAAATGAAAAAGAAATGAAGGAAACGATAGCAAAGATCAATAAAACTAAAAGCTGGTTCTTTGAGAAGATAAACAAAATTTATAAGCCATTAGCCAGACTCATCAGGAATTAAAGGGAAAAGACTCAAATCATTAGAATTAGAAATGAAAAAGGAGAAGTAACAACTGACACTGCAAAAACACAAAGGATCATGAGAGATTTCTACAAGCAACTATATGCCAATAAACTGGACAATCTGGAAGAAATGGACAAATTCTTAGAAAAGCACAACCTTCTGAGACTGAACCAGGAAGAAACAGAAAATATAAAGAGACCAATCACAAGCACTGAAATTTAGACTGTGATTAAAAATCTTCCAACAAATAAAAGTCCAGGACCAGATGGCTTCACAGGTGAATTATATCAAACATTTAGAGAAGAGCTAACACCTATCCTTCTCAAACTCTTCCAAAATATAGCAGAGGAAGGAACACTCCCAAACTCATTCTATGAGGGCACCATAACCCTGATACCAAAACCAGAAAAAGATACTACAAAAAAATAAAATTACAGACCAATATCACTGATGAATATAGATGCAAAAATCCTCAACAAGGGCTTCCCTGGTGGTGCAGTGGTTGAGAATCCACCTGCCGATGCAGGGGACACGGGTTCGTGCCCCGGTCCGGGAAGATCCCACATGCCGCAGAGCACTAGGCCCGTGAGCCATGGCCACTGAGCCTGTGGTTCCGGAGCCTGTGCTCTGCAATGGGAGAGGCCACAACAGTGAGAGGCCTGCGTACCACACACACACAAAAAAATCCTCAACAAAATACTAGCAAACAGAATCCAACAACACATTAAAAGGATAATACACCATGATCAAGTGGGATTTATCCCAGGGATGCAAAGGTTCTTCAATATACGCAAATCAATCAATGTGATACACCATATGAAAAAACTGAAGAATAAAAACCATATGATCATCTCAATAGATGCAGAAAAAGTTTTGATAATATTCAACACCCATTTATGATAAAAACTCTCCAGAAAGTGGTCATAGATGGAAACTACCTCAACATAATAAAGGCCACATACCACAAACCCACAGCAAACATCATTCTCAGTGGTGAAAAACTGAAAGCATTTCCTCTAAGATCAGGAATGAGACAAGGATGTCCACTCTCACCACTATTATTCAACATAGTTTTGGAAGTCCTAGCCACAGCAATCAGAGAAGAAAAAGAAATAAAAGGAATACAAATTGGAAAAGAAGAAGTAAAACTGTCACTGTTTGCAGATGACATGATACTATACATAGAGAATTCTAAAGATGCCACCAGAAAACTACTAGAGCTAATCAATGAATTTGGTAAAGTAGCAGGATACAAAATTAATGCACAGAAATCTCTTAGATTCCTATACACTAATGATGAAAAATCTGAAAGAGAAATTATGGAAACACTCCCATTTCCCATTGCAACAAAAATAATAATTTACCATTGCAACAAAAATAATAAAATACCTAGGAATAAACTTACCTAGGGAGACGAAAGAGCTGTACACAGAAAATTACAGGACACTGATGAAAGAAATTAAAGATGATACAAATAGATGGAGAGATATACCATGTTCTTCAATTGGAAGAAAATGACTCTACTACCCAAAGCAATCTACAGATTCAATGCAATCCCTATCAAACTACCCCTGGCATTTTCCCAGAACTAGAACAAAAAATTTCACAATTTGTATGGAAACACAAAGACCCTGAATAGCCAAAGCAATCTTGAGAAAGAAAAACAGAGCTGGAGGAATCAGGTTCCCAGACTTCAGATTATACTACAAAGCTGGGACAGTAATCAAGACAGTATGGTACTGGCACAAAAACTGAAATATAGATCCATGGAACAGGATAGAAAGCCCAGAGATAAACCCACGCACATATGGTTACCTTATTTTTTATAAAGGAGGCAAGAATATACAATGGAGAAAAGACAGTCTCTTCAATAAGTGGTCCTGAGAAAACTGGAGAGCTACATGTAAAAGAATGAAATTAGAACATTCTCTAACACCACACACAAAAATAAACTCAAAATGGATTAAAGACCTAAATGTATGACCAGATACTAGAAAACTCGTAGAGGAAAACATACCCAGAACACTCTGTGACATAAATTGCAGCAATATCTTTTTGGATTCCTCTCCTAGAGTAATAGAAAAAAACAAAAATAAAGAAATGGGACATAATTAAACTTGAAAGCTTTTGCACAGCAAAGGAAACCATAAATGAAACAAAAAAACAACCCACAGAATGGGAGAAAATATTTGCAAACAATGCAACCAACAAGGGATTAATCGCCAAAATATACAAACAGCTGATACAGCTCAATATCAAAAAAGCAAATAACCCAATCAATGTGCAGAAGATTTAAATAGACATTTATCCAAAGAAGACATATAGATGGACAAAAATCACATGAAAAGATGTTCCACGTTGTTAATTATCAGAGAAATGCAAATCAAAACTACAATAAGGTATATCACCTCGCACCAGTCAGAATGACCATCATCATAAAGTTTACAAATAATAAATGTTGGAGAGGGTGTGGAGGAAAGGGAACCCTCCTACACTGTTGGTGGGAATGTAAATTGGTACAGCCACTATGGAGAATGGGATGGAGGTTCCTTGAAAAACTAAAAATAGAATTACCATATGACACAGCAATCCCACTCCTGGGCATATATCCAGAGAAAACCATAATTCAAAAAGATATGTGCACCCCAATGTTCATTGCAGCACTATTTACAATAGCCAAGACATGGAAGCAACCTAAATGTCCATTGACAGATGAATGTCTAAAGAAGATATGGCATATTTATACAACGGAATATTACTCAGCCATAAAAAAGAATGAAATAATGCCATTTGCAGCAAGATGGATGGACCTAGAGATTATCATACCAAGTGAAGTAAGCCAGACAGAGAAAGCCAAATATCATCTGATATCGCTTACATGCAGAATCTAAAAAAAAAATGATACAAGTGAAGTTATTTACAAAACAGAAACAGACCCACAGACATAGAAAATATATTTATGGTTACCAAAGTGGAAAGTTGGGGGAGGGATAAATTAGGAGCTTGGGATTTACATATACAAACTACCATATATAAAATAGATAACCAACAAGAACCTACTGAATAGCACAGGGAACTATACTCAATATTTTGTAATAACCTATAAGGGAAAAGAATCTGAAAAAAAATAGATATATATGTATGTACAACTGAATCACTTTGCTGTACACCTGAAACTAACACAACATTGTAAATCAACTATACTTTAACAAAAATAAATTAATTAATTTTTTAAAAAAGAAAAGAAACATGATGCAGGAGTGGAAAATAACAGTGAACATGTGTTTAGAATAGGTTGGATCCTTCCACAGGTTGACCAGGAAGAGCCTCTCTGAAGAGAAGGCATGCAAAGTGAGATCTGAAAGAGGAGAAAGGGCCCCATTTGAAGAGTGGAACAGGCAAGGAGTTGGAGGCAAGAGGAAGGAAGATTCCAGGCCAAGAGAAGTGCACCTACCAAGGCCTGGAGAAGAGGTTTGGCATCTAAGAACTGAGGAACAGAATGGTGGAATGCTGAGAATGTCAAAAGTAGGACTGAAAAAAAGGAGGCTGAAACCAGATCATGCAGGGCCTTGAAGGCCATGCTAAGGAGGTCTGATTCTTTTTCTCAAAGATCAATAGCAAGAAATGGAATGAGTTTAAGTGTAGAAGCCACATGATTCAATTTGTGCTGTAAAAGATTACTTTGTTATTTGGTGAATAGTAGAAACAAGAAATTACTGTGATAATAGTAGAGTTGAAGAGAAGTAGAGGGTAGAACTAGGATTGTAGCAGTGTCAGAAACAAAGTGAGGAGATTGAAGGTCTGTTCTGAAGATAAAATTATGTCAGAGAAAATTACATAAAACAGTAACAGATCAAAAATGTATACAATTCTCATTCTCTAAGGATGCTTCAGTTATTTCAACTGATTTCTCTGTCTTCATAAAGTTCTACAGACATTAAAAAATAAAAACCTCCTTATTATTCATAGCACTGACAGTACTGCCCAGGCCACTCTAAGTCACACAACTTCTTCTTGGGGAAAAAACATAGAACTATCAGAAACATGTCAGAATATCACAAACACTTTCGATCATCTGTATAAACTGTAAAATGTGTAATTATTTTACTTGTTCCCTAAGTTTCAAATTTTCATAGATAGAAAAGTAAAGACTTTCACTACCACAGCCAACTAACCTGTGCCCCTATTTCCCAACACATCTGTTTCTCTCTGACCCCGCTTCCTAGAATAATAAAATAAGCCAATGCTTACTAGGCACCAACACTGCTCGTAACACTTGTAAATATTAACTGGTTTAACCCTGAGAGGAAGTTACTCTTAATTATCCCCATTCACTATACATGAATTCATGAATTCAAACATGTTTTTTGTTGCTCCAGCTTTAGGTTTTAGAAGGAGCTTGAAGCCACACTGACATCAAACAGTGCATGTAACCTGCCTTAGTTAAACGTGCTTTGATCTTAAGTGTCTTTGCTGATAAATTTTGGTAAAAATAGCTGATCAAGATCAACAAAAATTTAGAAAACACATTGGGTAAAAGAATCAACATCTCCCCCAGCAGTCTGAGAATGAGCGATTTCTCTATTACAAGGAGATAAATAGGAAATAGAAATGCAAGCAAATTTCTAAGCAAATAAACTCTTTATTACCAAGTATTTCAAATGTTGCAGAGTATACAGAATGAAACCAGCCAGGATCCAAACATCCCACTTAAAACTGGGAGAAAAAAAAGAGTATAACATCTGGATATGTAAAACTCAGCTTTTATTTCAGTTTTGTTTTGTTTTTCAGCTGTCACACTCCAAAACAGATTAAACTGAAATCTCTCTTAGGAGCCAGGAGACCCACGGGAGCGTGTTGACAGCCAGAGGAGCCACCGCCTTGGCACGAAGTCCTCACTTACCAGCACTTAAGTACTAAGCCTGTAATGAATGGTTCACAGTGGTACTAAGTCTGTAAAGCACAGTTCATCGTGGTTCTCAACCTTGGCAACACCTTAAAATCACCTGGAGTGCTTTCTTAAAATACCACCCCAGAGATTCTTTTCAGCTGCCCTCAGGTGGGCCCTGGGAACCGGTGCTTCTTACAAACCCCTGGATGATTCTACTCTGCCGACAAAGCTGGAGAACCACCTCTGGAAAGCTGAGCCTCAGGGGTTGCCATGCTGCAACATGCTTTTGGGCTTATCCCCGCCTGGAAAGGCAAGAAAATCACAGGACGCTGAAGCCAGCTTCTGAGTTCCTGCAGTCGCTATAAGCACGGGGCTGAACCTCTCTCGTTGCTGAGCTCCCAGCGGGAGAAACCACTTAAGAGCACCACCCTCTGGAAAACTTCGCTGTCAGTCAAGCTAGCCGCTGCCCACAACTTCTTCCAAAACTTACCTGCTTCAACATAACATGTTAACAATCTTTGAGCGCCAATAAAAGTATAGTTTTCTCCATTGCTAGTATGAATTAGGTAACTGTGAATTAGAGAGAGCGCTGAGTGAAGAAACTGAGTACCTAATATGTGTTAGATGTTTTACTTACTTTGCTTTCAATCCTTACCACAAATCTGTGAGGAAGGAGTTGTTTTATTTTAGTCTTCCAGGAGGAAATTGAGGCTCAGGGAGATGAGTCACTGATTTCTCAAGGTCACGGGGCTACTGAAAGGAACAATGGGAGGAGACCCAATCTGGATTTTACTATCCCACACTGCCCCCTATGGCAGCAGGGGTCAGTGCAAGTGCAAGTTCAAAGAACTTAAAATGCCTGAAGGTGGCCAGCTTGAAATCTTCCCGGTGGACCTAATTGGCTGTGATTGCTCTTTCCTCCCAACACTTACAGCCTTTCTGTTGGTACCACTGGCTTACAGCTGAACTTTTACCGCCTTTGGTTAATTGCCAGTTCATGTGCTTTCAGCTCGTCGCGATTACAAGCAAGCTCAAACCAGTAAAGGCGGTCTTTGGTATTTTTAATCCACCTGAGAGCCGAAAATTGCCTTAGGCAATGCTTCTCAAACTATTATGGCCTTATGAATCACCTATGGACCTTGTTAAAATGCAGATTCTCATGCACCCCTCCAACCTCCATCTTACCAGCTTCATCCGTATGCCCCCATCTTTCTATGTCCCTTTTCTTTTCAGAAAAATTTGCCTGTCTCTGGCTTTTCCAGTTGGGATCCAGTCTCCTTAGAGACAGCAAAGAATTAGAAATAACAAATAACTTTACATGCACAAACACTCAGTTCTCTGTAAACACTTAGTAAATTAATAAATGGTTTTGCGCTCCTGTAAACAAGTCAACCCCAATGGATCCTCAATATTGAGTTCTAGAAGTCTCTACTATTAAAAAAAAATTAGGTGTGAAAATACGAAGAAGTAACAGGTATCTATAAAAATCCCTCTTAATTGGATTCATTTCAGCCTCTTTTCACAAAGAGAAAAGAATAAATCAAAGATACCACCAATATTTAGATGGAATTTCAGAAAGAGTGCAGGGGCAAGGACATCAGGATGTCAGAAATGCTGTTTGATACTCTTAAAGCACACATCTTCCTATGATAGTCTTAAACTATATAGAGAAACATGTAGGAAATGCCCAGCCCCGTGCAATTTGTATGATTCACTTGATACATACTAAAGTTGTTTCATGGGTGAACTGAGGATATTACTACTTCAAATATGGGTTTGTCATAAAGAGTAAAGGAAATGGCAGATGTGTTTCTTAGTAGTTACCACTAAGCAGATACTCAGTAAATGTTCAGTTCCAGCTTATGTTGGTAACTGTTTTCATCCCAGGGGTATGGGGAAGAAGGGTAGCAAATACTTAGTCAACATGTTTGTTGAACTTAAAGAAAGCTCTGACCATGGCAAAGATTTTATACATTAAGCAATCTTAGCTCTTGTAGCCTTCCGAAATCATATGAAAGGAGATGTCAAGTTCTAAAAAATATAGTTGTCCATGTACAATCAAATTGCACCCAGGGGCAGGGAAAGAGGGAATGATGAAAACAAACTGATGTTAGAAAAAGTCCCATCACTGCAAAAAAGTTCATAGGAAAAGATCAAATCATAGCACCAGATAATAGGCACTCTAGTAAAGCAGTGACATTAAAATAACTATAAAAGAAAATCTGAAAAAGAACCTTACCTAAGGGAAAAGTAAGGAAAAGGCAACAATGATTGTTAATTGAGCAAAATTTAGCCTATATATTTAAGATAGGCAAACAAGATATCATTCTCAGAGAGAAATTTTTATTAAAATTAAAGTCATACATAAATTGTCCAATTGAGTAACAGTCCCCACAAACAAAACCTACAGCAAGATGTCAGAGCTAAAATACTCATGGCAAATCAAAAACAAAACAAAACAAGAAAGTGCAAGATATTTTATATTATATTACATATATACTTAGCAATAAAATCATCTTTTCTATTTCTTCCTAAAACTTTTCAGCATTCAACTAGCAATTGCCCTTAACGTACTATTGCATCTATTCAATATTTTGTTAATTAGGTTATACACAATAAAATCCAGGGGCTACAGAGAACACATTCAAAGTCGATAGGCTCAACACAAAATTCTATTATATGTGATTACATTTCTAAGGCCAGCAAGAAAGCCCATGGGAATGAAGGTAATTGCCACACTTTACACATGTGGAAAATGTCATACTATCTCCTCTCCTGGAGGTTTCTGAGGAGTGTATTTTATTCCATGGGAAGCCTGAGGCATGTTAGAACCCCTCAGCCCATGTGTACTCCCCTCCTTTTTCTCCCTTCCACAATGAGTGTGGTGCCTTAAGTGTCTATGCTCAAGACTGTACTCTGGTTTTGGTTCTGGTTTGTTTTGTGTCAGATTCATATGCCCATCTTCCTGCTGATTATCTTACTAATGCTGTAACTTTGATGAGTCACCACCACCTAGAGACCTGTGAGGTCTATTAGAAAGCGTTCTCAAATCTTGAGCCAAGAAAGAAAAGTAAGAACTAGTTAAACATCATTAAGGACTGTTGTCTCAAAAAAGCCATTAGAGATGTACCACAGCTCAGCACATTCATTCATGTTTTCTACTGAAAAATGAAACTTTAAAAAAAAGAAAATGTTAGTACTAATAATTCAAGTACTTTGTCTAACAAAAACCAGCGTAAAAACTGGAGATGTCAGTTCATCTCAAGTTCAATTTCCAGATGAGGATGGGGAATCACGCCCTTGACTTCAGAACAGATCTTATGACTTCCCAGAAGAGTTATTCACCTACCTGGTAAATTCCAAAGGTTCTGGAAAATCATCCCCAACTCAACTACATCACATACCCACATCTACCAAAAATGTACTTTCTCCACATCTTGAATGATATGTATATATATTTTCTTTTTTTGGGGGGGGGCTGGGTTTGGTCTTCATTGCTGCACACGGGCTTTCTCTAGTTGTGGTGAGTGGGGGCTACTCTTCGTTGCAGTGCACGGGCTTCGCACTGCAGTGGCTTCTCTTGCTGCGGAGCACAGGTTCTAGGTGCACGGGCTTCAGTAGTTGTGGCACGCAGGCTTAGTAGTTGTGGCACACGGGTTTGGTTGCTCTGCGGCATGTGGGATCTTCCCAGACCAGGGGTCAAACCCGTGTCCTCTGCATTGGCAGGTGGATTCTTAACCACTGCACCACCAGGGAAATCCTTTGGATGACATTTTTATTATTGTTATTAGTATTAGTATTATAGCTGCTTCTCTTGGTTTCCAGTTGTCCTCATTTTGATGCAGGTAGGCTTAGAAAGGTAACACTTCAAGCCTTATATACTTGCGTGTTCTAAGTTATCTATCCCTTTACTGAGAGCTGCAGTGGCGAACAGATCTAATGAGGAGTGTGAGAGGACACAGATACCTGAGAGGAGAGTAGGAGCAGGAAGGAGCACTAAGGGTTCTGATCTCCCCACAATTTTACCTAAGGCTTCAGCAGGGCAAACACTTACGTAAATGAAATCATAAATAGAACAAAAAACATTTAAAAGAGATAAGCCCAGAGCTGTTCTGATTGATGCTACAATTGAAGCCTGGACCTCTGCCCACTGTACTTGTCCTTCCAGACCCTGAGGCAGTTCAGAGAAATGCTAGGCTCTCAGGAAAGATGCTTTGAAAACCACCAGTCCATTGGAAGTTGATATAATGAAAGAAATCCTCTCTAAGAACCATTCCTTCTCTTAAATCTTTAATCAAGAATTTATGATTTCAGAAGTTAATATCTAGATAAATAGTTGGGAGGATGAATGCAAGGAAGAAAGGCATGATAAATTGTTGTTTTTCATCCAGATCCTTTTTGCTATTAGCATCTCTATTTTCAAATAACATGGGACTAGCTTAAGCAAAGGTAAGGTAGAATGAGGGAGTCTCTCCCATCCATCGACAGGGAGGAACACTCCTCATGCTCAGATGCTAAAGACCTATGGAAACACAGCCATTCCCTTCTCTCCGTATCCTGTTGCTATGTCTCTTTTGCTGCAGATGGGGTTTATTCTATCCTAAGCGCATGTGAAGGAAACGGTCACTGTAACTAACCCCTGATTTATACCTCTGTTCATGAAATCAGCCAGAATAATTCCAAATCCAAGTTTTCTAAAAAGTACTTTGCTCAGCCCAACTTGAGTGGAGCATCCCTGATCCAATCAGAAAAATCTGGCTGACAATTCTGCAGTGGGTAGGGCAAGTTTCAGAAAAGAGAGCAGGGCTTCCCTGGTGGCACAGTGGTTGAGAGTCCGCCTGCCGATGCAGGGGACACGGGTTTGTGCCCCGGTCTGGGAAGATCCCACATGCCGCGGAGCAGCTGGGCCCGTGAGCCATGGCCGCTGAGCCTGCGCGTCCGGAGCCTGTGCTCCACGAGGGGAGAGGCCACAACAGTGAGAGGCCCGTATACTGCAAAAAAAAAAAAAAAGAGAGAGAAAGCACAACATTGTAATCAAATATACTTCAATAAAATTTTTAAAAAAGCAGAAAAGAGAGCAAGGTGTTGAGAAAACTAATAATAGCAACCAGCACTCCCTTCCTAGAAGCCTATGGCCCCTGATACAGCAGTGATGTGTTGGACCAGCTTGTACCAGTTGGTGAGAACTGATTCTACCCTCACTTCCCAACTCCATGTTCAATGATGTCATACTGGTAGCTCGAAATCAACTATGGTAGGAGTATTTATACCATGAAAACTGGCAAATGCTATAAATCGGGGATTCTTTTTTCAGAGAATCCGTTTACCAGCACACTACTGTCACATAAGTCTCCATGATTTGTGATTTTGGACACAGACACATTAACTTCTACTCACACACTGTGAAGTTCTGCAGATAGCCTTAGTACCCTTTTCCTCACAAGCATAGTCCTCTAGTAGGAACTCTGTCCATCTGTTCACCCAGGTATGTTTATATGTTTAAGAAAGAAAATAAAACAAGACGTGCATCACCATGAGTCAAATGCATCACATCTGTGATTCAACACAAAGCCTTTTGTCTACTACACTTATTATAAGGTTAGATATATGTTAGAATGATCTTGAAAATTATCCATATTCTTGGTTAAAATAGAAAATAGCAACTGGAGAAATCTAGGGCAGAAAGTGTGAAGAAATAGTAGAAGTCACAAGAGCACTTACTGGAATACAGTAGGAGATCAATAAAGGTTTGGGAAATGATGAAGGGAAGAAAGGAAGTGGGAAAGAGGGGAGGAGGTACGGGACAGAAGGGAGAGAGGGAGGGCAGAGAATAAAAAGGGAAACAATGAGCCGTTGATCAAAGGAGAAAACCTCTCACTGAGAATAGAAGCATAATAACATATTAAATGATAATATGAAAGTAGTCATTTATTCAACAAACCGAACCTGTGTCAGGGGCTGGGCACGCAATGCTTAGTAAGACATGGTCCTGGCCTTGGGCAATGTAGAGTTTAGTGGAGGAGAGCTGCAAGTAACGTCATCTCAATACTGGTAAATGTTATGCTTAGTTAACCAGGTGTGCTGAGGGAAACCACAGAAAATCTTCTACCCCCAACTTGGGAGTCAGAAAAGACCTAACAGAGAAGGGAACACCTAAACCAAGCCCCAGAGAACAAACAAAAACTCTGCAAATGAATAGGATGAGGCCAAGGGCATTTCAGATGGAGGAGGAAAAGCAAAAAGGTTTGGTGTGAGTAGGAATTGACAATCATGGGTCTGAAGTAAGCTTAGACTTGCTGAGTGTAGTGTGCAAGAGAAGAAGTGGAGATAAAATCCACTGGGGGTCAAGAAGGTGTTGCGTGCATACTGTGAATTGGGACTTTAAGGACAAAAGTGAACTATCTAAGGGTTTAAAGAAAATAACACTTTAGAAAAATCACGAAGTCCTGATTATTTTATCTCCTGAGTAGCTCTCACATTAGTCATTTTGCTTCTTCACAATCACAACATCTCTCTTTCAATAGGAATGACACCACAACCTCCAGCTGGCCTCCCTGCCCCGACTCTGTCCCACTTCTAAACTAGGGAAAGACGGGAGACCAGCTGATGGCTGCAACATCAGTTGCGTTGAGATAAAACGATTGTGGTCGTGAAATGGGGAGGTGGAACAGTTTGAGAGCTATTCAGGGGATAAAGTAAGCAGGATTTGCTGAGTAACAGGACTCGGGAGGCAGGAGTTCAGAGAGGTTTCCAGGTTCCTGACTTGGGCAGCTGGATGGATGGTGGTGCTTTTGACTATGAGAAGAAAATTTTGTTTTAAATAGGTTTAGTGGAGTATATCAGGAATTTAATTTTGAGCTTGAGGTGCTGTGGGACATCCTGGCAGAGATGTATATAGTAGGCAGTTAACTAGAAAAAACACAAAAGAGGAATTATCATCAGTTTTTTATACCTTGGGTTTTGAGAGGTCAATTACAGGGGCATGAACAGACAGAAAAAATATCCCCTTTGATTATAGATACATGCCATGCTCATGTGAAAGGATTTCAATCTAAAATGGAACCAGAGGATATGAAATAGAGAATCTCATACACGTACCCCCAGAAGAACAGAATTTAAGAATGGAAGGACTGATTTCCTTTAAATGCTTGATTTATGGAAGACTGAGGTTTATCTCCTGACCAATGAACATCTGCCAAGAAGCTCTCCCCATCTCCAAGTCAATGAACTTATGCTCGTGCTCTGGCTGTACTTCCTCCACTTTGCACTCCATAAATATAGCCCACCCCCAACCCTCAAAGGACTCGCCTGTAACTTGCCACAGCATGCATTTCCAGAATTGCAGTTCCTCAGCTGTTCCCTAATAAACTCAATTTCTCATAATTTCATCTTGCCTCAGTTTAACTCTTTATTTAGGTTGACATTTGGGAAACTTATGTTGCCAATGTTTCCTTCCTGATTTAGAGAGAATATGGTCATCAGTCTCCAAGATGGCCCCTAAAGATCCCTGTCACCTGGTATGCATGTCCTTGTGAAGCCTTCTCCCACACTGAACAGGGCTGACTTGCGTGACCAATAAGATACTGTGAAAATGGCAAATGTGACTTCTGAGGCTAGGTTATAAAAGACGTAGCAACTTCTATCCTTCTCTCTTTTGGATCTCTCACTCTGGGGGACATGTCACGAGGTTACCCAAGCAGCCTGACAGAGAGACTCACATGGTGAGGAAATGGGGCCTCTTGCCAGCAGCCATGGGAGTGAGCCATCCTGGGAGAGACACTCCCAGTCGAGCCCCTAGCTGACTGACACTCAACCATCATCCTGACTGTAACCACATGAGAAACCCTCAGCCAGAACCACTCAGCTAAGCTGCTTCCGAATTCTTGACCCACAGAAACTGTGAGATAAAAATGTTTACTGTTTTAAGCCACTAAATTCTGAGGGTAATTTGTTATACTGCAACAGATTAATAATACAGAAACTTACTTACCAGGTCATAGCAAAAGAGCTGGAGAACTGTAGGCCTCACGGAGGGGTTCCTGCCCTGTAAAACTTAGGCAGTAGTAAAACTTCAGCATGCAACACAATCAACTGAAGGGATTATCAAAATACAGATTTCTGGTCCCCAACCAAGAGTTTCTGATTCAGTGGATCTGAGGCAGGGCCTGAAGATTTGCAATTCTGTGGTGAGTTCCAGGGATCTGATCAAGGAAAAAGATGTGACCATAAGATCATCAAGCTTTATTTGAGTGACACTTTGACATGTTTGCATGTTGGAAAAGTCCCTCACAGCATAAGTCAATCCAGAGGCTACCACCCAGAAAGGGGATCGTGTGTCTATCTGTTGTTTAGCTGCCCAACAGAGAGTCTCTGGGTCACAGAGCTCTGAAGGTCACCAGGAGCTTGGAGCCTTATTTATAGTTGCAGAATTTACCTTATCTTTTCTGTCGTTAGCAGAAGGGTGCAATTTCATGGGATAAACAAAGCAGGCAGGATCCATATGGTTAAAAATCTGCTTATTAGGGCTGTACTTTAAAAAATGGACATGATAAAGAAAGTGTGGTGTGTATATATATATATGTGTGTGTGTGTGTATATACATACACACACACAATGGAACATTACTCAGCCATAAGGAAGAATGAAATCTTGCCATTTGTGACAATATGGATGGACCCACTTGGTATTATGCTAAGTGAAATAAGTCAGACAGAGAAAGACAAATACCATATGATTTCACTTATATGTGGAATCTAAAAAATGAAACAAAGTCATAGATACAGAAAACCTCTGTACTTGCCAGAGGGGAAGAGAAATGAGGGGGAAGGAAGAAATAGATGAGGGAGATTGAGGGGTACAAACTTCCAGCTGCATAAAAAT
Organism: Aethalodelphis obliquidens; assembly: GCF_003676395.1. Lineage (NCBI taxonomy): Eukaryota > Metazoa > Chordata > Mammalia > Artiodactyla > Delphinidae > Aethalodelphis > Aethalodelphis obliquidens. Next base: position 1,366,600 of record NW_020837960.1, read on the forward strand.
AAATGGGTCAGGGTATGAAATGTACAGTGTGGGGAATATAGTCAATAACTATGTCATATCTTTGTACGGTGACATATCGTAACTAGATTTATCCCGGTGATCAGTTTGAAATGTGTAGAAATATTGAATCACTAGGTTGTGTAACAGAAACTAACACAGTGTTGTAGGTCAATTATACTTCAAAAACAAACAAAGTCATAAAAAAAGATCAGATTTGCGCTGCCAGAGGTGGGGGTAAGGGCAGGGAGCATAACTGGATGAAAGCATTCAAAATGTAAAAACTTCCAACTATAAGATAAATAAGTACTAGGGATGTAATGAATTAACCCTGCTGTACATTACATATGAAAGTTGTAAAGAGAGTAAATCCTAAGAGTTCTTATCACAAGAAAAATATTTTTTTTTCTATTTCTTTAATTTTGTATCTAGATGAGTGCTTACTAAACTTGTGATAATCACTTAATGATGTATGCAAATCAAATCATTACGCTGTAGACTTTAAATGTATACAGTGCTGTATAACAATTAGATCTCAATAAAACTGGAAGAAAAAAATGGATACGTAAAAATGGAGCTGGGTTCCAGTGTACTTTTAGGTTAACTGGTCCCAGGCTGCTGTGAAAAAGTGAACAACATAGGACCAATATACAAAGGTCATCTTTAGCTCATTTATACAACCTGTCTCCAGGGGATCCTAATGCTGCTGGTTCAAGAACACAGTTTACAAACCATTGACCTAGAGGCTTCTTGTGGGCAGAGTAGCTCTGGAAATGAGGGTGAGGGTCAGTTTCTTCTCCCAGACTGACATACCAAATAAAGTCTCGTGAACTGGAGAGAAGGAACAAGGGAAGGAGAGAGATGTTATTGTCATAGAAGTTCTATGCACACAGAAGGAAGCATTAGAACTGAGGAAGAAATATTCTGTCCCCATATTCTAAAAAAACACACATATTTTTTTATTGGAACTTTTTTTCATTGTTGAGAAGCAGGAGCTCCAGTGAGGACTGCCTAGTTTTCTATAAACAGAAACCAGTTTCATTATCCTGACAAACAACAGTACTTTGCCTGTGGGTGACAAAAGCTGTTTATATACTCTTACCTTTATTAAGTAATCACTGACTGAAAAGGATTATCTCACAAGTATTCTCAGCAGACTTTCTTTAAAGAATTCCAAGAAATACATCTATTCTCAGTGTTACAAAAGGTATATAAACTGAGATCTCCTATTAAAGCTGTTTCCTTAATTCAGTTTTTAGTTTCTTTCATTTGTCCTTCACAACATTCACGTCCCCATAATCATCCATTAGTTCAATTACTAATTTATTCATCTAGTCTTGCATTGAGAACTGCCCTGGGTGCTTTGAGCTGATGGATGTTGAAGCCACAACTAGGAATGAAAAAACAAACAAAACTTTTTTTTTCCCACTGAGACCTATATAAAGAAAATTCAAGAAAATATGGTTACTGGAAGATTTTGACACGCTGCTGTCAGCAATTTTTTTTCCTTCCCTCCTCCCCTTCACATTTAAAGGAATTAACACTAAATTAGCATGAAAAATTCAAGAGGGAAAAGACGACAGAACCACCATCCTAACAAAGGAAAACTCCACCATGAGATTTAGCGAAGAGAAATGTGTCGCTTTACATGGTAGTTTTAATGACAGATGCTGAATCTTCAGTAGGTTTTGTACTTCTTCCTGGCTGAAATCTCAAGCTGGCCGGAAGCTCCAGCCTCTTCGTCCTGTCCATGCTGATACCAGTTGCCTATGTACTGGTCATTATCCCCTATCAAGTGCCTGCTCTCCAACCTTGAACATTTCTTCTTGATTCATTATAATTAAAGAGCTAGTGTAGCTATTCAAGTTCACATTGTCAATGACTATGTAATCATCTTCCCTAGTGACCAGAATTCTTTTCTTTTTATGAGGTTACAATTCAATTTCTTCCAGCCATAAGGTCAAAAGAATCTGGAACAGTTAGCCTTCCCAGTGACTAATTACACACCTGTGACTCTGGTGCATATAAAAAAGACCTCTTAAATGGAAGGTGTCAAATTAAGAAATAATATACATTTGACTACTGAGGTCAACTAGACATAAAAATTAAAGACTGTGGATTCTTTTCCTGTTACTGGAAGTGATGCTTGACACTCCACTTATCAATTTAAGACACATCAGTGTCCCTTAGAAATGTTAAAGTAATTTGTAAGTTGGAAGAGAATTAAAATGGCTCAAAGCCTGGGAGAATACTGGCCAGGAGATTAAGATAATGTGCTCTTGTCTATTTCATATAATAACTTGTCCATCACTTTATTTTTTTCCCTTCTCAGATTTGCTTAAGTTCTTCTAAAATAGATTTTGTTACTTTCCCTACTAATGAGGCTTTTTACATTTTGTAAAGGATTCTGATGATTAGATCACTACACATGGCTAAGTGCCATGAGCAGATTTAGGCTCCAGCTTCCAAGATGTTAACACTGACCAGGGAAGACTTCTCTTTTTCCTATCATCCTGAAATTTACTGTGGACCTTCCTCTTCACCTACAGATTTCAGTTTCACTTCTACACACACACCCCTCCCCAACTCCCTGTGCCTTTACCCTTCTTTCCCCTCCAAGATAGTTGTTTTCAGCAGTGAGGCTGGAAGCCTTGCAGGTCTAAGTTCAATAGGAAGTCTCTGTCAAGTTTCCATCTGTGTGTCTCAAGGGGATTTCCAGAAAGGAGGCTGCCTATGGTAGCCACAGTGCTCCTACCACCATAGCTCAAAGGGGCTGCTGGAAGGACAAGGTGTATGACCCACTGTATACATTTAAAGTCTACAGCGTAATGATTTGATTTGCATACATCATTAAGTGATTATCACAAGTTTAGTAAGCACTCATCTAGATACAAAATTAAAGAAATAGCCAGAAACCTCCAAACTCTGCATTTCAGCTACCCTGAGATTCCAGGAAGTCAAATCGACCACCTCATCAGGAACAAAGGCAGGTGATCTTCACTCAAAAACATCTAAGTGATGACTCTGAAGAACAAACAAGATCCAGCTCCTGAGCTTCTTGAAGTTGTTGCTGGTACCTCTTGGTCTCATAAGAGAAATAACTGTTGTTACTACCACCCAGAATCCACTTAGTTTTCTTTAGATAACTATACCTCAATTTCCCTGTGTAACACACTTTCCCCACTTTCAGTCAACACGCTATGGATCACATTTTGCATGGCTGTGGGTGCCAGGCAAAATGGACTGGGTGATACGAGTTCTCTGACCTGGCAGTTCTTTGACCTATTCCTGGATAGTAACTTTCTCCTCCAGGTTATCCTTTCCCCCAGCACACCATGAGCATAGATTTTGCCTGGATCTTCTGTACCTTTGAAATAACGAAACCAATACCCCATTCTCTGAGTACAGTATCAATCTTCCCAGTTGTTTCATTTAACACTTCCTCCAGGTCATAGACCCCTCTCCTCTCTATGACCATGCTCTATCTTCACATCTTCCCTACCCACCTACAATCCTTAGACCCTTGCTTCAACACTTACCTGTATCTTCCTTCCCCATTTTCCTTCTGCCTCACCAACCTGACATATCACTTATCATATATTATCCTAATTGTCTATTTAATACTTTATTTTCCCTGTGAAACTACAGGCTATGAGAAGCATGGACTTTTTGATAACCATTGGATCCTCAGTGCCCAGCATCACTGTGCTTGACAAATAGCAGACAATTAACAAACTTATTCACCCAAAATAGATCTCTAATGAATTGACTATGGGATGGAAATTATGCTGAGTACTGAGAATGTGATGATCAGAAAATATTCAATAAGAACTCAGCCCTGCCTCACAGAGCTTAGTCTATTGGGTATAAAAGCAAAGCAGTGGCAACACTGCACTGAGTAAGACATGGTCCTGCAAGTCCAGGCAGTGACCAAGAACAAAGAGAGTGGTGTTCACTGTAGAGGAGCTTCAGAAGAACTTGTAATTCAGAGAATTAGCTGCCAAGTGGACAACTCACAGACAAATACATGATAAATAATTTCTTTCCCAAATATATTGAGGAAGTTGTCTCTTGAAATTAGAGACATTGACGCTTGCTACATATGTACTCAGAATTGGCCAAAGATCTTAAAATGAAATAAGTTTTGATATGTTTCCTTGACAACAGGGATAAGGGAGCAATACCAAAAAAAGGAAGTGGCAAAACTTTTTAAAACTTTTAAAACTATTTTACTAACCTGGAATCATTTTCAACAGATTGTACTGAGCACATGTATTATGTTTTCCCCTGGGATTTCCAGGCCTTGAGCCTCTCAAAGATCCATAAACATTGAACACTACTAATGGAAAAGGAGCATATAACACACCTGATGAAACATTTAGATGATAATAAACTGGGAGAATATGCAAACGCCTGAGAAAGACAGAAGAAAAGATTATAAATGGCAGTTATATGAATCCAAATAACAAAGTAACCAAATCATAAGCACATGAATTAACATATTTTAATGGCAAAAAGAAAATAGTAAAGTGAGAACTGCACAATAACAAAGGCCAAATTAGATAAAAATCTTAAATACAAAAGGGTAACCATTGGACTGCTTTAAATTTCAAGGACTCAGAAAAAAAATATTGAAAAGGACCCCATGATCATATCAGGATGCACTGGTAGTGTCCCAGGCAGGTACAGGGTATTCTTGAATCTGAGTCTGGGTAGAATTTACAGTTAAATGAGGTGACGATTTAAAATACTAATTGATATGTAAACAAACAAACAAAAAAATCAATGAAGAAGGGATCAAAGAGTTTCTTAGGGATTCTAGGGAAAACCAAAATTCCCTGGACCCACTAGGAACATAGTGGAAAATGGGCAAACTACAAAGCACAAGATGAACAAGAGAAAGGATTAGACAAATGTTAAGGAATTAAAGGAGATGAATATTTATGGTCTAGTTCAGGATTCATATCAAGCTGGAAAACTTGACTTTGAATGATACAGAGAAGGACTCAGACATCAGAAAAAGAGAGAAAGATATACTTATTGGTTCTATTTCTCTGGAGAACCCCAATTAATACAGCAATCATTCTTTATATGTGTGTGTGTGCATATATATATACATATATATATACATATGGAAAGAGAGAGATACAGGGGAATAGGGAGAAAAATACATGTATATATATACATATATACATATATATATATACACACATATATATATGTATATACATATATATATGTATATACATATATATGTGTATATATATATATACACGTATATATGTGTGTGTGTATATATATATATATATATATATATATATA